>NW_027551569.1:7286722-7627500 GCF_008692635.1 Crocuta crocuta
TAAGCTTTAGGCCCAACATGGGGATCAAACTCATGACTCTGAGATCAAGAGTCACATGCTCTACTGACTGAGCCAGGCAGGTGCCCCTCTTGTTTTCTTGGAGATGGAATCAGAGTCAAGCAGAGAAAGGGACCTTGGATATAAGGAGGCAAATGATGCCCCGGTAATGCTTGAGCCACCATCCTGCTCCATTGAGAATGGGGGACAGGGAAGGAAGGGGCACCAGCAGGGGTTGAGAAGAGCCACTGAGGGAATGGCGGGTGGATCTCCAGAGCCAGGGCTGCTAAGAACATCTTACCTCACACAGCTGGGCCCGTTTCCTTCTCCTAGTTCTCCAGGGAACAATCCCCTTTGGACTTTCCTTGGAGGGTCTCAGGGTCTCAGGGAGTGGGAAGGAAGGAGCACACTTTGGACAATGCTTTCAAGCCAGCCTTGTAGAAAGTCCTGTCTCCTGTCAATCACCTTCTGGGTGCCACCGGTAGCTCCCCTGAGGCTCTTACCCCAGCACAATACCACCCATCAGGGTTCAGCTGCCCACAACCCCTGTGCCCTCCCCTCCTCAGCATGAACGCTTCCTTCCTTAGCCCCCAAGGGAAAAGAAAAACATTCCATTCATGTCACCCTTGTCTCGTCCCCAGTGTTCTCTATGGGCAGTGTGGAAAAATGGAGGGGGTGGGGAAAGCCTTAGAAGACTCGCTCCATTAGCCTGCGGCATGCCCCTTGGCTGTGTCTCAGTTTCCCTTCAGTCTCAGGTGGTAGGAATGACTGCATCCCTGATGCCCTGAGAGGGTGTTTGTTCTGATTTATCCCACTGTTGCATGACAACTTAACCCAGTACCTTCAAAAAGTATTTATAGTGTACCTAGCCCATGCCGTATACTGTAGGTGGGAACACCATGGACTGAAACAAAGCAAAGCCCCTCTTCTCATAGAATTCAGATTCTGGTTGTGGGAGATAGTTAACAAACAGGCAAGTAAAGAAACAAGAAAGATAACTTAAGAAGGCCAAAGTATTAAGGAGAAAATAAAGCAGGGTGAGGGGCTGCAGATACATTACAGAAGGGGTCTCCTTTGGATGAATGGGGAGTCACCATCTGGGCAGAGACCTGAGTGGTGAGAAGCCAGCCATGTGGGGGGCTGAGGCAGGTGGCAAGGTTAAGGGGACAGCTGATGTTCACGTCCTGGGGAGGAACCAGGTAGGTGTTTCTGCTGAACAGTGAGGAGGCGAGGGTAACTGGAGGGGACAGCTGAAGGTCAGGTGAGCCTTTGACAGGAAACTAGCGGGTCAGTAGGGATCAGGCCCTGCAAAGCCTCATGGGCTGGGGAAGGACTTTGGATGTTACCCTCAGTGTGAAGGGAAGCTGCTGGCAGTTGTGAAATGAGGAGGCCAGTCAAGAGGCAGCTCTTGGTCCAGCCCAGACACGCCACTGGTTGGTTTAGGGGCCAGAGATCTTGGAGCCCAGGTCTCTCTGGCAGCCATTTCTATGTTCTCCTCATAGAATCTCCTCATAGAATCTCCTCATAGAACACACAGCAGGCCCCAGGCTTCTCCCGGGGGATCTGTAGGAAACCTGGCTAAATTCCCCTGTGGTCTTTCTCCTTCCCTGTGCCCACAAGTTCAGCCTCCATCTGTTTGTCATATTCAGGGGCAAGGTTCTGATCCAAGCAGATCCCAGTGATCAGTGGAGCAGCCTGCCACAGCCATTAATATAAAGCTGTTGTAAGTGGGTGGAAAGGCAGAAGAGTCTTGAGGAGGAGGATGAGAGGGAGGCAATGGACATATGACCTGATGAGCAGCATTGCCAGAGACCCAGGAGACAGGTGGGAGGGAAGGAACCATGGAGAAGCTGCATCCAGTTAAGGATGGGTAAGGGGTGGGGGAGCAGAGACACCACCAGGGGCTGATTCCAGGAAGACTTCCTTACTCTTTGGCCCTCTGAGGTGGGCAGCTTGACCATCATTAGTTGCATGAACTTGGGCAAGTTTCTTCTCTTATCTGAGCTTCAATTTTGTTGTGCGTGAGGTGAGTTGTCATGAAGATTACATGAAACAACATCTACAAAGACCTATAACAGACATTCATTATTTTGTGAGCTGTCCAACATCTGAACCTGATTCCTATTTGGGAGAATTCCCCAATTTATAAGTCCCAGTGGAAGACAGAGCCCTTGATTCCACAATGAGAATGGAAATGCCAGACGTTTGCTTTCTCAGCTAGAACATGGTCATGTTACGTGTGCTCTACCAATCAAAAGCAGCCATCCCTGATTTTGTATTGGGAGAACAAGCAGTTGTGGTTGCTGTAAGATCAAGTTGCAGGGTGACAGGCTGGCAGCAGAATTCCTGACTCAGGGTCAGTGGAAGTGCCAGCACCTAGGATCTGGTGGATGTGACAGTAACTGCATTGACTTCTTCACTAGACCAGTACTGTGATGAGCTTTTAGGCATTGACTCTAGTCCCCAGACCTGGAGAATCTCTGCACTACCCAGTATCTTTCTAGTAAAGTCCTTTTCTCTTTTTCTTTTTCTTTTTTTGTTTTTCAAACAAAAAATCTTAACATCTTTGGCTGGCTCAGTCAGTAGAGCACGTGACTCTTGATCTTGGGGTTATAGGTTCAAACCCCATGTTCAGTGTGGAGATTACTTAAAAATAAAATCTTGAAGGGACGCCTGGGTGGCTCAGTCATTTGAGCGTCTGACTTTTGATTTTGACTCAGGTCTTGACCCCGGGGTCATGAGGTCAAGCCCTGTGCTGGGCTTCATGCTGAGCATGGAGCCTGCTTGGGATTCTCTGTCTCCCTCTGCGTCTCTCCTTTGCTCATGCCCTCTCTCTCCAAACAAAACAAAACAAAACAAAACAAAACAAAAAAAACTCAGAACTTACATATTTATTGCTGAACCAACCTACTAGTGCAGAAGCATAGAAAAAGAAAAAAAATCATGTTCCCAATAAAACACATCCAATTGTTCTGCTAGTAGTGATGTTTACAGAATGATATGGTATAAGCAAGTGCCCTCCCTACAGTGTAACTACCATCTCCTGTGTGATTCCTTATATACCAAGTTTGATTCTTCTCCAATGTCTCCTCTTGGAGTTTTAACTGATTTAGTTACAAGTTTTCATCTGAACTCACCAGGGAATGAGACAATTCTGCTTTTGTTTCTTAGCCAGGAATCGTTTGATCCTGAAAGTCTTGTGAAAACACAAAGTGAGGAATAGTCAACCACACACACACCATGATGGTGGTGGAGAAGAGGAGAGGAGCAGTTAATTCCTTTTTGAGTCAAACCAGAGAGAGTTGTTTATAACCCAGATCCCGAGCTATTGTAAGATGTGAGTATAGTACCTAACTCTACTCCCCAGTACCATCCAACCTGGGAACTAGTTTCCCTTAATAATCTTATTTGGGCCAAATTTGAGCTGTGATTAGTAAGAGGTTACAAACAGAAGGGTTTGAAGAGAGATCTCTTCATAAGTTATGGGTCTATGGTATGGATATGACTGATGGTTGCCCACTCAGTTTCTGCTCTCTCTTTTTTCCATACTATCAGAACTCTAATATTATTCAGGGTGGTGATGCCTGTAGATAAAATACTATATTTCCCAGCCTCCTTTGCAGCTAGGAGGGTCCTTTTGATAAAGTTCTAGCCAATGACATGTGAGCAAAAATCTTAAGCTACTTCACAAACACCCTTTTTGCTCTTTCTACCTTTCCTCTAGCTTCCTATCTAGAACACAGACATGATGGCAGTACCTCAACAGCTGGTTTAGACTATTAGGTGGCCTTGAGGATGGAAGCGAAGATTAGGAAAGTAGAGTAAATAAGAATCTGGGTGCCTGGAGACCCAGAACCACCATGCCACCATATCAACCCTGCACTGCCCCAGTGAGGTTATTTGTTTGTTTGTTTTTTATATAGGGAGAAATAAATTTCCATCACCTATCTTCCACCAGTGTTTAAAACCACAGTTTTCTGGTCTATCACATAAATAATTCCTCACTGATATAATGAAGATGCATTTGAAATCAAATGTTTTGACCTGGGGGAAAGTTGAAGGGCTTGTCATCATAGCAGAGATCTGCTTTTCCTGAGTTTTGATAGCTGGGGATCTCTTGGATCTGTCTCTTGTCTCCAACTTTATAGACCTTGATGCTTACTGATCCTATTCTTTCTCCATCCATCTAGATGACCGTCTCCAGTATCTTGAGTGGTGGCTTGTACATTTGATTTTGCTGCAGAGGAGCCCCATACTTTTTTGTTTTGGTGCTTTTCCATGGTACCTAGCAACCTCTTCTTGCAGGGAGAGCTACAGGCATGGTTCTATTCCTGCCTCTGGTATTTACTCATGTGCTTTTACTCATAGGAAGCTTCTTTGTGCCTCACTTCCTTTACCTTTAAAATGGGGATGGTGATGCCTATCCTGGCTTTCTTAGAGAGCTCTCAAAGAAAAGTATGCATGAAAGTGTTTAGAAGATCGTGAAGGAACATAGAAATTTTTGGTTATCTTTTTTCTGGTTACAAACGATGGCTCAGAATATATCAACCATCTCATTTGTAAGGTTTCATTTTTTCTGCTTTATACCTGTCCTCACTTGCAGCTCAGCTGCCCAACTTTCTCACTCTCCAGTCTTTTAAGATCCACCCTAGATTTATATCTGTTGACTTGGTATTTTACTATATAGAATTCATATATAGATAGCATTTATTTATTGAGATTTACAGCTACCTCTGGCAATCTCCATTAACATTTATTGAGTGCTTACTATGTGCCAGGCATTTTGTTCAGTCCTGTACATGAATCATCTTATTCAATACTCACAAAAAACTATGATATGGGTGTTACTGTTATCTTCTTTCTATAGAAGAGGAAACTGCGTCACAATATGGTTATGGTTCAGCAGCTAGTATATTGTGTAGTCAGTATTTGAACCCAAATTAGGCTCTGTGGCATTAAGACTGTGTCAGTTCTAGTACTCTAAGGAAGCACATGCCAAGGCAGAGTTAGGAGTGCAAGTGATTTATCTGGGTGGTGGGTAACACCTGTGAAAGGTAAAGGGGGAGAAAGCAGGGCTGGACAGGAAGAGCCTTTGACCACGATGCGGATCTCACAAAGTCTCGGCCAATCTAACAGGGAGCTCTGGAGCACATTGGCCAATAAAGGATCCTTGAGTTGGGCAGAAATAGCCAAGCCCTAGTGCTCCCACCCTGCCAGGCAGACTCTTTCAAACACTGCAGTGGGGGATTATAACTACCAATACTGTACCATGTACTTGAATGTTATGAGAGAGATTCACCACAAAAAAGAAGTGTATTCACCACACACAAAAGAAAGATAATCATGTGATGGGATGGAGGTGGTGGTTAATGCTATGGTGGTATCATTTTTCAATTTATAAATGTATCAAATCATCGCGTTGTATACTTTAAGCTTATACAGTGTTATGCGTCAATTATATCTTAATAAAGCTGGAAGATGGCAGGGCCTGGGGAAGGTGCGGGGGGCGGGGAACCACTGTATAGTTCTCTAAGAGCCTGCAGCTGGAGGCTGTCTGCTAACCACACTCTTGAACCTGAATAGCTAGTCTTTCTTGAAAGGACATCCAAGCAGTTCAACTCCATAGCTTCCACATATACGGTGTAACAGACAACATCTGAGTCTCAGGGAGTTTTCTCTTGCTTAGGGTCCTAGGGTCCAGGCACAGCTAGGCTTGGCTTTGAAGTGCAGGGCTGCCCAGGTCTGCTTCATACACCTCATCCCAGGACTGGTGGCTACCAAGCCATGCTCTTCTCCTGGCCAATGTCATGAGGAGCTGAGACAGCCAGACCATACAAGCCCATCAAGTCTTTGTTTGGGGCATATCTGCCTAATTCCATTGGCTGAAGCTAGTCACATGACCAAGACCAAAGATAATGGAGCGGGGCAATAAAGTCCCCCCACAAGGGAAGTTATGCCAAGAGTGGAGAGAGAGGGAAGAATTGTGGACAAATGCATACACAGTCTGGCCAGCCATCTGGCACCAAAGACTTCTCTTGCCCATTTTGTCATAAGTGGCTAGTACAGCACCTGATATGAGGTATTGTAGTCGAGTGACTAAAAGCACATTCTGGGATCAGATGACTGGTGAGACCAGTACTACAAGCTATGCCATCTCAGGTTTACTTGACCTCTGGAAGCCTCAATTTCCTCTTTTGTAAATAGGGCTAATTAAAGAATCCATGTTACCGGGTTTGAAGATTAAATGAGACAATGTATGTAAAACACTTGCCATGGTGCCTAGTACATGGTAGGCACTCACAAATGTTCTAGTTATTTCTAATCCTTACAACGGCCCTGTACAACGATGCTTTACTGTTTGCTAACCTAGAACCCAGCTCTTTGCCCATGTCCTAAGACAGCTTGCAGCAAGGGACCTCCCAACTCCTTCACCTGTGACCATCTCTTCTCAATGCATTCCCACCAAAACTCAGGTTTAGGCCATCTGTCTGGAAAAATCCCATCCCACCCAACACCTCCTTATGTGTCCCTTTAGTCATCTCATGGAAAAGGTCGTCTTCTCCCACATGGCCAGGGACACCCTCCCGGCCTCCCAATTTTCTCTTGCTTAGGATCACCTCTTGGCACAGCCAAGGGTTGAGGTAGGGGCAGGTGTTGAAGGGGGTAGGAGGAGAGACCCCCCTTCTCAGCACACACTGGAGGGAGGAGGGACTGTGGTGGGCACAGTGGGGAGAAGGCCAGCCGAGCACAGAAAGCCAGCCAGGGAAGGTTTAGCCTGCAATCCAATTCCACTTAATATCCCATAATAAAATGCTGTCAACATGAGTTTCCTGTTCAAGTGGATTTGTTAAGAAGGCTGGGGGAGGTCAGAGGTGTATTCTGGCTCTCCTGGGGTTGGGGGAGAGACCAGTGGGGTGAGGGGGTGCCTCAGACATGAAGGCCCCCTTCTCACCCCTCCCCACTGCAGTCCAAACAGGTTCCTGGGAAGAGGTTTGTCACACTTGTCTGTCTCTGTCAACCCGTGATGACTCACAGAGGGGCCCTTGACCCCCCTGGAAGGAGGCTCTGTCTCCTTTGATAAGCATCCAGCCACTGAGGCAGAGATTGTTATTTTAACGTAGAGGATTCAGACCTGGACCAGAAGGTGAGGTGGTATCCCCAGGTGTATCAGAGCCTCTGAATCCCACCGTGAAGGGGGAGCCACACGGCCTATGCTAGGCTGCTTGGTGAGAAGCCTGAAGATCTGGGGTGGCCTCAGTCCTCTTGAATGACAACTCAGGGGGTGATCCCACCTAAGTTATTCAAAATGATTCCTGTCTGCCCATCTCTGCCTCCCTGGCTTCCCCTCTGCGAAGCTTTCCTTCCTCCTGGGGGCACAGGCCTGACTTCCCCAGGGTCCTGAAAGTGCTTGGGCTGCCTAGGGAGCCTCGAGGGGGAGCTTGACCAGAAGTGACTATTGAGTGGTCACCATGGATCAGGCACAGAGCTGGTGGCTGTCCTGATGTCATATTGTTGAATCCAGGAAATAGCAAAGGGGTTAAGGCCGGAGGGTGGGAGACTAATATTATCCCCATTTTCTTAGGGAGTAATCAGGGGCCCAGGGAGTTGAAGAACTGAAACAAAGACCTCATGTAGCGAGAGACACCACTGGGACAGGAGCCCACGCAGGGGGTGTGGGGAGGGCAGGCTCAGTCGAAGCCTTCTGGAACCCAGCTTGGGCTTGGAGACGGAAGCTGGAGAGGGCTGCCGAAAGGTGTGAGGCACAAGTTGAGGGGCTGAGGTCAGACCATGGGTCCTCTCCCTGGGCCTGCAGGCGGGTGACAAGCTGGGTCTGTGGGACCAGGGGAGGGGGGTGTGGGCAGGGGCTAAGGAGGGTAGGGCTTCCAGCCCTTTTGTGAGCCCTTTTAATTCGTGTAAATGAGGGTTTTTAATTTGTTATTCTGGGTTTTATTTCTATTACCATCTCATTTGCCTCTAAACCCTATTTCGCCCCAGCCTGGACCGAATTCCATTTGATGCATTAGGACTAATTCTCCTCCCAAAGGGTTAGATGTTTTCTCCCCACACAAAAGTCGCTTATTTTGGATAAAGAGACGATTAGATTTATCTTTAATATTTTAATGGCAGCTGGGATTAGTGGGCAACTAGCCCCAACTGGGCTTGTTCACTGAGGATTAGGTCCTGATAAACTCTCAGATGGGGAGTTCCCCCACCCCCCACTCTACTTTCTGTTCTCCACAAAGTGCTTTTTATTATTTTTTGTTGAAAAAAAATTCCCTTGTCTTTTGGAGCATCATAAATTCCATTTGCTGTTTTCTATTAAATCAAGTTGATTAAATTCGTTGTGACTCTTTGCACATAGATCTTTTTAATTTTAACGTCTCCAGCATAAAATCTTTAATGGTGCAATTTGAAATGGCTGCAATATACAGTACAGGCCTTGATAAAACAGATGGAAATGAGGTTCTGCCAGGGAGGGGGTCCTGTCAGGAGGGGTAGAGTAGGGAGCAGGCGCAGACCTCCAGGAGAAGGCAGGGAACGACTGTCTGCGAGGCCCGGAGAAGACCAGCTTCCAATCTCTGCTCTGAGTAGTAACCTTGGCTGACATTAATGGGGTGCTTACTCTGTGGGTCGTCACCTTGCTTGGTGTTTGGTGGAGTGCTTGCCATGTGCCTGGCACTGTGCATGCATTGTCAATCCTCCTTCCAGGAGGCTCAGAGAGGCCTCGTGCTCAAGGTCACACAGCACATTGGTGGCAGTGGTTGAAGCCAGGCTATCTGTGGCTGGTGGAGTCTCTTCTTACCTCTTGGAGCCATCATTTCCCTATCAGTGAAATGGGGTGATCAGTGCTGCCCTGCGTCATGGTGCTTGGAAATATTAGATGAGCTCCACAAATGGCCTTGGGGATGGGATGGGGCTGGGGCTCTCCTGGGGATATGGGGAGGTGAGGTCAGTTCATTTGGGGCCCAGAGCCCCTGCCATCACTGGGAAGAGTTGATTTTTTTGAGACCATGGGAAGCTTCCTGAACTCCAGGGTCGGTAGGAGGCCCCCTGGGGATCTGGGCTCCCCCTCCCCCACCTCTCCAGACCTCAGGCCTCCCGCCTCGGCTTTTCTCCCTGTCCCTCCGGCTCTAATCCTGACCTCATCAAGTCCTGGGAAGGGTTGATCCACAGAAGCAAATCCCTCATTCGGAGGGACAAAATCAGCTTAATTTGCAGCAACTTGAAGCGGGTCTTTGCCAGGATTTGAATATCAAATTATCCCACAGCCCAGGCTAGCCTGGGAGGCCTCCTGCCGCAATATGGACAGACATGCTCTGGGCTCCTCCAGGACGATTGCTCCGCAAGTGAGTGAGGCTGGGCTGGGCTGGGTGTGCGTGGAGTGGGGGCACCACGAGGTATCAGGGGGTGCTGGAAGGCAAGGGCATCGCAACTCCCAGGCCTGGGGGAAGGGAGGGCAGTGTGAACCTCCTATTCATGAGATTTACCTGGGGGTGGGGGGTGGGGGTGTCTTGTCAAATATACAGATTCCCAGGCCCCTCTTCGAACATCAAGGAATCAAGGATTCAGGAAAGTGAAAAATTCTGGAGCTTCTCAGTGAGCCAATCAGCAAATTCTTAGTGCGCACACACTTGTACTCCAAACGTTTCGAGATCAGCCTCCTCTGGCATCCACTGCAACCGTCCCCAGCCTGTGGCACTGCAGACCCGTTCCCTTTGGCCACTGCTCCGCGATGGCCCCAAATGCCTGAGTCAGCTGCTGCTCGAGGGTTCTGCAGCCTTCCCTCCAGGGTCAGTGTGCCTATTTCCTTCCTTCTGGGCAGACATCCTCTGATGTCGGCCACACGGGACACAGTGCCCAGACCCAAGCGGTGAGGGTCAGATCCTTCTTACAGCCATGTCACTTCCCCAGGAATCTGTGAGCTGCTTCAAGAAGGGTGGGGACTCTGAGTGTGGCCCCAAGCCTCCATCAATGATGAAGACCCATTGGTCCTTCCTGCACAGCGTGTGCCCCCTGGGGACCTTCGGTGTGAAAGCAGCAGCTGGGACTGCTGAGATAGCCCCATACGGGCTGGTCCGTCCGCCCAATACCATCGGCAGACAGCTGAAGAGTCCTGTCCTCAGAGAGCCCACAGCTGAGGAGGAAACAGCATGGTGTGACAAGCTCTATTAATACCCACAGATGCTTATCCAGCACTCACCATGTACCAGGCACGGTTCTAAGTGCTTTTCCTCCATCCACCCGTTTTATCCTCATAAAAACCCTAGGAGGTAGGAAATATTATTAAACACATCCACTTCACAGACGAGGGAACTGAGGCACAGAGAGAATAGTAACATGCTAGAAGGTCACACAGTTACAAGTGGTGGACCTGGGATTCACACCCAGGCAGGCTGACTCTGAGCCTGTCCTCTGAACCACTTTGCTGCAGTCCATCCATCTTTATTTGTAACTATTTGTTTATGTATGTTACTTCTCTGTAAGTGGCTTGCCTTGTTTTTAAAGGCATAATCATAGAGCGTTTTGGGAGCTTAGTAAGGCACACTAAACCTACATGAGGGCAACCACAGAAGGTTTTTTGGAGGAGGTGTCTTTATTCAATTGTTGCTCAGTTGTTGAACAGCTATTGTGTACCTGGCACTGATGATGCAGAGATGAAAAAGCACGGTCCCTGTCCTCCACGGGCTCACAGGCTGGGAGAGGAATGCCTGTACGCAGATGTGCTAAGTGCACTGAGAAAGCACAGGGCATTGTGGGAGCACCGCAGAGACCCCAAGGCTGGGAAGGTCAGCTTCCTGGAGGAGGTGCATGTGAACTGAGAGTGAAAGAATGAATGGGAATCTCAGAGACATGTCCCCTCCATTAGGTCCAGTCATTCAGCTGAGGTTAAGGGGCCCCAGAGGCTCTGTTGGGCACTCACTCCTCTTTCTCTTGGCCAGACTCTCCTCCATGGAGCCTTCCTGGTACAACCAACCTCAGTCTCTTCTCTGACCGCCTACCCCAGGCAGGCAGATGCCCTCCTGAGGAGGTCTACATCCCTAACTCTTGTGTGTTTTGGGGAGGTGGGGCCTGAATACCAAACTCCTGAACACCTGGGCACTATGCCTAGCAGGGGTCAGGCAGGATCTGTCCCTGTGGCCTTGGGAGAACCCAGTGTTTGATTTGAGGGCACCTAGAACTTAGAGCAAGACAGGAGCCCAGAAACCACCCAAGCCCACCTAGGAGGAAGGAGTGAGGCCCAGCGAAATAATAGGAGCTGCCAAGGCCCCACAGCTGAGATAGGACTCAAACGCAGGCTCCTAGTGCCCTGATCTCCTCTCTGGGGTGGTCTGGCCCCACCTGGGCTCTTCTCTAACACTTGCCCCCTGGGCCTGCCTAGCCTGATGGTGGCCAGGATAGTCTCCCCTGAATAACGATGGTATTGGCTCAGATTAAGGGCAACTAGCTGGCTCTTGGCTTTTCCTTTTTATATAACAACTAATCTCCTTCTAATCAGCCATTATTAAATTATATTCCGTTTTTAATTCATTCACAGATCACCGTTGGGACAGCTGGATGGATAATTGGGGAGAGATAATTTATGTAAATGAGGAATAGCAGAAGGTAGGGGAGAGGGAGGCTGAGGGCCAAAGGGGGCCCCTCCTGTGCCCAGGCTGAGGAGGGGGCAGTGGGCTGGCTCTGCCTGGAAATGGGTGACTGGGGATGCTGAGGGGATTGGGGCCTGTCATGGGGCCTCAGGGCTCCTGACTGGTTAGATTGACCTTCAACGCTTCTGGCAAGCAGGGAGCCCACTGCTTTTTGGGGGGCAGTTCCTAGATCCATCAGGTCCTCCTCATTAGAAGTGGATCCTGAGAGGCAGTAAAATGTCCTGGAGAATTCCAGAGTCAGAGCTTTGTTTGGTTCCAACCCACCCTTGTGCTGCTGTCTCTTAACCTTAGTTTCCAGTCTACCACTTGAGGGGACAGATGTTGAGGCTCTAGAACCTCTGAGTTTTGTTTTTTTTTTTAAATTTTTTCTTAATGTTTATTTATTTTAGAGACAGACAGAGCACAAGCACGGGGAAGGACAGAGAGAGCCGGCAACAGAATCTGAATCAGGCTCCAGGCTCTGAACTGTCAGCACAGAGCTTGATGTGGGGCTCGAACCCACAAACCATGAGATCATGACCTGAGCTGAAGTGGGACACTTAACTGACTGAGCCACACAGGTGCCCCAAGAGCCTCTGAGTTCTTATGCTTAGTTGCTGTAGAGCGTGGGAAGTAGGAGAGGAAGAGCCTGGCTACCTAGTGGTTCCTCTCACTAGTGTGAAGACTCTCTGTGAGTCCAATCTGCCCCCCACTAACATATGCCCCAGGCCATGAGGCTTCCTTCTGGAAACACAGACTAAATCCACTTCCTTTGCTCTCTGACCTGTCTGTCTTGCTGATAATAATTACGGGGCCACTGACACCTCAGTGTGTTCCCCTTGTGCTGCGCTAAACACTTGCTATATAGCATCTCACTGTATCAGGAGACCAACTGCATGAAGTGAGTGCTACTGTCTCCACTTTACAGATGGAAATACCATGGACCCAAGCTCTCTCCTGACAATTCCTTCAACAGAAACTAAAACAGAAGTCTGCTTACAAAGGGACAGGAGGTTCATAAAACCTGGAGCCCAGCCAGAGGCCATTTTGGGAAGGTGCCTTGGGGACTGGAAGACAGGGACAGGGCCCACAGGGAAGGTGGGTCAAGAAGGTTGGACCTCCAGGGGGGGAGGGGGGATGGGCATGGAGGAGGGCACTTTGGGGATGAGCACTGAGTGTTATGTGGAAACTAATTTGACAATAAACTATTTGTAAAAAAAATAAATAAAAAAAAAAAAGAAGGTTGGACCTCCAGTCTCCCCTCCCCCCGCCCCGTGCCTTTGTGGCTCCAGGAATCAGGTGTGGGCAGGCACAGGGGTCTGATGGGGCCTGAGGGGATGAGGTCTGCATGTATCTGGGGCTGGCAAGGGCAGTGGGTAGGGCCTTGGACTATTCCCAGAGGGAGGCAGGGGATTACGGAGGGTTAGGGAGGGTGGTCCCAGAGGGTCCAGCAGAGTTATGGGATTAGCCTTCAGGCAGTGAGTGAAAGTTATTAGTGTGTGGGGCCTCTGGCTCCCCACCGGACGCTGCAGCTGTCACCCATCCCTAGGAGAGAGTCACTAGCAGCGCCCCCACCCCCACCTTAAGGCAGGCTGGCACCCTCTGCCCCCAACAGGCTTTCCTGCTGTGATCATCTGTTGGGGGACTGGCCTCCCAGCCCTAGCCTCCTGCCTAACCCTGACGGACCGGGCCACCCACACACAGTATACCCTAGCAATGCTGTGTGCCTCGGTTTCCCCATCTAGACAGGAGGCTACAGTGAGGATGCTTGAGACCCTGAGGGAGAGCCCCCGATGCGTGGAGGATCGGACCCACTGAGTCAGCAGAGCCTTAGCTGTGCCACCCCAGACGCATCAGCTGGCCTCTCTGTGTCCTAATGCATAAAACCGAGGCAGTTGCACTGCCGGGTTTTCACAGGGGAAGGCTGGGTCACGGGGCGCATCGCGGGCCTCTCCGTGGAGTTCAAGGTGCCTGAGGCCTAACGATTGGAGCGGCCCAGCCTTCCGGAGCCTCCCGGCTCCCTCTAGCGGTGAAGTCGAGGAAGCCCCCTCCGGGCTGGGCGCCGGCGGGGAGGCCGGGCTGGGGCCGCGGGGCTCCCTGAGCGCGCGCAGGCCTGGTTGGGGGCGGGTGGGAAGGGCCGTTCCTCCCATCCTCCCAGACAGCGCGGGGAAGGGCGCCGAGGGTCCTAAAGGCTTCCCCTCCTCACTAGCGCCCGACTTTGTCGTGAGAGCGACCTTCCTTCAGCTTGCACGCCGGTCTGTTGACCCGAGAACGTCTTACCTCTTGTTTACATGGCCCGAAGCCCGGGTACCCGCGAGCATTGGCCCAGGCCGGGTGCGCGGGACCCGGTGGATCCCCAGGTGACAGTCTGTGACCAGGCACGAGTAATTCCCTTTTCTAGCCTCCGTTTCCTCGCGCGACAAACTGACGGTGGGGCCAGGCCGGTGGTTCTGCCTTTTCAACTCCAACAACCTTTTAAAATGTAAAACAATCCGGAGTTCCTCAGAGGCGTACTTTCCCTTCTCCCTAAGGAGCCTACAGAGTGACCCAACACTATTAGACCCTCAGCAACGCTCTTACATGAAGTGATACTTTATTCATCGCAACAACTATATAGGTTTTTAAATTAGCTTTAAGTAAACGCTGTTCTTTTCTGGAGCAGCTTTAGCCATATGGAAAATTTGTAAGATTGCAGAGTTTGATACCCAACCCCCTTCTCTCTCCCATATCAACATCTGCCATGAATTTGTTAATGAACTAAGATTGATACATTGCTAAGTAACGTTTGTACTTTATTCAGTCTGTCCTAGTTTTTATTTAAAGTACTTTCTGTTCCACGATGGCCCACAAAGTACCACATGACATTTAGTAGTTATGTCTCCTTAGGCTCCTTCTGGCTATGATGGTTTTATGTAATTTTAAAAAGGAAAAAAAAAGTACACCTTCACGCAGTGGGTATTGTGGGGCTGTTAGTACACATTCTGATCTGGAACAATCTCTAAGACGATATCAGTATGAAAAGGAAGATACAGGATGGCATATTTTACTTCCACCTGTGAAAAATAAAAGATACGTATATATAACTTTTTAAAAATGTTTATTTTTGAGAGACAGAGAGGGGGGGAAAGGCAGAGAGAGAATCCCAAACAGGCTCTGCACTGTTAGAGTTAGAGCAGAGCCTAACTTGGGGCTCCTACTCAGGAACCAGAAGATCATGACCTGAATGGAAATCAAGAATCGGAGGCTTAACTGACTGAGCCACCCTGGTGTCCCTATAAGTACTTTTAAACCTCTGAAAGAGTATCTGAAAAAAAAATGGTTGTGGTTGATTGTGGGAAAGGGAATCAGAGGAGTTGAGAACAAGAGTACGAGAAAAACCTACATTTTAATTTTACTCTACGCCCTTTTGTATGAATTTGGTTTTATTATTTTTTTTAATATTTATTCATTCACTTTTGGGGGAGAGAGAGAGAGAGCATGTGCTCAAGCAGGGGAGGGGAGAGGCAGAGAGAGAGGTGGACAGAGGGTCCGAAGCAGGCTCTGCCCTGAGAGGAGAGAGTCTGATGTGGGGCTCAATCTCACAAACCAGAGATCATGACCTGAGCTGAAGTTGGACGCTTTGCAGACTGAGCCACCCAAGCATTCCTGTATTAATTTGGTTTTAAAACCTGTGTATGCGGGGCACCTGGCTGGCTCAGTTGACGGAGCATGCAATTCTTGGTCTTGGGGTTGTGAGTGCAAATCCCACAATGGGTTGGGAGATTACTTAAAATCTTTAAGTAGTAAAAAATAAATACTGTGTGTATGCATTATCTATCTTGACAAACACAAATAGTAAACATAACAATACATATAGGTATAGTACATTCATTGAGACTCTCACTGGGTTCTGTACTGTGGATAATAAAATTCAGCTCCAGCTCTGTGAGGGTGTTTCTCGAGTTGGGTGCTCCTGTGGCCCCATTGGCTGGAGTTGGTCCATTGGGCTGGTCTGTAAAATGCCTTTCCACCCATGGGCTGGGTCTCCTCTGTCTGTTCCAGCCAGTGTGTGTCAGGTGTGTGTCAGGTGCGTTGGGGTGGAGGATTCTGGGGAGGGTCCAAGTACAGATACACAGACTTACTTAAGTACGAAAGGATCACAAGGATGTGGGGAGCTTGTGGGATCTGGGACAGGATGTATCTAGAAAGATAGGATTGCAGCTCTCTCAGGTGCTGCTGCCTCCTGTCCCTACAGCCTAGCTAACCTCCTCCTCCCCATGGCTGCATCTGGACTCCCAGGCTGACACCCCCTCCCCCTCCCACTCAAGCCCAGGTGGAGGGGTCTCAACTCCAAAATTTCCAGAGGGATAAATCTGTCTGGGCTTAACGCAAGCTCCTGTATCCCTGTACCTGGCAGTATGAGATAGGGAGAAACAAACAAATTACATTCCCCAAGTATTTCACTAGCCTTGCACCAGATTAGGTGCTTTGGGGCACAAAGGAGAGAAGCAGGCCTTTCTTCTGGGAGGCAGACTACAGAATGATGTGATTTCATGGGTTTTGGGAAGGCCACACTCCTCCAGATCCCTCCTCTTTCTGGAGATCCGCTCAAGCAGCCTCATTTGGTTAAATTATGGATCCAATCCCTGTGGAATCCAGCTCCCCTAAGAGAGGTCAGCGTTTAGGCAAGTCTTCCAAAGGTTCCCCAAATGCCTACTAGGAAGGTCCTTTTGAGATCCTGTTCTTGCTCACTGGGCAGTGAGCATTTACTGTGGTTCCTCTAGCTTACTCAGGAAATATTCTCTGATTCCTCAACTGTTCATGCCCTTTGCATGTCTCTGGCCTTCACATTTGTTGGCCCCTCTGTCTGGAATACATTGCCTCTGGGGGCACCTGGGTGGCTAGACTAGTATTATGTGGAATACATTGCCTCTTTCAAGGCTCAACTCAAGCTTCCCTTTTCATGAGGCCTTACCTGCCCAGGCCCAGGTGGAGGCAGCATCCATGTGACCACCCCCTCATTCCCATCCCCACCCCTGGGCACAGCCCTGATCGCTTGAGGTAGATAGGATTCAGAAGGACAGGCACCCACATCTGGCTTTGCCACTTCTGCCAGCATGCAGTAGATACTTAATAAATCCCAGCTCCCTTCTGTTCCTCACATCTCCAGTGTGTGCATGACTGATTTGTAAGTGGTTAGCCAACCATCTTCCCTTCACACTGCAAACTTTAATTAGTAGGCACAATAAATGTTTGCTAAATGACTGAGTGATTTAACCAGGGAGGGGGAAGATGTCTCCAAGTTCAGAGCCAAGTCTGAGGACGCCTGCTGCCCCAAGAAGCAGGGGGTGTCCTGAGCCAGGGTCAAGATGGGAGGTGCAGCTGAGAAATCTGGTGGGTTGATTTCAAGGGATGATTGGCGTGGAATGAGGGGGCAGAATTGGACGGGTGTGGTGACACTGGACCATCAGTGGAGGCACACATCTACCCAGCTGCCCCCCCCCCCGCCTTGTCTTGCTCTGTGCTAAGCAGAGTTGGCATCCTGTTCAGCCTCTAGGACCATGGTCTCAGGGGTGTGAACTCGGTGCCTAGGGGCTGCCAGGAGATGTCCTCTTCTCTAGGCTCTGCAGCCCCAAGACCCAAGTAGGGAGGGACCCTCATTTGCTGTCTTCTTGGTCATTAGAGACCAAGATAACCATGTGGTTATCTTATATGGCATCTAGGGCTCTTCGTATGCACCCTCAAAGGTGCTGGGACATGAGGAGGTTGTAGCCAGGACACCCCAGCTTCCCGCACCCAGCAAATCCTAGGTAGCCCACTCACATTCTTCAGGAGTGTTCTGCAGAATCTGGGGACATATCACTTAGTTTGAATGCTTCTCTGACGAGGCACCCACCTACCTCCTTTAGTCACTAGTAAAATCCACTGAACACTTACCACATGGCAGGTGCTGCACAGGCATGATCTCATTTAATCCTCACAAGGATCCAATAAGGTGTCTTTAAAACTTATTCTCATTGTTTTCAGAGATAGAAACTGTAAATCGAAGAAGGGAAGTGACTTTCTAGGGTCACAGAGTTCATGAGTGGCAGGGCCAGATTGAGGAAGCCAGTCCTCCTGCCTGCACAGGCAGGAAGTTCAGGCACAGGGGCACAGGCCTGAACTTCCAGCCACGACCTGGTCTCCACTCTGTCTCAGCTTTGAGCACAGCTCCTGCTCCAGCTCTAACAAGTGCCAGGAGCTGGTACCTCTGTCTTGAAGTCCTCTCCTTGGCCATGGCCTTCCTCTGCCTGGCCACAATTTCCACTGCCTTACTTCAGCTGTCCCACCTGCCTCCAAGTTCTGTACCTCCCTCTCATGAGGCACAGTCTACCCACTTGCTCAGAGGTCCAGGGGGTCCCCAGGGTGTGGGGACCATGGTGGGCAGAGGGCCCCAGTGCCTCTGGGACAGGAGGGTTGCTGAGAGCAGTGGGGAGGCGGGTGCGGTGCATAGCGCTGATCCTAACCAAGTTTGCCAGCCCAGCTTTTCTCATGGCTCCCACACAATGGTCTGCTTTGTGCCCACCTGCCGATAATGCTTAATTAGGCGAGGAGTTGATTAATTTGAGGTAATTGACAGCTAATTAGAGGCCCACAGGCTCATTAACTTGACATCTTGTCTTCGCGAATTGGCTGAGTAGGGTCAGGTGACGGAAGCCGTTGCTTTCTCCCTCTTCAACCCTGTGGGCAAAGGTGATCACCTGGGGGAAGGCTGGGAAGAGCCAGTAGTTTAGGTGGGGGCAGTCCCAAGGCCAAGAATAGAGGAAACCGAGGCAGCAAAGGAGGAGGTGTGTGCCCTGACCCTAGGAAGGAGGGGGTAAGCAGCAATGGAGGGCTCATGGCATGGGGGCAAAGGCACTGACTATTAATGGGGCTATTAATGGAGAGGGGCACACCCAGTGTCCATGCAGAAAGAAGGGGCAAGGGAAGGAAGGAGTGTAGGGAAGCCTATTGGCAATAAGCATAGGTTTTGAAGTGAGATAGATCCGATGTGGAGTCCCAGCTCCGCTACTAACCAGCTAGGTGACCATGAATGAATTAGTGAACCTCCAAGCCTCAGGCTTTCTCTTCTGTAAATTGGGAATAATAATAGTTCCTACACCTCATGAGATTATTGTGGAGAGTACTCGAGACACTGAAGTAAAGGATTTAGACCAGTACCTGGGAGTCTGCGGAATGTTCAGATAAATGTTAACTACTCTTGGTAGCAGAGGGGAGTAACATGAAGAGAAGGTAGGAGGATGGGATGGATTATAGGGACACAATGGAAGCCCTCTCTGAAGAGAAGCCGCTGTTCCTCTGCAGGAAGCCTGCATGCCTGCCAACAGCATTGCTGAGGGTGTGGGGAAAAGAGCTCATGGTTACAACCACTTTAGGGGGACGTTTCAGCAATATATACTCAATTGCATATATTGAACACTATATATTAAAATAAAAATACATGTGACCTTTGACCCAGCAATTTGCTCCCTAGTAATATATTCTTCAGATCTATTTGTTCATGTACAATGAGTTGCACAAAAGGATGTTTGTTCATCACAACTGTAGTTTGTAATAGCAAAAGACCGGAAACAACCAAAATGCCCATCATAGGGACTGGGTAAATAAATTATGGTATATCCATACAGTGGGGTAATATGCTGCTGTGAAATCCGTATGAACAATATGAACAAGGTCCAAGATAAATGAAGAGGAAGGAAAGGCAAGATGTAGGACGGGGTGTAGCTCCCGCAAGCTGGTAACTAGTGACATGAGTCAGGGAATGGGGAGATGTGTTTTTCACAATGTACTTGTTTTAAATATGGTTTATATTTGTTGTCTTTTCAAAAAACACTGTGAAATTAAAAAGCGATAGAGCTTTTTTTCCCCAAATGGAATCTAACTTGAAACAGGGAAGCACAGACCACGTCCTGACCTTTAAGCAGCCCGCAGCCTCAGGACTGAATTCATAGGGGAGAGGCAGATAGAAATTGATCCTCCCTTACAAGAGAGCCCAAGCATCAGAGTTTCTAGTACCCTTGGAGTACTCCCCCATACCAAGGTCACAAAGTGAAAGCACAGAGCAGGGTCCCCCAGCCCTTATGCTCAGTTGGTGGTGAAGCATGGAAAGTAGCTGCCAAAGGAACATGTTAAACATTCTCTATCCTTCCCTCTGACTCCATGGCTTGGATGCCAGCATGAGTCTGAGATCCCCTAGTTTCTCCTGTATTATTGCCCCAGTCAGCTCCATGGGGATTGTGATAGCTTTTCTTAAGTTTCCCTTTATAGGCTCAGAGGACCCTAAATTCACTTGTTTTAATTGAGGCAGTTTACACACGGTAAAGCATACAACTGTTAGATGCAAAGCTTGATGAATGTTTATCACACACTCACATGCATATAGTCCTGTGTAGCCACCATCCCCATCAAGATAGAGAATATTTCCTACAGCCTAGAAGGCTCCTGGTGCCCCTTCCCAGTCAATACCCCAAGGTAACGGTATTCTGACCACTACCACCCTAGATTAGTTTTGCCCATTCTAGAATCGTACAGGTATGCACTTCTGTGCCTGCCTTAATTCTCTCCTCATTTTTGTTTGTGAGGTTCATCCATGTTACAGTGTGAAGTAGTTTGTGCTGATTGAGACTCCACTGTAGAAATATAAGACAATTTATTCATTCTCTTGATGGACATTTGGGGTTTTGCCAATTTTTGACTCACATGAATAAAGTTGCTATCAACATTCTTGCACGTATCTTTTGGTGGACGCCAGCAGTCATTTCTGTTGGGTATATACCCAGAAGTGGAATGAACAAAGACTGTGTGTTCCCCAAAGTTACATAGACTTGGTGACTCCACATTCCCGGCAGTGAGGCTTAAAGTAGGGGTGGGGAGTCAGCTTTGAGAGTCCTCTTGGGGAACTCTATGTCCCCACTGGCTGTAGAGGGGGAGAGTAGCCCTTATTAGAAAAGAATGAGTCAGGGAGAAAGCCAGGCAAAGAAGCACAACATGGTTCTCAAATCAAGGCCATGTGACAATGGTGTCAAAATGCACTACATGAATGGCGGCTGGGAGGAAAGATGAGCACAGGGAAATGGAAGCCTCTCTTTTGGAGGGTGGAGCATATATAAGGAAGAAGCAAGAACTAAAGTTCTCAGCAGATTCTGGTTTAATTATTTTAATTCACCCTGTGGAAGGTAAATTTAAGTTCTCTCTCTTTCTGCCTTTATTTACATGACCAACAGAGTAAAGAAAAATGTTTTTGGTAACCTAAATATCATGTTTACTTCCCAGAGATGATAAACCTCAGTATGTGTCCCTTGAACATTTCTAGCCCTGCAGCAGTCTCCCTCAAGTTCAGTTTGTCCCCAGCAAGGGTAACCACTATTCTGACTTCTGTCATCATAAATGAGTTGTGCCTGTTTTCAAACTTGATTCACATGGAATCTGACAGTTTACGTCAACATTCACTGAGCATTTATTATGTGTCAAATGCATTGCTAAACTATCAGTTTCTCATTTGATCTTTCTAACAACCCCCTTAACTTGAGAGAAAACCAAGTTCAATAAGGCCAACAATACTATCTGAGGCCAGAAAACTATTAACTAGCAGAGCTTGGATCCAAACTAGAGTGATGAACCGTCCCCATTAGCAGGACTGTCGCTTCCGCTGGGAAACCCCCAAGTCCCAAGAAAACTGGATGGTGAGTCACTCTAATTCAGACCTGGATAGGACTCAAAAGCCAGGTTCCTTTGGTTTCCTTAAGAAATAAAGCATCTGAAGATTAACCTTAAATCCTTAAGATGTCATCCAAAGGTGCATATGTTGTTAGCACAACTTCATGGGAAAAGTTCTGTCTCAAAAAAACCTCTGTGATATCAGCTTTTTACTTAGGTTTGTTTCTTTCTTTCTTGGTTTTGTTTCATTTTAAAGAAAGATTTCATTGAAAGTAGATCTGGGTAGACTAAGAACAAAATTGTTCATAATAAAAGAGAATTCTAGCATATTAATCCATCAAACATGGGTTTATTAAGCGTCTTTGCACTGAAAAAGAATTTTAAGAGAGTCCCTGACTTCAAGAAGTTTCTAATTTACTTGGAGAATTAAGAGTAAAGTGTAAAGAATAAAATTGGACGGTAATAATCAGGAATAATAATCACATGCATCTGAGTTGACATCGTGTCCTGGGGACCTTATACATTCTATCTCATTTAATCCTCATAATACAGCTCTGAGATACGTACTGTTAGACCCATTTTGGATGAGGAAATCAGGGCTTGATGAGGTCAAGTGATTTGCTTAAAAAATTCACTAAGCTCTTCACTTACTTTTTGTACACTTAATACCTGTAAATGAGTTTTACCTCCAAGTAATGTTTACTGAATGAGAAACCACTGAAGATGGGAAAATTTTTTCTTTCCCATCTACTCTGTTTTCAAAAGTTTATTTATGGGCACCTGGGTGGCTCAAGTTGGTCAGGACTCATCTGACTTCAGCTCAGGTCATGATCTCATGGTTCGTGGGTTCAAGCCCTGCGTCAGGCTCTGTGCTGACAGGTTGGAGCCTGGAGCCTGCTTCATATTCTGTCTCCCTGCCGCACTCATGCTCTGTCTCTTTCTGTCTCTCAAACAATAATAAAAGTTAAAAAATTAAAAAAACCCCAGAAAAGTCTTTGTATAAAAAAAAAGGAAAAATAGAAGTTATTTATTTAGAATTTCTACACCCAATGTGGGGCTCATACTCACAACCCTGAAATTGAGAGTCACATGCTCTGCCGACTGAGCCGGCCAGGTGCCCCTCCCCTACTCTTGAATAAACGATTTCCAATAATTTGGGGCAACATTTTAAGAAAATGTGTTTTGGCTTGTTTCATTTTAGTAATTCAGGTCTAAGTGCCATTTTTAGCCTTGATGACTTGAGTGCAAACAGGCATAGCTTGTAGCAGGCCACTGGGCCACAGCAACTGTGTGGCCCCAAAGCCTGGCTCCAGTCTTCTTGCTACAGTCAGTCCCGCCAGGCATGTACAAGGGTATCTGTCCCCTGGGTCCTCAAGTCTAGCTCTGTTGTCTCCCCTACGACACCCCAAACCCCATCCCTTCAATCCCCTGCCTGCCCCGCCACCCATCTCTGCTTTCCAGGTTTGCGGGCCTCTACTAAGAGGCATCTTCATCATTCCTTCCTGACATGTCGGCTTTCATTTTCCTAGGACGAACCTCATTTGACAATCTCCTGCCCATATTTCTAAGCTCTCTGGGTCTCGCCGTGCTATTTCTCTGTCCTCTCTGGGGTTTGGAACACCAATCATCTGCAGGTTTCATTAGCATGCTGTTTACCCCTGTCTTTCAGATCATTAATGAAGATGCGGAGCGAAGACACCAATCCTCACGGCCCCCACCACGTGCCCCCTCCTGTGCCCCTGCGCCGCTGGAATCATTATCCTTCCTGGCGTGACAGGGTCAGAACCAAACCAATTTGCATCAATCTTTGGTGATGTTGTGAGGTGTCGCCTTGTCCTGCAATCCTCGCGTTGTAACAACTGCTTCGGCTGTCTGTTCTGGCATGTTCCTCTCTCCTTCGGAGGGCTGACCAGATCTGGCCGCCCCAGCTCTGGAGGCTGAAAGCCCCTAATAGTCAGGCAGGATTCAGGGCTGTGTGTGGCTGATATTTTCCCTTTGTTCTGCGATCCTGAACTGGGCAGAAGGGAGCAACTCTCTGGGAAACAGGATGGACAAGGGCACACACCGGTGACAGGTGTCTCAGGCACAGAATTTTTCTTACACATCATGACAAAACGTTTCTGTTGAAGGAAAATGAAGAGCAAGCCTCCTAAAGGCCCTCTGAGGCCTCATCGGATGTCTGGGCCTGTGTATTCTGGGTGCTGGGGCCTGGGGTGGACGAGCTGTTTCTTGAGGACAAAGCTCACTCTTCTGCATGATTTTCCCGTCACCCAGCTCTGACACTTTCATCTCTTCTTTATCAGTTCCATGACTCTGCTTCCCATCTTGCAGGGAAACTGACCATATACACACTTGTTCCCAATAAAGGTACAGCTGCCTCCTGCACACCCCTTGTGTCCCTCAGACCCCAACTTGCACAGAAGATGCTTCATTTTCTTTCCTGAGGGTGCAGCGCCTCTCCGCTTGGCTGGCTGGGATGAAAATAGGAGTCTCGTTCCAGAGCGTCCTGTCCCATACCGACTCCTGACTCCTAGTTCCTCTTTTTTCCCCTTCTCTCCCAGTTGGGAAGAGGAAATGAGCAGGAGGAAAGCGGTGAAGGAAACTCTCACAAGCACAACATCTGGAATAATGTTTGCCATGTCCCAGAGCTGGGGCAATTCGCCCTTAAAAGTCTGCAGCAAAATTCGGTGAGATATATTTTCCTGTGTGCGGGTGAGCTGAGGAAAAGGAGCTATTTTGCAACACTGAACATGTACTGAGAGAACACTTTTTCTGTCCTTAAGTCAAGGCCCTGTGGAGTGTGAGGAGGGCGGGGCCCTGGGACTAAATGTGATGGAGGAGGGTCTAGGGCAGGGCCGCTATAAACAAATGTCCTCGGTGAACTCTGTGTGTATGCACGCACATGTGCATGTTAATAGGCTGGGCTGTTAGGCAGGGCATTTGAAGCCCTCTATTCTCAGCTCCAGAGGTTCCCCCTCCTATATGATAAACACAATACATGCTTCTGTAGTTTGGAAAATGTAGATAGAGAAAAATCCCCCATTACCCACAATCCTCCAATCAGGCAGCAAGTACTGTTAACACCTTGGTCTATTTCCTTCCAATCCCCTCCCCCCACCATATTGGACATCATGTCGCATTTATAATTTTACATCTTTCTATTTTCGCTTACCCTTATGACAAACCAATTCTTCCATGAAATTATAACCTTTTTGCAAACCTATTAATTGGCTGCATAAGAGTTTGCTATGTGAAATGTACCATAATTTAATCGATAGCGTGAAGTACGAAGGACCTTTGGGCCAGTTGGTTTGGGGTAAGTGGCACTGTGAGAAAAGCAAGGGATGAGGGTCAGCCAGTAAGAAGGTAGAGGCAGTGACAGCAGAGGCAAATGGAGGCGAGGAAGACGCCAAGGTGAAGTTCTGGGGAGCTTGCTTTCCCATGAGCCACCCCATTCCTCAGAGGTCATTATGGTTCCGACCCCTGAACATCCCTTGTGGCCCTGCCAAGGGCTTTGATGGTGGCCGCAGCCAATGCTTCTCACTTCCATTCAGCCTAAAGTCACTGACTTTTCCAACCTGACTCTTCTCAGCTGCTCCTTTGTGTGAAGCTGCTGGCTTAGACTGCTTGGCTCCTGGGGCTTGGCTGCATCCAGGAAGGGCCCGGGATGTGACCTTCGGCCTTGCTTGACCCTGAGGCCCCAGACTGTAGAGTCAGGCCAGGCTGATTGCTCTCTATGGGCTCCCAAAGAGGCAAGGCCGAGAGGAGGCTGCTGGGGGGTGGGGAGAGCCCAGGCCCGCGTGAACCCTGCTCAGCCCTGGGATGAGGGATTGGGGTAGGGGTGGGGTGAGTTGGGGGGGGTACACAGCAAGACAGGGAAGAGCATTCCTGTATAATAACTGGAATAGTAAGGATGCTCAGCAAATGTTGGGACCATCAAGACTAGTGAAGCACAACGAGCTGAGGCTAATGCTGAGCTCAGTATCAGCTCAGAATCCTGCCACTGACTGTCACAAAGAAGACTTTTCCTTCCCTTGTTCACAAGCAATAAACAGTCTTCAATGCTACCGTCCACAGAGTCAACAGCAGTATCTGTTGTGTGTCTATGCCAGCACTGGCTGCCCCAGGGGGTGGAAGGAGAGGGGCAAGAGTATTTGGTGAACTGTCAGCCCTCCTGAGGAGTGAAATTCTTCTCCGCTTAGCTTATTTGAACTATTCAACATAACCAAAAGTTACTGTATTTTCCCTGTAATAACTACCAATTTTTAACAAATGTGAGTATATTATAATTAAATAATAAAATAGATTTATTAAATCAATAATAAATAATTTAATTAATAATTAAATTATTAAATAACTAGATTAATTAAATAATGAAATAATACACTGAATCCAGTTTTAAAGATCTATCCATCAAGCTCTTATAGAATGGGTAAGTAGGGTTAAATACTGTTCTAAACACTTCCAAGTACTAATTTCATCTCTACAATGACCCTTGGAGTTAGATGCTATTGTTGGACCCACTCCATAAAAGGGTAAACTAGGGGCGCCTGGGTGGCTCACTTGGTTAAGCGTCCGACTTTCCCTTAGGTCATGATCTCGCGGTTCGTGGGTTTGAGCCCCGCGTCGGGCTCTGTGCTGACTGCCAGCTCAGAGCCTGGAGCCTGTTTCAGTCTGTGACTCCCTCTCTCTCTGACCCTCCCCGGCTCACGCGGTCTCTCTATCTCTCTCCTAGAAATAAATAAAACATTTAAAAAAAAAATAAAAGGGTAAACTAAGGCACAGAGAGATTAGGCAATTTACTCATGGTCACATGGCTAGTAGATGGCAAAAACAGAATTTGGACCCAGGCAGTCTGACATCAGGGTGTATGCCCTTATGCATAATGCTTGCCTGCCTCTTTAAAGTAGAACAGGTCCCAAGGACACTGTGGCACATAGAGAAGTGACTTGCATGACCACACCCTGCCTCTCTTTCAAGATCCAACCTCTCACCTTAGACTCACAAGGTTATGACCATGGAGTATCATGGTGCAGTTCACACTTCCAACAAATTCTTATTAAGCACTTATGTGCCAGGTACTATTCTAAGCTCTGTTTATACCCAAAGAAACTATACGAGACTGAACAAATTTGGATCCGATTCTTTGACAATTCCCAAAAGTTACTTAAAAAGTCAAATCTTATTGTTACTTCTGTGTGTCTCAGGGAAGATGGAAAAACAACAAAGTAACTCTGATTACTTGAGCTTTCTGGCTCCTTGGATTCTAGATAATTGTTTTCTGGTACTGGAGGTCACTTTCAGAAGCATCGAGTGTAGATCAAAACAGAAAGCAGAGAGCAGGATAAGATGAAAATATGTGTGAGTCCAACTCAGCTCAGAGCTTGAGTTTAATTGAGATTCCAAACTGCCACTCTCCCCTGCATTCCTTTGTCCCTGGCTATGACCAAGTTCATGGCTATATCGCCCCTCATAATCCCTGTAATGGGCTGCAGTCCTGTGGGAGCAATTTCTGTTTATTAAGTGGCCAACCTCTGAGCCACATGGAGTGTGGCCAGTTGTGGCTTCTTGCCCTGGCAGTTGATGAGCCACTTTTCTGTTTTAAAAAACAGGGATCTTCCAGGAGAGAGAACGAGATAGAAAGCAGGGGCTACAGTAGAGCCAAAGACCCAGAGGCGATGGGTGCTGGAAGTGAGGGCCCCTTGCAGGTCATGAGCTCTTTGAGAGCGGAATTCACACACGGGTACTAGCCTCGAGATTGTGGACTACAGGTGTATAGGCCTTCAATGCAGGGCCAGGGATGGTGCCAGTTATAGCTGCCCATGAGGCCACCAGCGGGGACATGTGGGAGTGGGGATGAGGAGACCAAAAGGGAACAAGAGGCAAGAGGTGGCAAATGAACAGGGCGAGGCAAGTAGCAGAGGGCGGGTCTCTCTGGAGGTTCTGGAATTCTCAGCACTTACAGACAGCAGCCCAAGCAATGGGACGAGGCTGCACCTGGAGCACTTCTCTCAAACCAACGGCCTCTTCCCTCTCTGCCCATGGCCCCAGCGTCTGCCTTTTGGAGTCGGGGAGACATTGCAGCAGCTGCTTAGCTGTTTAGACACCCTGTCCCCTCAGTGTGTCCCCCCTCCCCCTGGCATCTGTCCTCTGGTTAGAGTTGTGTGAAGCGGAAGACAATTTGGGGCTTATTAGTGTCCCAGGGAGACATGTAACTTGTGTTGCTGGGACCCAAACAGCAAGAGTCTTAGCGGCAAACTCCAGCCGAGAAAAGACTGAGGAATTGTCTCACCTAATTACAGGGAATGGCCCTCTTTGTGTTTGTGATTCGGTACGGTTGTCCGATCGCTTTTGATCGCTTTTCTCCATTTGCTGGCTCAGGCCATGCTGGAATTGTGCTAATTAGAAGAGAAATGGACAGAGTGATCCTGTCAGCCCTGGTTACTAGTGGGGACAAAGCGGAATATTATTCTGAGGCAGTGTTTTGTGAGGGCCCTTCTTCCAGCTCTCATTAGGAGGAAGGGGCCCACAGGAGGGGAAGGTTCCAAATGCCTGGCCTGGCTAATGGAGCATTGGGGTGTTCATGTGCTAATTAACAGGCTCTGCCAGCACTTGCGCCAACCATGAGCCTCACGGCTGCACCTGGTGCCACCTGAAGCCCCCAAATGACCGACCCTGCCCATGAAGAAAAAGCGTTGGGCAGAGTGGGAAGGCTGGTGGCCTCGTTAGGCACAGTCGGAGACACATCCCCAAAGTGCCAAAAAAGCCTAAACAGATAGGAAAAGTCAGTTTCAGGTCAGTCAGAACTTACAAACTCGGAGAGGCTACTCTTTGGGGTGGGGGGTACAAGGCTCTCTGGTGAAATGAAGTCCATGCAGGGGCCTTACAACTTGCAAAGGATGAAGAAAACAGAAACTGGAGAATATAACCAAATGCTTGTAGGTGGATTTTGTGTAGAAGCTGAAAGCTGGTAAGAAATCGTGTCCTGTGACTGCTGGGACCATCCACCTCTACCACCAGTCCATTTCCTCCCTTCCTGTTCTGCCTGTTTCTTTTCTGTGAGGCCTGAATCCTGGAGGAAACAGAGGGACCAGAGCATCGTACTGGGAAGGAAATTTCTTGGTTTCATTGCAAAGCTCCTGTGGAAGTCCGAACACCCTTCCTAAGTGTAGGGGCAATGCAATGACTCACCAGCTCTATTTTCACTGCCCAGGAGACAGAGGAGCTCCAGTAAGCTGCAGCCAGAGGGCCATGAATAAGCAGCAGTTACCAAGGGTCATTTAAAAGATATGATATATGACTAACAAAAAGATAAAGAGAAATTAATAATGGCATCTTGATATTAATACAGTTAGCAGCCTTTTAGTGCTCCAATGATGGAAGGAAGGCGAAGCAAGTCGGCAGAGGTCAAGAATCTGAGCCTGAAGTGAGCAGGAAGCAGTAAGACGACTGGTGAGCAAAGTCTTGACTAGGAGTTTGGAAATGCGCCTCCATGCACCAATGCTATTCTTCTCAAGACAGTGCTGCTCACAGTCAACAACAGGTGCTTCTACAAGGAAGGCATTCAGAATGGCAAAGGGAAAGGCAAAACCAGCCTGTGGGCAAAGGATACACAATTGTTTACTGGGAAAATACTCTCTAAAGATTTAAATTTTTCATTTTTTAAAAATGTTTATTTTTGAGAGAGAGACAGCATTAGTAGGGGAGGGGCAGAGAGAGGGCGAGACACAGAATCCAAAGTAGGTTCTAGGCTCTCAGCTGTCAGCACAGAGCCCGACTTGGAGCTTGAACTCACGAACCATGAGATCATGACCTGAGGCGAAGTCAGACGCTTAACTGACTGAGCCCCCCAGGTGCCCTACTTTCTATAAAGATTTAGAACAGAACAGTCTGAATGCTGTCTCCATTGAGTTAGCCGGCCAGCCAGCCGTGCTTTTCCAGATCACAGAAATCTACTGCCCACCTAGTTTTCTTGGAAATCAATGATAAGCCACTGATGCCAAGCAATTTACTTTCCTCAAACGGAATGTTTCTCTAAAAGGGCATGATACTCTGCTCTAGGGCAGGTAAACTGTTGCGGGGGGACAGCACTTATACTAATACTTGCTTTTCTCTAGTTCTTGAGCAGAGTTGAAAAGGAAGTCACAGCAAGGGTTTTAGTATGTGGCAGGGAAATACTTGTTTTCAGTCCATCATGTTTAACTGGAAGTCCACAAGTAGGTATTGACCTTTCCAGTTCAAAGATGATGCAGAAGAATAACCAGATGCACACTCAGATCACTTAAATATAAGGCTAGGTTGAAAGAGTTGTAAGGATGGTATACAGCAATGTTGTAGGAATGCAGGGGGAAGGAGTATTTCCAACTGGTTCATCCGGTGTTAATAGGAAGGAGTAGGTTTGATACCTGCAAAAGGGATTCAAGACTTTCTAGGAACTCAAATGGCATGAGCAAAGGCACTAAAGTGAGGAAATGCGAATTGTTCAGATTAAGTGGAACAGAGACTTCATATACTGGAGAAGAAGGTTGATTAGGATTATATGCAGAGTTTTAAATGCCAGGATAAGAGATCCAGGCTTTATTATTAGACATGAGGAGGTATTAAAGATTTTTAAGTAATACTTTGAGGAGTTGAGAGGCACCTGGCTGGCTCAGTTGGAGGAGCACATGACTCTTTTTAAAAAAATTTTTTAAATGTTTTATTTCTGAGAGAGAGACAGTGTGAGCAGGGGAGGGTCAAAGAGAGAGGTAGACACAGAATCTGAAGCAGGCTCCAGGCTCTGAGCTGTCAGCACAGAGCCCAACGTGGGGCCCAAACCCACGAACCATGAGATCATGACCTGAGCCAAAGTTGGACGCTTAACCAACTGAGCCACCCAGGTGCCCCTACAATTTTTAAATAAAGTGTCTTTTAAAAAAATTTATTTTAATGTTTCTATTTATTTCTGAAAGAGAGAGAGAGGGAGCAAGAGCGAGCGAGAGAGAGAGACAGCATGAGCAGGGGAGGGTCAGAGAGAGAGGGAGACAAGAATCTGAAGCAGGCTCCAGGCTCTGAGCTAGCTGTCACCACAGAGCCCGACGTCCACACGAACCATGAGATCATGACCTGAGCCGAAGTCGGACACTTAACAAACTGAGCCACCCAGGTGCCCCTACAATTTTTAAATAAAGTGTATTTAAAAAAAAAACTTTTTAAAAATGTTTTTATTTATTTCTGAGAGAGAGAAAGAGAGAGCGAGCATGAGCAGGGGAGGGTCAGAGAGAGAGGGAGACATAGAATCTGAAGCAGGCTCCAGGCTCTGAGCTAGCTGTCAGCACAGAGCCTGACGTGGGGCTTGAATCCATGAACCGTGAGATCATGACCTGAGCCGAAGTCAGACGCTCACTGGACTGAGCCACCTAGGCGCCCCAGAGGAGCACGTGACTCTTGATCTTTGGGTTGTGAGTTTGAGCCCCATGTTGTGTGCAGAGATGACTTAAATAAAACTTAAAAAAAAAAAATACTTTAAGGAGTTGAGCAGTAATGAGCTTGGATGGCTGGTAGAATAGACTGGAAGCTGGGAGACCAAGTACTAGATGGTCATAAAGCCCACACCACCCACTGTGACATCAGTGAGGAGACCAACAGGTTATTTATCATTACAGTTGTACTTTCTGATGAGGTGTATGCTTTAAATATGCAATGTGGCCCTTTGAGGAAAAACTCACTCTCCTATAAAAGGGACATATTTATTATGACGACACAGAAACCATCATATACAAAGCACAGTCCTCTAACACCCTCAAGCACACACACACACACATTATACATCAATTTATAGTATCAATATAAAAATACATCATTAACTTTTCTAAGGACAACAAATACAAAACCAATAAATATCGCAATTCTAAAACACCTACTTACATTAAGTGCTGGTGAATAAGATGACAGTAAAAGAAAGGCCAAGGCAGACCAGAAAACCAACTACAAAGCCTCGGGTTACAGACCTGAGTTGGTTTTGGGGAGGTATCCTCATATTCTCCATGTATTTCTCAATTTCCCCAAGCACTTAAAAGTGCCAGATGTCATCAACTCTCAAAAACAGAGCAAAGAAAGAATGTGACGTTGTGGCACTATTTTTTGCCTTCCCCTCCCCTCCCTCTCTCTCTCTCCCCTCCTCTCCCACTTCAACCGTATTTAGAAAAAAAGGAATGTCAATAATAAGCTTAACTTAAAATCTATGCCTCTCCAGCCTAAATTCCTATATCGCATCCAGGCAGAATGTTTTTTCTCATACTTCTTCTTTGTGACTTGTGCTCAATTTGTCCCCCTTATCAATACATAATACTGCATGGATGGCAAAAATGAGAGAAAAATCCAACACTAATTCTAGCATGGGAAACAAGGCACAAATGCCAGAAAATGGTTAAAAGACCACCTATTAAAATGAACAGTGCTGCAGTTTGCCCACAGCTTTCCTTATATCCAGACACCATCAGACAACTACCACATGGATGTTCTCTGCAGGAAGTTTAGGAAACCTCATGTACTTCACAAAACATTAGAGGCTGGGGGCTGGCTTATAAGACAGAATACAGAGAACATGTGTAATCAATTTTTTGCATGGGTTGTGTTTTCAGGTTTTAACACAGGGACAGAAGACTGGCAAAGAGCTCTATAAGAGTTGTATTTGAGTCAGGAAATTCTCCCTTTCCTTTCGTGTGTGTGTGTGTGTGTGTGTGTGTGTGTGTGTGTGTGTGTGTTTCTTTTACCTTGGTGAAGTATCTGATACGTGCCATGAAGAGGGGACAAGGGGACAAAATACTGCCACCGTTCCATAGCACATTCCTTTCAGATCAGAGTTTCTAGTTTTTCATCAAATGGGGACTCCTGCAAAGAACTCCCTTCTCCTACCTTTTAGGCCATACTGACTCTTGCTTGAAACTGTAACAGACTAGCTAGAACTCAAAAGTCCTTTCTTTCATCTTTAACTCAGTCTTTGAGATCTAGAATCCAATACAACCTTGTGTAAGACTTTCACTAGCTAATCCCAGTAGGGACTCATACACAGGGATCCTCTTTCCTGGAATCAGAATGGAGGGTGGGGAATGAAAGGCACTGGGGGATGGGGCTATTGTGGGAGGTACAGAACTTTTAAAGCAGGTGTGCATTTCAAAAAGATTCTGGCTTCTCCAGCTAGGGATTCTTGGAACCCATTATATACTGGAGAGTTCACAGGTCAGGTTGCCTGGTCTGTTTCAGAATCTGATTGGTCTCTGGTCTTCTCATCATAAATACTTCCTAAGATATCAAGTACAAGTCAAAAGAACCCATCCAAACAACGTGTCACAACTGACTTTGCCATCACCAAATCAAATCAATTGTAAAATCCTAGGGCTCCTGAATCACTTCTTGAAACGAGAGAGCAGGACTTTGACCTTTAAGAATGATACATACGCCTCCTGGTGTTGCCCACATCCAAGGCAGAGCCAGTCAAAGTCTGGAAGCTGATCGAACAACTGCACTTGATCCTTCTGTATAGAATCTGTAAAGCAGATTTCTCTCTTGCCGCCGAATGTCCTTCGAGGCGCAGAATGCCAGGAACAGGGGAGAGGGTCAGTCCTGGAGGTGCACCCTCCGGCCTCTCGCCAGGAAGCAGAGAGTTGCACATCGTCAGAGCTGCGCTGGGAGGGGAGCTTGGTTCCGGCCCCCAGGACATCCTGTACGCAAGCAGCTGCTACTTCTTGGGCTTCTCCAGAATGTTGAGAAATTTCCCCCTTGTCATCTCTCTGGCTGGAATCACAACAAATGGAAGATCAATGAAAACCCCAAATTTGAAAAAGAGCTCTCAAGAAAATATGATTTTAAAAATGCGGGTTGATTTAAATTGTACACAAAGGTACGACCCTAACACACTCGGTCACCACTAACTTCCAAAAAGAGGGAAAAATGAACCGCTACTGACAACTAAAACCATACAAAGCTCTTCTGAAGTCACAAGACACAGGCCAACAGGGAAATTTATCATCTACCTTGAAAAAATCCCTAGGGAGGGGTGCCTGGGTGGCTCAGTAGGTGAAGCGTCTGACTTGCTTTCAGCTAGGTCATGTCACAGTTGGTGGGATCAAGCCCTGTACTGGGCTCTGTGGTTACAGTGCGGAGCCTGCTTGGGACTCATTCTCTCTCTCTCTCTCTCTCTCTCTCTCTGTCNAACTTGTCTCTCTCTCTCTCTCAAGAATGTAACCTAATACTTATGTTCACTATGTCAGGGGGGTTGCTTTTGAAGACTACAATCTAACCAAGACTAGAGTCTTCTTTGGGTTGTTGGTATCTGGACATTTATAATGTCAAATCAAAATGAGAGATCATTTACCCCATCTCCCAGCAGTGGTAGTTCCTGGATGCTGTAGTATTAACGGAGTTTATATCCCCTCAGTGCAGTTCATCTGCGGATGGTGTAATAAAGTAGGGTTTATAGAGCTTTGGTCTTCTCTCTCTTGGCATTGTCAGTCCTTAGATATTTAATATAGTCAGGCAAGGTTTATGTGTCTTTCTCTGACTTTCAGCACCATCAATCTTTGAATGCTGTAGTTACGAGAGGGTTTATACAGCTACTTTCCTACATATGAGGCTTCAAAATGAAAGTAAAACATTTCTCAATTACAAGCGACACTCTAGAAGCTAACTGTTTTGGCTCTGTCAAACAAATCCCCCAAAAGTGTATGTATTAGAATACCCCCTTCATCCTCATTCCCACAGAATCATCTTTTGGGTTCTCTTAAATAGATTTAGCAGTGCTGAAAGTGTCCAATGGTTGGTCGTGGAGGCCAGAAGTCTTCTGGAACCATGCAGTGGGCACACGGCAGGCTGTGCCTGTGGCCTCTTAAGCATATGTCCCATCCTGGCCAATCAGTGAGGTGGCTGGAAAGGCACTTGCAGAATGAGAAGGACCTTCGCCCTAGCCTCCTTGCTGCTTTACTCGAGCCCAGAGATGGTGCTAGATGAATGGGCTCTACTCCCCCTCCCTACCAACATTTAATAGTTCCTGGTTTATTTGCACAACAGAGAAATAAAACAATACAAACTCTGTAACCACAGGAAGCTTCTGGTAACTGCAGTCCATAATATTCCTCATCTCTTACAAATTCTGGAGCTCCCACAGAGGGAAAGGAAATCCCTTTACCTAGGAATGGAAGCCCCAGTGCTAAGTGTCACATGCCCACAAATAATGGTTCAAATCAAACTGACCAGTCCTTCCTTGGTGGATTTATACCACACCCTATACATATAGAGTAACTGTAAGACCTGCAAGTATTTGTTTATATACTTGTCTTCTTGTACTAAAGGTTAAGAATTGGGGGCAGAGACTGTTCCATTACTCTTTTTTATTTATTTTATTTTTAGAGAGTAAGAGTGCGCAAGCAGGAGAGAGGGGCAGAGGGCGAGCATTTTAAGCACGCTCCATACTCAGCTCAGAGCCCAATGCCGGGTGGATCCCATGACTATGGGATGATGACCTGAACAGAAATCAAGAGTTGGATGCTCAACCGATAGAGCCACCCAGGGGCTCCTCGTTATTCTTTCTATCACCAGCAACTAGTACAGAGCTAGACCTAGTATCTGCTAAATAAATGTTGGGTGGGTGAATGAAAATATACAAAAGAACTATTCCAAGTAGGAACACAACAATGTTAAGTTTCCTTCCTTTCTAGACACAAACAGTAAGACTTATTAATTGCCCAGAGTGCTTCCTTCTCTACACTGTGGGATCTTTTCCCCCCTAAATTTATCTTATTTATTTGGCAAGAAAAATAATTTCCTTTGATGGAAGTAATGCCAGATTAATGGAGAGATGAAGGTGGGAGGCAAGGACTAACTAACTACCCTAGAGAAATCCTAACAAGTACTTTCTTGCTCAGGGGAGGAAGCATGGACTTCTTTCAGATAACACAGGATCTGAACTCATTCCAGCTTAGTAACTGGGTGGCACCTTGGGCTGGGCAAGACCTCTGAGCCTCAGTTCCTACATCTGTAGAATGAGTAGCATACTAATGTCACTTGTCTTGCTTTTTCTCTTGGGTATTCAGCACTGATCATTCTTGGTATCAATGGTACCATTAACACACTACCTTGCAGAGGAGGGGGAGTAGTCTGTTGCTTCTACACTCAAGTGTTTCCTGAATGAATGAATGAGTGAGCTGTGATAAAGGAGGCGACTAGCAATATTAAAAATCCTGTTTCTTGGAATCTTTTCCCTCAGCCTGATCTTACAGGAACTGACTTATACTTTTGGCCAGAGTGGGTCTCATCATTTATTTCTATTGGATGGATTTTCTGCCTACTCTCTAGTGCTTATTAAGGAGTTTTACACAGAATCAAATGATCCTGCAATATGGCTAGAAGCAGGTACTCTGGAAACCAGACACGGGTATTACAAAACTCTGCTGTGTAGAACAGAACCTTGCTCCAAAAATCCTGGGCCAGGAGCACTGTACTGATCTTACTAATTATTTCTGCCTGCTGCCCTTCACATCTCCTGATTCTTTTCTGTTTTTTCTTAAAATGGGAGAATGACCAATATTTTAAGATGTAAGATTTGGGGTGCCTGGGTGGCTCAGTCAGTTAAGTGTCTGACTTCGGCTCAGGTCATGATCTCGTGGTTCGTGAGTTCGAGCCCTCCATCAGGCTCTATGCTGAACACTTGCTCAGAGCCTGGACCTGCTTTGGATTCTGTGTCTCCTTCTCTCTCAGCCTCTCCTCCACTCGTACTCTGTGTATGAGTACGATAAATAAAATAAATAAATAAATAAATAAATGTAAGATTTAAAAAGACCCAAGCTATTTGAGGGATCAAAAGGATTTAAAAGGCAAAATAAACAGATTCCAAAGTCTCTCAGTGGCAAGCTCTCCTTGAATTTAACCAATCCTTTTTAACAACCCTCTCTCCACTCAATCATTCCTCCCCCTTCAACCTAATCTAAGTACACAGAGCTGCAGGAAACCACCGTAAAAGTAGAAGTAATTCAAAGACCTCATCTTCTACATGGGAGGGGAGAAAGTTTTCCTACTCGCCAGTCCCATATAGGAGATATACGAATTCGTGACATAGCTGCTCCCTAAAAGAGGGCTGTGCCCTATAAATCACATCCTAAGCACCAACCCCTCTTTGTGCACAGAGAAATTGCTGTGGGTCAGGGGCAGCTTCAGAGCATGAGCCCTCCCTGTTCACTTGTTTTCGGAGATGTTAACATCTTGGATTAATTCACATACTCTTTATTTTATTCATTTCTTTATCCTTGTCTTCCTGCTTTGCTGCAGTGTGAAGATTCTTACCGACCTGCTACAGTAATCACCACCCGCTAGCCGCACCCCCCGAAACCTGGTGAAATTGTTTAGTGATGCCAACCGCGCTTTTAATTTGCAAGACATCAGACACAGAGGTAATTTATACCAACATCTGTTCATTTTTGACTTCTGAAACAAACTCGCACATGCTGCTACAAAATCCCATTAGGAGTAGGAAGACAGCCTTCTGCTACTATTCTGTATTCCTCTTACACACACACACACACACACGCACGCACGCTCACATGTTTATACACACACCCCTTCCAGCAGGGTTTTATATGTAAATGTATTTTACTAAAAAACTTCCACCAAGGATTTAAAATCTCTTTAGGGAAAAACCTTTAGAGAAGTCCCTGGCTTGCTTACAGAAAAGAGGAGGACATTTCTACTTCCCTGCCTGGTTCCATCCCTTCTTCTCCCACTAGTTACAGCTTGGTACGGTTCTTGCATTAATGGCCATGGTAGGAGTATGTGCTCCCCAGTTTGACACTTCTAGTTCCTCTCTTCTCCTGGTTCTCCTTTCTCACACTGTGTTATAAGACAATCCTAGATACAATAAGATTGCTAGAGTTTTACCTTGAGTCAATAACATTTCTTAACTATTTTTTAATTCTGGATTAATTCTCTAGGATGATGAGCTTCAACAGGAAGGCAACCCTGCTACCATATTCCAATAATGATGCCAAGAGGGACACACTGATCACCAGCCACCACACTGTATGCCGTGCAGAAGAGGAGCAGGACCTCCATGTCAAGTCATGACTGACAGGCCCTTCTACTGCAGTGCACAGACCATGAACAGAGAAAGTCACAATACAGACTGTCACCGTAGGGTGAATGTGTGAACAGCTGCAGAGAATGTGGGAAAGGAGACTACTTGTACACATTTAAAGACAGCAAATGGATAAACTACAATCAGCTTCCAGGTTTATGCTGTTTCTATTACCCCCTTCATAGCTTCCCTAGGGCTGTCAGGTTCATGGCAGCTGTAAATACCTGGGTATGCTTAGAAGGGTCAGGGCTGAAGGGAGGACTGCATCCTGCCTGCTCTGAAGGTAGTGTGTGGCTTAATACAATCTCTTCTTTAGATTCTCCAATTCTTCCATCTACAGTTAGCCTTGCTTCTGGCTCCCTTTCCACAATGACTATCCCCAAACTGCCTCCTCTGCAGTAAATTTTCTTGGTGGCTGGTTGAAAAAGATTCAGTGGTACAGATTGATTTCTCACCAGTGAGGGGATGAGGGATTACCAGAGGTACCCTGGTTAACGAGATTGGGTGCAGAATCTCTCATGAGACCAACCCTCTCTGCCAGGGCTTTGCACTTTTCGCCCATGACATATGGGTTTCATTACAGAAAGATTTTCCAGATTATAACTTTGAGGCAATTGCCTGATAAAATTCTGCTCGGCTTTAATGTAGAGAACAATGTAAAGATTAAGTAACTTTTTAATGAAATGGGAGAAACTCATAATGTTTGCTTTTCAATTCCAATGCAAACTACTTTAAATATTTCTGTGCCTCAACATAATTAAAAACATTAGTGAGGTGGAGAAAAGTTACAACAGGCTGTCTTTAGGGACTCTAATATGACTGGCTGGAAACAAAGGAAATGGCATTCCACTGTGGAAAGAGCAGGGCTTTTAGCATCAGACAGACTTAGAATCAAGCCCCAGCTCCTACACTGACCACTGCGGGCAAGTCACTGAAGACATCTTTCTGAGCTTTGGTTTCCTCATTTTTTAAAAATAAAATTCACTTTTCTAATTTTTAATTTTTAAAGGAAGCTCTATGCCCAACATGGGGCTTCAACTCATGACCCTGAGGATCAAGAGTCGCATGCTCTACTGACTGAGCCAGCCAGGCCTCCCTTGGGGTCCTCATTTGTTCCAGGGAGAATTAATATAAAGGTCACATAGGCATTTAGTAAATGGTAGCTACTGTATAACTATCTTTTTCTTTCCTTCATTTCAAACAAGAGTTTACTTACGCAAAGAGACACTTGATGGGACAACTATCTACGATTCATTTCTTTGTATAGCAATTTATCTCTACTTAAAGACAGACTGCCCTACGTGTAACAGCTATGTACACAAAAGTTATACAACTGTCCTTGATTTTAGGATGACAAATGAAAAACATTAAAGTTCTCCAAATGAACAAGGCATGCAAGGATTTTTTTGTTGTTGTTAAAGTGAGAGCAAAATAATTTACTGAAATATGAGCTAATAAGAGCTGAATGAGGATGCCACTAATGGGGAAAGGAAATATTTTCACTGAAACAGTACTTCACCCCCTTCCATATCCATTCAGTGTTGATCAAAACATATTAATGGTCATTTAGTTTTTAAAAAAAGACAACGTGCTTGTGTACACACACTAGTAACCTGATGTACAATGAAGGAATGAGGAAGGGGAATATGAAAATACAGAGAAATCACACTGCAGTGGTCAGGAGGTGGTAGAACCACACTGCAGTCTGCTGTTGGAATGTATCTTCAAACTCTACTTCCAACTGTGCAGGTGTGTCTCTCTGGGGAACTGGTTGCCCAACAAACTGGTATCTGAACCGCCTCACTGATAAACCCTGTTGTGCACAGTTGGCCTTCATTACTTTACTCAGTGGCGCGTGCCTCTTAAACTGCACCACAGAACAATCCTGCCCTGCCACCGTCAAGTTACTATGACTATTATTCTTCATCTGGACTCTTTACTTCCGTGGGTTTTTGCTGGCCAAGGGGAGTGCTGGAGCTCCTTAGTTGCCACTTCACAAGAGGTCCCAGGTCCACCCCAAACCAGTGTTCAGGCAGTCTTGTGAGTGGCAAAGGGAGGTCAAACTTCAGTTTTTAAAAGATCTCAAATGCAAAACAAAAGGAAACATGAATGGCTTGGTTCTATGTAACAGGCATACTTTGGAGACTCAACCCTGCTGGAGTAATCCTGGGTACTGGTTAGAGGCAGCTACCTTCCCTAACTACACCAGCAGCTTCTGCCAGCAAAGACGAACACATAAAATCCTAGTTTAGTTTCAATCAGTGTGCTAAAAAGCTATTTATTTAGTTAGCTTCATAGAAAGAGGTTTCATAGAAATGATGCCATTTGTTAGACTTATGGTTTTGACTCTTTTAAAAATTACTTTTTTTGTCCTTGAAACCTCGAATGCATTCTAATAACTATGACAAGAGGGATCTCCAAGTCATCACTGCGTGCTGTGCCGGAGAGAGAAGCATGAAGGGGGAGGAAGAATAGTTAAGTCAGTCACATGAGGTGACCACCATGAACTAGATATTAGGGAAAATTCAAATAAATCAGAAGTGGCCTTTGAGATCGAGCTAGTTGTTCAGAGGTTATTTTGATGCATTAGAGGGGAATAAAAGGAAACCAATGGAATTTAGAATTCTGATTTCTCTCTCACAGCAATGTGGACAGTTTTTCTGGTGCGCTGGCATATAGCCGGTGCACAGCAGAGCAGTTTCAGGGCAGTCTGCCAGATGGAGATTCTTCACCATGCTCCAGTTCGGACACCTGCACAAAATGTACCAGTAAGTGATCGATAATTCAAGTCAAAGACTAAGCGCTTTTTAATGCCTCTAATACAAGAGCAACTGGTGCTGGTGCCATTGTTAAGAACAGAAGGTGCTATGAACTGAGTATAGTGTCATGGATGAGGAGGGGTCTCTTGGAGCCTCATTTTGACACTCGGTGGCCCTCAGAAGGTGGTGTAATTGTAATAATGTCTGCTAACCATTCTTAATCAACTCATGGTAGAGTTCACAAGTAAGAGCCTTTAGTAGAAATCTCACTTTCTCTAAAATATATAGAAGGGGCATTTGAATGTAAGCAGAACAGCTTTAAGGCTTTTGCCTCAAGTTCTTTGGGCATAAGTGTTTCAAGAAGGAGACTGGAATATATACCTGAGAAAAAAATACTCTGGATGCCACATCTGTAACCAAACTATCACTGTAAAAATCTCCATCCTGAGAATTCTCAATAAAGTCTTTTTTGGGTACCCTTTCCAGATTCTCTTTCTATTGGGCATCTTGTCTCTCTAACAGGACTTTTTCTTCCAAAAGGGTAGGATGGGTATGAAGAGTGTTCCCTCCAGGGAATTCAGAGAAAGATAATTTTACATCAGACATCCCCCCCACCCCCCACCAATTCACAATAAGGCCAATTTCTAGAGAATGTTTTATCCAAGATATAATGTAAAAAAGAAAAACCAGTACTCAACGTATAGGTAAACAAATTTGGACAGTTCCAATATGGAAAATAATTTTAATGGCTTTTCATGACACAAAAGAAAAAAAAGAGGACAGAAATATCCAGCCAACAGATTTATTCTCGGAATATAAAACATCAAGCAGGAACATAAAATATGGGAAGTGTCAGCCATGATGCCTGAAGATTGAAAGCAGAAGTAGAAGAATCTTAATTGTCAGGCACTTGAAAAATGTGTTCAGGTGAAAGCCTATGTTTCTCCATCAACTCTCCTTGCCCTACTCTCTTCTAAGAGCAAAACAAGACCAGATTTCAAATATTCAATCCTTATCATCCTTCTTCCTACAAAACAAACAAGCCAAAATAACAACAAAAAACCCCCCAAAGATTTGTGTCCAGGAATGAGAGCTAACAAGTTCTTATTTATATTTTGTTTCCTTTCCAGAGGGCTTCAAAGGCCTACTTTCTAGTTTCGTTTGGTTCCCTTTTCAAGGGTAAAACTCAAGTGAATGAAAGGCAATGAGATCAAAGCAATGGATTAATGCTCTTAGGGTGAGAACTTTTACTAACCACTTATAAATTTGTGCAGAACATTCATGCTTCAGGGCATCCATAGTAATACATGGTGGTGAAACACTTATGACCAAAGGCTAGCAGCTTCACACAGTCTTAATTTCCTCATCCATAAATTGAGGAGAGCAATAAATCTATCATGGAAGGTTAAGATAAAACAACAATTAGTCAAAGTGACTTAATCAGTACACAAAATATTTTGCCTCAAGTTAGAGTACTTTATCCATAGGCTATATTCCACTCTCAGGAAAATCAGACCAAGATCACAGTATAGATAAATTTCAAATAACTTGGACATTAAGACAACTTTCTGCTTGGAACATCCCCACTTCAAGGTGCTGACAGTAACTAAAGTCCACAGAGGATGAAGGCCCAGTCTTCTTGACCCCCAGGGCAGGGAAAGAGTTACATCTTCACACTGAGAAGCCAATAAAAACCTCTCTTGATTATAATTTAGATAAGAACCATTGGATTGAATAATAATGTCTGAAACTCCCCTAGCTGTTTCACCTTGAGACGTCCATCACTGGGTTAAACATGATGCTAATTGCATTTGGATTGATTAATTTCTCTCACTCCTGTCTATTCGAATAACGCTTAACAAAATAATCATAGCACCCAGAGCCAAATCTTTTCCGTCAAAGGAATGAAGCCATCAGAACAGGCAGAGATGAAAGAAATGAAGATGACCCGTAATTACTGCTACGGTGATATCATTACCATATTATACAAAATGAGTGTGGGGGGGAGGGGGAGTGGAGGGAGGAGGAGCTGAGATTATTTATTTTTTTTAATGGAACCCTACAATCTAAGAATACAGATTTGACATCAAGTGGAACACACAGAAATATAGAACTTTAAAAAAATACAAATCTTGCTCATGAAATTACAAAATCCAACAAACACTGTGGCCCAAGATACATCAAGTGTCTTGGGCTGTGAGCAGGTATTATTCACGCCACTATTTTTTCATCGCAATAACACTTTGTGTATGACTTGCATAGAGATTTAAGATGCTGTCTTCATGCCACAGCATTCTTATAGTTGCTGGAGAATTTTTCTTTAAGCCAGGAAATAATATCATTTCATTTTCATATTGTTAGAGGTGGCCTTGTTTATAAAATTAGAATCTGCATTTTAACTGCAGGTAGTTCTAGATTAAGACACCAAAGGAAATGTCTATGAATCTTCATGCGTGGATCATTGGGCAATAACATGGACTTAACTCACCAACAAGGAAGAATATAATACTAGTTCCCAACTTTCTTATTGTTTGAGATGACCTCTTTAATACTTATAATCCAAAACCAATAACTGCATAGGATTTGAACTTTAGGTCTAAATCCTATCACTTATTAGAAGATGATCTCAAGTAAATTATGCAGCTTCTCTGTGTCTCAGCTCCTTCATCTACAAAATGGGGATCAGTACCGACCTGATTGCTTGTTTTAATACTTAAAATAATACATTTATGTGCTTAATAAGTGATTGTACAAGAAAAAAAATTGCTCCCCAAGATGAATTTTATGGTTATTCTATTTATAGAACCTTGAACAATTTGGTTATTTCATTTACTAAAGTTAAACAGACACTTTACAGTACCTTTTAGGGGGGGTGCCTGGGTGGCTTAGTCGGTTAAGCTTCCAACTTTGGCTCAGGTCATGATTTCACAGTTTGTGAGTTCAAGCCCTGCACTGGGCTCTGTGCTGACAGCTCAGAGCCTGGAGTCTGCTTTAGATTCTGTGTCTCCCTCTCTCTCCGTTCCTTCCATGATCGTGCTCTATCTCTTTCTCTCTCTCAAAAATAAATATACATTAAACAATTAAAAAAAAAAAAGTACCTTTTAGGGGCACCTGGGTGGCTCAGTTGGTTAAGTGTCTGACTTCAGCTCAGGTCATGATCTCACAGTTTGTGAGTTCAAGCCCCGTGTTGGGCTCTGTGCTGACAGCTCAGAGTGTGGAGCCTGCTTCAGAGTGTCTCCCCCATCTCTGCCCCTCCCCCATTCACACTCTGTCCTTCTCTCTCTCAAAAATAAAAATAAACATTAAAAAAAATTTTTTAAGTACCTTTTATATAAATTTTAACAAATATTTACGAAATAAATAGGATACTTAGAAGGTGCATTGTTTTAATAGGCTAGAAAAATCTGGGGGATATTTTTGAGATGGTATTTTAAACATAGAACCATCATTAAATCAAAAGCAATAAAAACAGATATTGAAATTTTAGCTTGAACAAGGAGGTCTATTTTCTTATCTAACAAATATTCCCAAATAAAATGAGCCTATGTATTCTGAAATTGTAATCATTCAGTAATAAATGTGAATAATGCTTTTTTAAAAGAAAAAAGCAAAACAGTCTTTCTGTCAGATTAAAACAAGAGTCTAAGCCATTTACTAGATTAACTCAGTATTCACTGCTTTCTTTCTGGCTAAGAGAGGCAATGCAGTAAAAAAGGTTTATCTTATCTGACTTTGGAATTAGGCCTAGTTTTGATCCAAATCCCATCCCCTATTTCTCTTGAGCAAGTAATTTACTTTTCTGAGCAACAGTTTTCTTCTCTGTATAATAGGAATTGTAGAATAGATTTTGCAAAGGTCTGAAAATATAGTAGGGAAGTCAATAAATGGTGGCATTAATCATTTTTATCCTTCATGTCTCAGCTCAAATGTCACCTTTTCAGAGAGGCTTTCCCTGACTACCCTATCCCAAGTGAATCCTCTTAGTCTACTCTTTCATATCAACCCATTTACTTCTTTCATAGCAATTACCCCAAATCTGCAATTAACGTTATTTAACTTCACTGTCTGTGAAAGTTCTGTAGAAACTGATGCTGTATCCCTATTAGAACAATATGATGCACACAGTAGGAAGCCAATTTTATATCTACTGAAATAATTTATTCATATATGAGGAAAAAGGAATTGTTTCCTTTTCAATTCTTAAACACTGTACAAACACTGTACAATTTTTTTTTTTCTAGTAAAACTACATATACGTTTTACCCTTTGACCCAGCAATTCCACTTCTAGGAAACTATCCTAAAAATATATCAGCAGAAATATTACATAGGGTATTCACAGGTCTGTTCATTTCAGCACTATCTGTAATACCTGAAGATTGGAAACAACCCAAATGTCTACTTTTGTGGAAAGGACTCCTCTTTATAGAGTACTGTTCAGCTATAAAAAGGAATAAAGAAGATACCTATATATTGTTACGGAGAGATCTTCAGGACATATTGTTAAGTGGGAAAAAAAGCAAGGTGCAGAAGACTATACATAGCATATTACCTTATATGGAAAATTAGGAAAGAGGAAAACATATGCATATTTACTTACATTTTTAATTTTTTTTTTTTGAGAGAAAGAGAGAGAGGGAGAAAGAGAGGGAGAGAGAGAGAGGGGGGCAGCAAGCATGAGTGGGGGAATGGCGACAGAGAGAATCCCAATCAGGCTCCATACCCAGCATGGAGATCATGACCTCAGCTGCAATCAAGAGGTGGACACTTAACTGACTGAGCCGCCCAGGAGCCCCATATTTACTTATATTTTCAAAAGAAACTATGGACTGATCAGGTTTGGTATTTTAAAAAATTTTTTTTAAAAATTTATTTCTGAGAGAGAGAGCAAGAGTGAGTGAGTGAGCGAGTGAGCAGGGGAGGGTCAGAGAGAGAGGGAAACACAGAATCTGAAGCAGGCTCCAGGCTCTGAGCTGTCAGCACAGAGCCCAATGAGGGATTTGAATGCACGAACCGTGAGATCATGACCTGAGCTGAAGTCGGACGCTTAACCGACTGAGCCACCCAGGCGCCCCCCGATCAGGTTTGGTATTAATTTTTACTAATAAAGACAGTTACCTCGGGGATGGAAATGAGGGAGGAAAGGGATAGAGATAGAAGGTAGACACTTTGTACCTTATTTCATACGTTCATTCTTTGGGACATCACATAAATGTTTTATATACCGAAAACAAAATTAATTAATTAGAAACAGATAATCTCTAAAAATTGAAATAAACAAAATAACTCGAATCTATAAAGTCTGCATAACCAAATAGTACAAACGTTTAAATTATATTATTTTTTAAAATTGATTTAAATTCTACCATAATTAACTAATTTTAAAAGACATTCTGGGGTGCCTGGGTGGCTCAGTCAGTTGAGGGTCTGACTTTTGGTTTTGGCTCAGTTCATGATCTCCTGTTGTGAGATCAAGCCCTGCACTTGGCTCCATGCTGATGGCACGGAGCCTGCTTGGGATTCTCAATCCCTCTCTCTGACCCTCCCCTGCTCATGTGCATGCACTCTCTCTCTCTCTCTCTCAAAATAAATAAATAAACTAAAAAAAAAAAAAAAAAAAAAAAAAAATTGACTATACACTCCCATGAGTATATATCCTAAGGATATAAAAGAAGCAGAGAAAACTTAAACAGCACCCAGCAGTCTTTTTACATGTAGTTACTTCTTTTGATGCTAGTTTTACTGTGGGTTGAAGCAAATAATTAATTATGTTAATTATTAGGAAACAAGCATTTCAGCATTAAGAGAAGAGAGATATCATTATAAAGTCAAATACATTGAATAAAAACCCTTTAACATCTTTAATTTGAACTAGGCATATTGGAAGGAATGTAATTTTCTTTTCTGTTTTCAAAAACAAAACCAAACCAACACTTATTTACCAACCCTATCCATGGAAAAAGCCTAGAAGCAATGATAGCCCAGTAACAACGAGTACTATTAGTACTTAGATTTCTACTAAAAGGGACTGAGGTTCCTTGGAGAAGTGAATGCGATTCCAAGTCTGAAGAATGAAGAAGTAAATGAACCAGGGCTAACTTGACATGCTGAAAGCAAGAAAATTACCAAAGATCACAAGGATCACGCCAAATGACACAGGAGGGCAACCTGAAGGGCATCCACTAACCAAAGGTGGGACAGTTTTAAATGTCAAAAAAAAAATAATGATTATAGTAGACTGAAACATATCGAATATAAACATCCATAATATTTTTTAAAAGCACTCAGTCACTTCAACTCTTTTCATGTTCTGAAAATTGATAAATAAAAGGAGATGGGCACCTGGGTGGCTCAATAGGTTGGGCGCCCAACTTTTGATTTAGGCTCAGGTAATGAAATCACGATTTGTGGAATTGAGCCCTGTGTAGGGCTCAGCGCTGACATCATGGAGCCTGCTTGGAATTCTTTCTCTCCCTTGCTCTCTACCCTTCCCCCGCTCACACTTTCTCTTTCAAAATAAAAAAATTTTTTCAATGTTTATTAAGTTTGAGAGAGAGTATGAGCAGGGGAGGGGCAGAGAAAGGGGGACAGAGGATCTGAAGTAGGCAGGTTCTGCACTGACAGCAGTGAGCCCTATGTGGAGCTTGAACTCATAAACCCACGAACCGTGAGATCATGACCTGAGCCAAAGTCGGACACTCAACTGACTGAGCCACCCAGGCACCCTTAAATGAACATTAAAAAAATAATAATAAGTAAAAGGAGGGGAAAATTTAGCATTTTTCCTGTCATTCCTATTTGGACTGTCTTTCAGAGAAACCAAATCGTTGGTGGTTTATTAGAATCATCATCATCATAAGGATCAGACTGAAACCACCTAAATCCACTAATCTTCACTGAAATGAGAACAAATGGAGGTCATGTGCTTCCTGATGTGAAGCAGTAGCAAAACACACTTGCATTCTTGCCAAAAAGACTGAATCCAAACTCAACTTATTCTCTAACTTTATCAGATTATAGGATATATGGGGGAAAAGAGGTACATGTGAATGCTATCACCAGGATAAAATCATCAAAATTTAATGTTGTTGCTGTTGTTGTTGTTTTCTGAGAAAGAGAGAGAGACAGTATGAGCAGGGGAAGGTCAGAGAGAGAAGGAGACACAGAATCTGAAACAGGCCCCAGGCTGAGCTAGCTGTCAGCATAGAGTCCGATGTGGGATGCTCAACCGACTGAGCCACCCAGGCGCCCCATAAATTCATCAAAATTTAAAATGTGGGACAGAGGATTAAAAAAAAGACCCACAAAAAAAAGAAACAGAAAAAAATGTGGGAAATCCTTAAATTAAAATTAAAATTATTTAATTCAATAACTAAATAGCATGGGGGAAATTTTGGAGGAAGTAGGGAGTGTAGTTATAGAGAAAATTATGAAACTGAGGATTCATATCAACCAAACACATGTGTAGGATCCTATAGAGATCCTGATTCATACAAACTAAATTTAAAAGACACAATTTTGAGCCAAATTGGACATGAACTGTAGATGTTACTAAGGAATTATTATTTTGTTTGGTGAAATAATGTTTTTTTTTTTTTTTAATAAAAAGTCCCTCTTTTAAAAAAAAAAAAAAAGGAAATTAAAGAGAAAAGCCTTCTCCGTAGGATTTACTTTACTTTCTGTCACAAAAGAAACACAACAGTGTGATACAAGGATGTAGAGATAAAACAAGAACGGCAGAAAGTTGACAATTACTGAAGGTAGGGATGGGTATGTGGGTTCATTACAGCATTCTCTCTACTTTAGTTACTATATGCTTGGAAAATCTCCACCATTAAAAGAAAACCTCACCAAACGTTTCTCTAGAAATACAGCCTTTTCTCATTATCACCACATATCACAATACAATGAAGAGTAGGCCAGGGAACAGAGACTGGGATAATTAATTCTGCAGAGGGCTTGGAAATGGATGGACAGGGAACACTTAAGAAAGGAGGGGACTTTTTATGTCATGAATGTTTATTTGCATCGTTAAATTCCTTGGATGAGCAACAAATTACACATGACCAAATAATCAAAAGCAGATTATATATTTTTTAAAGTCTACCAAATCTAACTCAGGTTAAGCCTAATAATAAGGAGCAGCTGCCCCCCAACCTTTCTCCCTCTTAATCATTTAAGAAATCATACTGACAAATCTAAGAGCATGATTTTCAACTTATTCAGAAAAAATAGCTGAGAGAAGCTCTCTGGCTCAACATTCTACTTCTATATAATTCTCTGGGAGGCGGAGAAGATGAAACCTTGGTTACTCATTTATGGAATCTTCTCCAAAAAAGCTTTAGAGGTCAGCAGCAAGACTAACTTTAAGCTGTAGGTCAGTCCAATAGCTAACAAGTTACAAGAAGAAATAGCTTAACCTAAACTGTCACTAGTCCAGCAAAATTTCAACTAGTTTGCCCTCATACTGTCGACAACTGTGTAAATAAATGATGACTTCACCAATCCTACTGCACTTGGAACATTCTTTTACTTTACAGATAATTTATACAATGTAAAACAAAGACTTGTTCTGGGTGATAATTTGATTTTTGTTTGCACTGTGGTTTCCTGTATATACGGTTCACATTCTCAACCTGACCAGACCATAAATTCATCAATGGAAGAGACTGTTAAAGATGATTTCCCTGATGGACTTAGAAAAAGGCACAACATATAGCAGCTATCCGGTAAGCCTTCATTGAAAATATCTTTTTCCTCTAAAATCATGGAGTAATATAAAGGTACAACAATTACTGGCTTCATTTGATTATGAATTTCTTTTAAAACCACATCACAATCAGGTAAGAACTTGACTGTATGACATGTCTACTTAGGAAGTCATATGGTAGTGGTTATTTTCCTTCCAATTAGAAATAACAGCTAGTTAACCTGTTTTTTTCCGCCCAGAATATCTGATTTTGATGTTTCCAAATAATCTTATTTACAACATTCATGAATTATTAATTTAAAATAATTATGGCACAAAAATATCCTCAGCCAGAAAATTATATTATATTGTGTGTAACAGTGTGCATTATTTTTTTAAGTTTATTTATTTTGAGAGAGAGAGGAAGAGAGCACACGAGCAAGGGAAGGATAGAGAGAGAGACAGAGTCTCAAGCAGGCTCCATGCTGACAGCGGAGGTGGGGCTCAATCTCATGAACCCTGAAATCATGACCTGAGCGGAAATCAAGAGTTGGAGGCTTAACCAACTGAGCCACCCAGGGGTCCCACAGTGTGCATTATTTGAAACTCCAGAGCTTGACCAATATCTAGTTAACATACAACAAACATGTACTGAATGAAAATAACACTCTGACAGTATAGGCCATAATGTAGGATTTTCTTTTTTAGTGTTTTATTCACTTTTAAGAGAGAGAGAGACAGACAGATAGACTACAAGCAGGGGAGGGGCGGGGAGAGAGGGAGACACAGAATCTGAAGCAGGTTCCAGTTTCCAGGCTGTCAGCACAGAGCCCTACACAGGGCTCAAACTTGTGAACCGCAAGATTATGACCTGAGCTGAAGTCAGACGGTTAACAACTGAGCCACCCAAGCGCCCCCATAATTTAGGATCTTAAAAACAATTTATAGGTCAGGGTGCCTGGCTGGCTCAGTCAGAAGAGCAAGTGACTCTTGATCTTGGGGTCATGAGTTGGAGTCCTACATAGGGTATAGAGATTACTTAAATAAATAAAAAAAAACAACTTAAAAAAAACCCCAACAATTTATGAGGGGCGCCTGGATAGCTCAGTCAGCTAAGCATCAGGTTTTGACTCAGGTCATGGTCTCACAGCTTTGTGGGTACGAGCCCTGTGTGTGGCTCTATGCAACGCAGGGCTTGAATTCAAGAACCGTGAGATAATGAACTGGGCTGAAATCAAGAGTCAGACACTCAACTGACTGAGCCACTCAGACACTCCCTTAATAATTACGTTTAAAATATCTTTTTCATTAATTTTATTTGGATTCAAACCAATACAGAAGTAAAAGTGAAAAGCAGCATTTTATAGATGCTAGGCCACTGGCCTCAAAATCAGACGGTTAGAGTTCTAAATCAGTTCATCAGTCAACAAGTTCTTACTGTGTACTCATCATATACTCTTATAATAGCAAATGATGAGACACCAAAAGAGAGCAACCAATCTTAGAAAACCCCTTTTCCTTAGAAAACCCCTCCCCCCTCCTGTGAGCACCCAAGTTTGCTCATCAACAGCTTAACTGTGCTCTGTGTGGAGTTTGCAGTCACTTAGTACTTTTTTCCCCCAAAGCCCATAAAGAGAGGGCTAGGTGGGGAGATCAGGTACAGATCCTATTTCAATATACTGGAGGTCTTTCCGATAGTTTAGTTAGAATCTGTAACCTGTATCAATGTTTCTCTAGTGTGGTCCCTAGACAAACCACACTAGCATTACCTAGGGAAATTCTCAGACATACAAATTCTTATGTCATCATCTCAGATCTATTGAATCAGAAATTCTAGAGGTGGGACCCAAGAATTCATGTTTTAATAAGCCCTTCAGGTGATTCTGATGGATGTTAAAGTATGAGAACCACAATCTATATTATCCAGGCTTTTAGATTTTTGTCTCCAGTTCTCTACAGTTCTAATTCATTACCCAAAGAAAAAGCAGAGTTTTACTATACTAGAACTGTGATCTTAAGTTAAATGTTAAAAAAAAAAGTTAAAAGCTTAAGAAACTATCTTTTAGGGCCGTCTGGGTAGCTCAGTCAGTTAAGCTTCCAACTGCTGATCTCAGCTCAGCTCTTGATATCAGGGTTGTGAGTACAAGCCCCATGTTGGGCTCCTTGCTGGGCGTGAAGCCTACTTAGAGAGAGAGACAGAGAGTGAGAGACATTATCTTCTAGAAAATATGAGCAACAAAAGGGAAAAATTAAAACATCCAGCCAAAGGATTAGTATTTTGTTTTTAAGGAGGTTCCACACCCAACATGGGGCTCGAACTCACAACCCTGAGATGAAGAGTCACATATTCTACTGAGCCAGTCAGTTGCCCCCAAAGAATTAGAAATACTAAAACCTGAGTTCTATCTTTGTTATCACGATTGTGTTTATTTAGTGTTAAGGTTACCATACAATCTTTAACCTTGGCAATCTTGACAGAAGACAGATTGGAAAATAAATAATTATCACACAATGTCATGAAAGCTATAAGAGCAGTATGTAACACACTGGAAGGAGAAGAAATGGGCATACTTAATTTTGCAGAAGGTTTGGTCTAGATAGACAAGAAAAAGCTGGAGTAAAAGGGGTGATGTTTTCATCGAGCCTTTATGAATGTACTATCTAGGAACACCTAGACAAGCTAAGGATAGCTCCTTTTTAAAAACTTTCCACTAGGCCATTGGTATAAAATAAAAGTGAAGGAAACAGATCTTAAAACAAGCCCTAAGTTCCTGCCTAATTTCCAGCACTCTTTGGGATTTCTTATACCCACCAAAGTAGTATAAGACATGGCCCTACTTTTAAGAAACGAAACCACTAATAATGAATTTGGCCTATCCAAAATTTGACAGAAGCCTCAAATAATGAATTTGGTCTATCCAAAATTTGGCAGAAACCAAGGAAATTATAACTATTCCTCGTCGTATTTTGTTGAGTGAAAAACTGTGACACTTAACAATCAAAACACAATTAAGTGATACACTCCTAAGTCTAGTTTCTCCTCAAGACTGAAGTTTTCAAAAGATTTACAAAAAATGAAGATATCTACCATGCTTTTAAATAAAAAGCTTTACTTAAATACTTTTATTTTTTATTTGAAAGAAATTGATGCTTTATAAAGTTCAGGCTAGATAATACTATCTTAATGAACTAAAAATCCTTCAGTTTGTAGGCCTGTAAGATCAACCTGATCTAATTCTGTGAAACTGCCAAAATCTTTAATCAGCTTTTTCCTTTATATATACTCATGCTGATTCCAATAAACTAGTATTCTTGTAACCAAACATATCTGACTGAACCTCATGTTTCTGGAAAGTAGACAGACTTAGGGGCGCCTGGGCGTCTGACTTCAGCTCAGGTCATGATCTCGCAGTTTGTGGGTTCAAGCCCTGCATCGGGCTCTGTGTTGACAGCTAGCTCAGAGCCTGGAGGCTGTTTCGGATTCTGTGTCTCCCCCTCTCTCTCTGACCCTCCGCTGCTCATGCTGTCTCTCTCTCAGAAATAAATAAAACACTAAAAAATTTTTTAAAAAAGTAGACAGACTTAAAAGTTGTTCTCAGAATTTACAAAAAAGTTTATTCTAATAAGGAATACTTATTAGGTCCCCAGTAATCTAGTTCTGATTTGATTATGGGATCCTATTTCTAATAAATAAGCCCATGGATCCTGAATTGAGTCAAAGGCCAGAAGACAATGTGAATAACACACTTAAATATTCCTACTATTAATCACATTCTCTGAAGTACTTTCTTAATGACTGTTCAAGTTCAGCTTGAGTTACTGGGTACATTCATTTGCACAATCGATGATGTGTCTTTGAGGTTAATGTCAACACAGAAATTAAAATTCTATATGCCAGAAGCTATGCAGCATTCCAAGTCTATAGATTCTTTCAGAGTTTCACTCTGAGCAAAAATGAAACAAGAATATGTAAGATTAAAAATAACAAAACAGAGGATATGATCTAATGTTGTCATGCAGCTTCTCATGCCCCCAGATAGCCAACCAACTATCAATGGATTCACTATAAGCCATTCTTTTCCAATTGTAGCAAGGATATGAAATTTCAAACTCCAAAGAGAGTCTTTGAAACGGAATCCCACACAGAGAGTGATAAAAGCAAACAGGGCATTTCACTCACTCACTCAGTTTCTTAGTGACTCCAAAAGACAAAGGGGAGACTACTAAATGGTGAGTTACCTACTAGTTTTAGCAAAAATGGATTTAGATCATTGGGTGATATGTTATACTCATTCTAAGTTAAAACTAGACCCAGGAGAGGAGCCTGGGTGGCTCAGTCAGTTAAGCGTCCAACTTCGGCTCAGGTCATGATCTCACGGTTCGTGGGTTCGAGCCCTGCGTCGGGCTCTGTGCTGACTGCCAGCTCAGAGCCTGGAGCCTGCTTCAGATTCTGTGTCTCCCTCTCTCTCTGACACTCCCCTGCTCACGCTGTATCTCTCTCTCTCTCTCAGAAATAAATAAAAACTTAAAAAAAAAAACACCTGGATCCAGGAAATTCTAATGCACAGCTTACAATAAAATATAAAAACACATCCCCACATCAAAAGAAAGTTTAAAATGGAAATGGCACAAAAACTTGTATATGAATATACATAAGCAATATTTTTCTAATAGTCAAAAAGTGGAAATAGCCAAATGTCCATTAACTAATTGATAATGTGGTATATCCATGTAATGGGATATTATTTAGCAATAAAAAGGAAGGAAACTCTTATTAGACAAAAAGTAGGTTAGTGATTACTTAGGGATGGCTGGGGAGGAGGAGTGGGGTCAGGGGAATGAGAGTGACTGCTACTCAGTATGGGATTTCTTTTCAGGGTGATTGGACATATTCCAAAATGGGACTGTCATGATAGTTGCACATTTCTGTGAATATATAAAAAACTCACTGACTTGTATACTTGTATACTTTAAACAGGTAAATTTTATAGTATGTGGAACATATCTCAATAAATCTGATGTATAGACCTGTGCCAAAATTAAAGGCACAAGTGTAAAAAGCTCCTTGGGCTCAAGTGAAATCCTTCATAGAAAAACTTCACACAGAGAATATCCAAGGCAACAGAACCTGAGTTTCAACACTAAAGACACAGGCATCCAGGTCTTACCTCTATCCTAAAGCACAAAGGAAAATAGCCCTTTCCTTCTGGCTTTGTTTTTACTAAAGAAATGACTGAAAATCTAGCCAATCGGGGCACCTGGGTGGCTCAGTTGGTTAAGTGTTTGACTCTTGATCTCTGCTCAGGTCGTGATCTCATGGTTCATGAGATCGAGCCCTGCACTGGACTCAGCACTGACAGTGTGGAGCTTGCTTGGGATTCTCTCTCTCCCTCTCTCTCTGCCCATCCCACACTCACACACACACACACACACACACACACACTCCCCCCCTCTCAAAATAAATAAGTAAACTTAAAAAAAAAAAGAAAAGAAAATCTAACCAACCAATGTTTTTGATAAAAGATCTGGGCGTTGGAATATTATTGTCATATCTTCAAGAGAAAATATACTTCATAAATTCAATTGCTTAAATCCAGATAACATCAGAACTTGTATTTACGATGTACTTTTAGAAAGCAAAGAAACTATATTTTGAATTAAAATAACTACAGTGCTTAGATTACTAAGACACTATGAATAATTATTTGAAAAATGTTCCTTTTATTTAATGACTAAATATTCATCCCAGGAAGTCAGAATGCAATTAGATTTAATATAAGTAGATTAGATTAATGCAAATGCATTAAATGCAAAAACATTTAACAAAGCTATATATTTAAACATATCAAAATCCATGAAATGAAAGATTAAGGTTGCTATGAAAACTAAGTAATCCTCAGTACATGTAAATAATTGGTTAAATGTAATAACTGATTTAGCAATCCTCACTCAGATCATGAGCAATATAGATAACTTCATTTGCACAAAAGCATTTAATTGTGGACTTTCTATGTGCTCATTATAGTGTTATCTTCTTCTGAAGACACTAAGAATAATAATACTAATAGTTTCTTTTTAAAAATTGGTTCATTCAATCTGTGTTTACTGAAACACAGCCTCATGTAGGATTAGTAATGCTCACCTTTTTGCATTCACATTTTGAAGAGATTAAAATATTCAGGAAATCACTATACAAGTTATCACAATTATTCCTGTGGTATAATGTCTCACAGGGTCCCTAAGAATCTCCATAATTGTCATACTAGTCACTTGGTTGCCCTTCAGTCCTATGTGGCTATTTGAGTAGAATCATTTTCTGATCGAAACACATTCTTACATTCTTTTGTAGCACAAAGCGCAATGTGGGGCTTGAACTGACGACCCTGAGATCAAGACCTGAGTGAGCTGAGATGAAGAGTCAGACACTTAACCCACTAAGCCACTCAGGCACCCCACATTCTTATATTCTTAATGTATCTGTGAGGCAAAGTTCTCACTTGTTCTAGTAAGTGCCATCTTTCCTTGGTGTTAACTTGACATTATGTTTCTAACTTCTTACTTAGAACAAGTTGTATCCTACTCCAGACATCATATAACAGCTTGCTTGGTCCTAAATTTCACCTGACCGGTGTCACTGTAATGTTAACATGTTTATTACACATTGTTCAAAATTTAGAGCATCCCTAGTGAAGAGTCTGTGCTGCTGAATGGCTAAGAACTACAATCACTAACATTTTTGAGTGATGACTGATTATATGTTGGGTACCATTCAAAGCATTTAATACATGCTGTAACTATTTAGAATCTTCACAACACCCTATAACTAGGTACCATTTATCATGATTCCCATTTTAAAAATGAGGCACAAGTTACATGACTTGCTCAGGTTTATAAGGCTAATAAGTGGTAGAGGCAGGATTAGAACCCAGGTGCCTTAACTCTAGAGTCTGTACCCTTCACCACTTTGATGCAGTTATCTCCCCATGGTTCCTCACCTAAAGGTGTTCACAGACTAGAGATATAGACCTCATTTATAATATAGTTGGGTACTGGTAATACAGCAATGTACAGGAGGACAGAAAAAGGGCTAGGGAAATGGACAAAGCTTTCTAGGGATAAAAAACATCATTCAGTACTTCAAACATTCCAGGTATAAACTTCCTAACAGATGTAAATTAGATTTGTCCTAAGAATTATAGTCATATAAAACTCAACTCCCCAAAACCAAATAATCCAATTAAAAAATGGATAGAGGACACGAATAGGTATTTTTCCAAAAGAAGACATACAGATGCCCAAGAGACAAATGAAAAGATGCTCAACGTCACTCATCTATCTTCAGGGAAATACACATCAAAACTATAATGAGGTAACACCTCACACCTGTCAGAATGGCTAAACTTACCAACACAAGAAAAAACAGGTGTTGGTAAGGACGCAAAGAAAGAGCAACCCTCTTAAAATACTGGTGGGAATGCAACCAGGTGCAGCCACTCTGGAAAACTGTGGGGGTTCCTCAAAAAGTTAAAAATAGAGATCTATCTTATGATCCAGCAATTGTACTGCTCAGTATTTACCCAAAGAATACAAAAATACTAATTCAAAGAGATACATGCACCCTAATGTTTATAGCAGCATTATCTACAACAGCCAAACTATGGACATAGGCCAAATGTCCACTGACTGATGAATAGAAGATGTGGTGTATATACATATATGCAACGGAATATTACTCAGCCATAAAAAGAATGAAATCTTGCTATTTGCAAGGACGTGAATGGAGCTAGAATGAAATCTTGCTATTTGCAAGGACATGAATGGAGCTAGAGAGTATTATGTTAAGTGAAATAAAGTTAGTCAGAGAAAGACAAATACCATTTCACTTATATGTGGAACTTAAGAAACAAACAACCTTGGGGGTAAAAAAGAGAAAGGCAAACAAAGAAACAGACTCTTAACTACAGAGAACTAACTGATAGTTACCAGAGGGGAGGGTGGGGGGGANTAATTGGAATTTAAATAAAAACTTTAACATTTTTGGAAAAAAAAGAATTACTTTGAAAGACATATGGGAATACTGAATCTAAATTCACTTTCCAATTTCCAGATCTACATACATGTACTCTTTACTCACATAATGCCTGTTTACTATTTTTTAGATAACTTTCAAAGAAAGTGGGTGCCTGGGTGGCTCAGTTGGTTAAATGTCTAACTCTTGATTTCGGCTCAGGTCATGAACCCAGTTTGTGAGAACAAGCCCCACATGGGGCTCTGCATTGATAGCATAAAGCCTGCTTGGGATTCTCTCTCTCCCTCTCTCTCTGCCCCTTCCCTGTTCCTGCATACAAACTCTCTCTCAAAATAAACAAACTTGAAAAAATTAAATAAAGGTTTTAGTACACTGGCTTTTGTTTTCCTTCTAGTTCATGAGAGTTAAGTTTTCTTTAATGTCTCTCAATAAAGTGTACCATCTGCTCCATAAAGGTTTTACAAACTTCTTGGTAGAGCAAACCCTTAATTAAGTACTTGAAATTCTTCTTAAATCAAGAAGGCTATCTTTTAAAAATGTTATATTCTACTTGTTCCTGGTGTATAAACTACAGTAGACTTTGTTTTTATATAATGGTTTTATAAAAAGTGCTATTTCAAATTGGTGCATTCTATTCAACAATACCAGTTCTCCAGTCAGAGAATATGGACTGCATTTATGTTGTGTGCCCATATTTGAATGAACCCAACATTTGCTTTGTGTATGTATGCCAAGCAAGAAGGATGATGGGATAACAGCATCTGTAATTCTTTTTTTTTAATTTAAATTTATTTATTTTGAGAGACAGAGAGAGAGAGACAGAGAGAGAGAGGCAGAGAAAGAATCCCAAGCAGGCTCTGTGCTGTCAGTGCAGAGCCCAATGAGAGGCTCGAGCTCATCAACTGTGAAATCATAACCTAAGCCAAAATCAAAAGTTTAACCGATTGAGCCACCCAGGTGCCCCCATATCATCTGTAATTCTATAATCACTTGCACTATTTCCATATGATTTAAAATATTTTCATGTTTATGCTATGACTTTAAGTGCAGTCTGAGTGCAAGATAATTTGAGCCCACAAAAGGTTGCAAAATTGGTGAAGAAAACAGTACAGCAAGAAGAATGGATCTTCCAAAAGGTAACTCTCTCATACCCCATCTCCACTACTATCGCTGTCAAATCTTCTCTTCTTCCCTTGGTAAAGGCAATCAAGTTTTAATATATTATGTTTTTTATACAATCTATTTATGTATTTTCAAATTCTTACTTATTACTTAAACCTATTTTCATTGCTCAGTTTATATATTTTTCTACCCATGAAATTTATCTGGGTATCTTAGGTTGGGATAAAATGCACCATAGTTTTTCCTACTAAAACTAATAAAAATTGTTCTATAATTTTTCAGAAGCACATTAGATAGATATATTTATTCAAGTACTGGTTCTGTGAAATGTGTCACATCAGGAAATACGTGGTTCCTCTCCTAACCACCCTCCCAAATTTCAACCAACTCATTCTTTGAAAAGTAATGTTCTTGAGATATGATGGACATACAACATACTGTACCCATTTTTAATCATATGGTGTGATGAGTTTTCACAAATGTTTATATTTTGTACCGTCTCTGTGCAGATGTGTGTTTTGCCTTTTTTTAATGAATTTTTTTAATGTTTATTTTTGAGAGAGAGAGAGAGAATGAGTGTGAGCATGGGAGACACAGGAGAGGGACACACAAAATCCGAAGCAGGCTCCAGGCTCTGAGCTGTCAGCACAGAGCCTGATGCGGGGTTTGAACTCACAACCTGTGAGATCATGACCTGACCCAAAGTCAGCCGCTTAACTGATTGAGCCAACCAGGTACCTCTTCAGTTATCTTGAGTACAAAATTAGGAGTGGAATTGTGAGGCTAGATGGTAAATATGTCTAACATTATAATAAACTGCCAAACCTTTCCAAAGTGACTATACCATTTTTCATTCCCATCAGCAATGTATGAGGTTCCAGTTGTTCCACATCTTCCCCAACACTTAAATTATCCATCTTAAATTTTTGCAAACCTAATGGGCATGTAGTGGTATCTCACTGTGATTTTCAATGTGCACAATTTCCCTGATGACTAATGGTGTTAAGCATATTTTCACATGCTTCTTGGCCATCATTAAGCTTCCATTTTAGATTATTCATCTTTCTATTATCAAGAAATTAAATTGTTAAAAATATATGTTGGATAAAGTCCTTCATCAAGTATCTTTGATTCCCATTATTCTGGGTAGTTATACTGTATGATGTCACTAAGAATAGTGAATTAACAAATACTGAACCACTGCTCCTACGGGATATACTGGGTTAGGTTCCTGACGGCCTCTAGTCACAACATTTTAGTCAACCAGTCAGTACATAACCTCATTTCTTTCTGTTTATTTAAAAAAAATTTTTTTTAATGTTTTATTTATTTCTGAGAGAGAGACAGAATGAGCAGGTGAGGGTCAGAGAGAGAGGGAGGTACAGAATCTGAAACAGGCTCCAGGCTCTGAGCTAGCTGTCAGCACAGAGCCTGATATGGGGCTCGAACCCATAACCGTGAGATCATGACCTGAGCCGAAGTCAGACGCTGAACTGACTGAGCCACCCAGGCGCCCCTGTTTCTATTTAAAGACAACTTATTCAATACATTTAATATATATTGCTGATTCGTTAACATTAAACTCCCAGCCAGCAGCATTGTAACTCATGCCTGGATGAAGCTTATCTCATACATGTATTTTCTCCATCAGGCACCATTTTAACCTTGTACTTAGGAACACTAGATGGCACTTCAGCATTGTGCTTTGGGGGCCATTCTAAATTGCAAAATCATCAACAAAAAGAATAAAAATGCAAAATAAGTGGCACAAAATAGGCCATGAAAATGACACTTGTTTATAGTATGAAAACTAAAACAAGAAGGCAGACAGCACCACCTTATTTGATGACAGCTGGGAGCCAGCATGTAGGGCAACTCAAAATTTTTGCCACCCTGTGCAGGTCCACAAATGATCATGAAAGCACCACAAATACCTGCTTAGGGGGTTTTAATTTTAGCGAACAGGTGAAGTTGCAAACACAGAATCCATGAATGAAGATCAACTGCATATGTATTGCAAATATATTATCCCAGTCTGATTTGTCTTTTTCATTTCCTTAACAGTATCTTCTGAAAAGCAGAGTTTTTTAATTTTGAAGAAGTACAATTTATCAAGTTTTTGCTTTATGGTTCATGCTGTTTGTGTTATTTAAGAAGTCTTTGGCTATCCCAAGGATGTGAGGATTTTCTCTTACATTTTCTACTAGAAGTTTTAGTTTCAGGTTTAACATTTACATCTGTCACCTATTTTGAGTTCATCTTTTCATGTTGTGAGGTAAGGCTAAGGTTAATTTCTTCCCACAAAGATATCCAGGTATTCTAGCATTATTTGTTAAAAAGACTATCCTTGAACTCTTCTGGTACTTTTGTCAAAAACCAAATGACCGCATATAAATATGGGTCTATTTCTGGACTCTACTCTGTTCTATTCATCTCTATGTCTATCTTTCTGTCAAAACGACACTGTCCTAATAACTGTACTTTACAATAAGATTTGAAATTAGGCTGTGTAAATTCCAACATGTTTTTTTTTTTTCAAAATTGTTCTGGTTATTAAGTCCTTTGCACTTCTATATAAACTTTAGAATCAATCAGCTTTCAATTCCTCAAGAATGCCTGATAGGATTTTGATTGGAATTGCATTAAATAAATAGATCAGTCTAAGGGGCACCTGGGTGGGTCAGTCAGTTAAGTGTCTGATTGATTTTGGCTCAGGTCATGACTGAATGGTTGTGAGATTGAGCCCCAGGCGTGGGCTGAGCATGGAGTCTGCTTAAGATCCTCTCTTTCTCTCCTTCTCTCTCTGCCCCTCACCCACTCACACTCTCCCTCAAAATAAACAATTAAATAGCTCAGTCTAGGGGCGCCTGGGTGGCTCAGTCGGTTAAGCATCCGACTTCAGCTCAGGTCATGATCTCATGGTTCGTGGATTCGAGCCCCACATAGGGCTCTGTGCTGACAGCTCAGAGCCTGGAGCCTGCTTCGGATTCTGTGTCTCCCTCTCTCTCTGACTCTCCCCTGCTCACACTGTCTCTCAGAAATAAATAAAAAATATTTTAAAAAATTTAAATAGATCAGTCAAGAGAGAACAAATATAATGATATTCAGCTTTCTTATATATAAACATGGTATATATCTCTATTTACTTAGATCTTTAAATCTCTCAGCAATGCTTTGTAGGTTTCAGTATACATGTCTTACACATACTTAGCTAAATTTTATCCCTAAGAATTTCATGGTTTCTGAGGTTATAAATTTTTTTTAAAAATAAACTTACCTATTGTTCACTGCTAGAATATAGAAGTAAAATTGATTTTTGTACCTTGATTTTGTGTCCTGGAACCTTGCTTTATTTCACTTACTAGTTCTAGTTGCTTTTTTTTTGTGGATTCCTTAGAGTTCCACGTAAATAATAATATCATCTTTGAATAAAGACAGTTTTGCCTCTTTCCCAATCTGCAGACCTTTAATTTTTCTGTCTTTCCTTATTTCACTAGTTATGATCTTTGGTAAAACATCAAATAAAAATGCTAAAAGCAGGGGTGCCTGGGTGGCTCAACTGGTTAATTGTCTGACTCTTGATTTCGGCTCAGGTCATGATCTCATGGTCATGGGTCTGAGCCCCATGTTGGGGTCTGCTCTGAGTATGGAGCCTGCTTGGGATTCTCTCTTCCTCCATCTCTACCCTTCCCCTACTCGTGTTTTCTCTCTCAAAATAAATAAACTTTTTTTTTAAACTGCTGAAAGCAGACATTTTGCCTTGTTCCCAGTCTCAGGGAGGAAGCATTCAGTCTTTCATGAGTAAGTATGATGATAGATGTTTTTGCATATCATACAGATTTGAACAACAGCCAAAAGTCCAAAATGCTTATTATCTTCCCTATGGTTTGTAGCAGAAAGAGTGAATTTTCCAAAAGGGAAAGGGACTGAAGATTGCTCAATTTTACAAGAGAAATGAAGAGAAGCGTAGCTCAGGGTACGGACTACTCATCATTTTACTTTTATTATGAAGTCTTATCAAATTAAAAAAAAAACCTCTCTTCTATTTTTAGTCAGAAAGAAAATGGAACATTTAAACTCCACTTCTAAAATAAGTTACTGTTAAATACAATACTGTAGAGTTCACTTCACCAAGAATTATTTTTATTTTTATTTTTATTCTGCTTTGAGGTTGGTAATGTGGCAAAACATAGCACTATAAATTCTGGCAGGTAATCAAATAAATTTATATTTCATATCCCTTAGATATACACAAAAAGGGAAGAAATGCTCATTAGTAATTATGAAGTGACTTGAGAATCTGAAGATATAAAATTCCTAAAAATGTGAGAAATGTTAGTCTTAGTAAAATTTAGATGAAAATTACAGTTGACCCTTGAACAATGTGCCCACCCCCCATGCAGTCAAAATCTGTGTAAAACTTTAGAGTCCCCCAAAACTTCATTACTAATAGCCTACTATTGACCAGAAGCCTTAACAGGTAACAGATAACATAAACAGTCAATTAACATATGTTCTTTATGTTACATGTATTAAATATAGTATTCTTATAATACAATAAGCTAGGGAAAAAATGTTATTAAGAAAATCATAAGGAAGAGAAAATATATTTACAGTATTGTACTATAAAAAATCCATGTATAAGTGGACTTGGGCAGTTCAAACCTGTGTTCTTCAAGAGTCAACTATACTTAACTTTCCTGAGCATTGTTAATTGGTAGTATTACTTAGCTTTTCACAAGAGGGCAGCAAGAAACTTTTTAGTGTAATGAAAGTCCTATTTGAAAGGTATGATGGAATTTCAAGCCATTATATAATTATTGAGGCAATCTGTAAAAACCTTAGGAACACAAAGCTGATAAAGATTTAAGGAAGTTCTAGAACTTGTTCATCAGCCTTTACAAGAGCTTATTATGTTATCAAGGCAAGTAACCTATAAACATTTGATCCCTCCTTCAAAGACTCTATTTCAGTAATACAGAAGATATTCTAAGAATGTTTATAGTAGACCAAAATAACAAACAAAAAACCATTAAGAGAAATTATGATAAGGACCATAATACAGGTAGATTAAGTGCTATAGAAGCCCCCATGTGGAAACAGCACTACTAAGGACTAGAAAATTTTAGCACTAAGCCTGAATTGGGCCTGAAGTGTGAATAAGATATAGACAAGTGGAAAGGAAGGGCCAAGGCACTTTAGAAGGCAGCCACAGAAAGGAAAAGACATAGGGTACTTTTGCAAGAGAGAAATGAGGTATAACGTTTAGAAATCTTCATAGATAAATATTCAGAGGAAAGTATACAGCCTAGAAGTATAGGTTCCCAGAGTTTGAAGAGTAATGAAGCTAGAAAGAGCTGTTGGATAAATGTAAAATATGGTATTTATTTTTTTAAAAAGCTGTGTAGGATGGGAAGAGCCACATGATTTGATAATGGAAAAACTTAGAATTTTTAGTTGATTTTTAAGTTCAGTATGAGCCAACTCTGGGTAATATAAGTGCTAACCAACAAACACAAATCTTAATTTCCATTAGTAGAAGCAGTTTCCAGATCAAAGGAAACAATACTACAGTGTTCAGGGATCAGTCCACAGAGTGCTATATCCAATATTTTAAGGAAAATATCGATACTTTACAATCTTTATCTAAAGAAAGCAACCAGAATGGTTACTGCCACAACAGGAAGTTAAAGACAATGCTAGTTTTTATTTACTTCTCTCTCTCCTTTTCAAGCCTGCATTATCATCTGTATCTTCATTCTAGGCAATGGAAGCCCATCTACTGAATGCCCTCACTTGGAAACCTGGGAAAGATCATATGGTATGATGGAATTCCTTCATTCTCATCTTCAACTGGTGACTGAATCTTGTTGATTCTCTAGCACAAACATCTCAAATCAGTCGCATTTTCTGCCTCACCACTGCCTTACTTGAGGTCTTCTCTGTCTTGCCCCTGGATTCTTACTGACAACCTAACTGATCTTCCAGTCTCAACTTTACTCTCTTACAAAACCATTCCTGACACTACAGCAACTGAACAGGGAGATCAGCTGTTTATTTTGGTGGTGAAAGCAAAAATAATAGGCTCTATAACTCTCTTGGTTAAAAAGAATATTTGAGATCACCTAATCTAAGCTCCCACCTAAGTCCAAACAGTATCTCAGTAACATTCCATAGCTGGTTGAAGAGCTTTGTCTCAACTAAGCATTCCCAGTGATAAGGAACTTGCTACTTTTTGAGAGTCCATTTGATTTCTGGACATTTGGAAAGTTCTTCCTTAATATTGTGGCAAAACAAAAACAAAAACAAAAACACCTCCAAAAAACCTCTAACTTCTCCCCATTGTTGTTTTAACTCTGTCCACTGGAACAGGACATGAATAAATGCCCACAGTTAGTTGATGCAGACAAAATGGGATGTAATAGGTCTAATCAAAAGTAAGGAAAAATAGGTGAAGTATTAGGGACAACTAAGTCAATAGACACTCTTCCCTGAATACTTTAAGAGCAATAAAATGAAGCCCCTAGCATCTGCCTTGACACTGGATTCTGTTCAAACCCAAAGAGCTTATAAAAATTTTGCAATTCTTTTGTGCTTCCAGATATTCGGTATTTCTTCAGATGAAACACACAATAAGGAGAAATAGCATGCGATTCTATAGCCAAACATGGGCGATCCATTAAAAAGACAAGTGACAGCTCAACTCTCTCTCCAGGAACATTTGTCACCTACGCCTTTATCCTTCAGGGATTTGAGTGGAATGGCATTTCCTGTAGGTTGATAATTAGTTTTTTTTCTTTCTTTTTCTTTTCTTTCTTTTTCTTTTTTTAAAGCATAGGAGGCCAATGTTGGCTTCTTCCCCAGGAGAGACACTAGCCTGAGTGGTTTGGGGAATATATGCCTTGATCAGATTTGCACTATGACTCCTGAATGCATGAGCCATCCCAGCAACACCTGCTCTCCTGACAGGCCACCCGACACTGGCAGCAAAAGGATCCATCAATTCCACTCTCCCCAGGGAGATCACCCAGACCTAGTGTTAAATGTACAGTTCAGTGCCAAGTTAAAAAGTAAAATTCCACCCACCAAAATTCCTACCAGTCACCAGAGGTCAACTTAACATAGAATTTAATCTTTTTTCCAACTGAACTGCAACTGAACTAAATAGTAAGGAAAGAACCATTTATATCAGAGGAGGAAAGATGGGAAGGAATGAAATTCCTTAGTCAAATCCGGTCACCAACATATCACTAAGGGCTTGACTTGGGGTTCCTTTTCTTATCATAGGGCGGAAATACAATTGCTTCCTATCCCAAAACTGTGAATTACTTATTTTGGATCATAGTAAGTTTGGGCAAGCGGATTTTCTAACACAAAACTGAAAATATATAAGCAACCACATTTTAGTTCAAAGTAATTAGCTTCCTTTTCTTAAGCAGAGTTAGACATCTTTTCTTTTTGGCTTATCATATACATTTTCTCTTTTGGTTTCCACTTATTTTCCTACTGAACATTATTTAGCTTTGCTTCTCTAAATGGTACAAAATCCAGGGGTGTCTGGGTGGCTCAGTTGGCTGGGCGTCCGACTTCGGCTCAGGTAATGATTTTGTAGTCCAGGAGTTTGAGCCCCGTGCCAGGCTCTGTGCTGACAGCTCAGAGCCTGNCCAGGCGCCCCTCTATCATATTTTTTTAATGTTTATTTATTTTTTTAAAAGTATTTATTTATTTCTAGGAGAGAGAGAGAGAGACAGCGTGAGCAGGGGAGGGNGTCTCCCTATTTCTCTCAGTCCCTCCCCCACTTAAGCTCTGTCTCTCTCTGTCTCTCAAAACTGAATAAATATTGGGGTACATGAACATTGGGGTACAAGGGGAGAAGAAGGGCGGAAATGGTGGGGGAAAGGGAGAGAAGCAAACCATGAGAGACTTTTGAANTTAAAAAATTTTCTTTAAGTGTTACAAGATCGTCTCTGTCCTTTCAAATACCTATTTCACCTGTTTTTAACAATATTTTTAAATTTAAAGCTATACATGTACATGTTTCAAAAATCAAGTCTATGAGGTTAAGAAAATCTATAATTCATCTTTAACTCCTTAGTGGTAACTATTTGACCCTGTTTATTTTATATTACCTCTATGCCTCTACATGATTAAATAACACATTTATATTACTATTTCCTGATTTTCCAATTTGAGGCATTATCTGTTGACTTCCCCCAAAATAGAAAGTGATGATTTAGCTCCTTTCCCCACCCCCACCTAAATTTTTCACCATACTTGTGCAAGCATTCCATCTTCTATTCTGTTATATATTCTAAATTTACTTAGATTGATACTCATGTTCTGCATTACTATGATTATAAAATGCTATTTATAGCAAAGCCATGTAATAAACTATGATTACCTTTCCTTTCTTGCATGTTTTTTTTGTTTTGTTTGGGTCTTTTATTTTCAAGTAATCTCTACACCTAAAGTGGGGCTCCAACTTACAACCCCGAGATCAAGAGAGTTGTATGCCTTAATCAACTGAGCCAGCCAGGTGTCTTGGGTTTTATAATTTGCTTAGTTTTCTAGGTACTTATTTTTAATTCAACCACAGACTACGTCTGCCTGTTGTCTAAATCTTAAGATATTGAGATATGTCCTATAATTTATCAATTTCATCTTCCTGAAGAAGTCTCTGATATGGTCTAACTGTCCTCTGTACCTGTACACAGCAATCACCTGGGGATTTCTATTCTCTCACCCCGGGAAAGCTCGGGGAGCTCCTGTTTTCTAACATGTTGTCTTCTTTCTTGGCTTATTTCCTCATCTGGGTGGTGCGTGACTTCCAATAGTTCATAAGAGTCTATGGGAAGTCAATTAATTTGGATCTGTCATGTCCAAAAATGTCTTTATTTCATCTTTTCACTTAAGTTGGCATCCGAGGTTGAAAATAATTTTCCCTCTGAATTTTGAAGGCTTTGTTCCAATGGTCTTCAATGTTGGAGACATTCTGATTCTCATCCTTTTGAAATCTGTTTTTTGTCTGCCTTCTCTGGAAGCTTCTAAGATCTTATCTTCTTCCCCAGAGTTCTGAAATTTCATAATGATGTGCCTTGGAGCAGGTTTATTTTCATCTATTTTTTGCACCTGTCAAGATCTTTCAGACTGGAAATATAGGTCTTTTAATTTTGGGAAGTTTTCTTAAAGTATTTCATTAATGATTTCTTTTCTATTTCCCCTTTTCTCTTTCTGGAACTCCTATTATTCAGATTTTTGGCTTTCACAGATTGGTTCTCTTTTCTTTGCTTTTCTCTTTTCATGTCCTTTTGCTCTACTCTATTTCCTTAACTTCAATTCTGACAGTTCTGATAGAATTTTTCATTTCTATCATATTTTTTTATTTTTTATTTAAAATTTTTTTTAATGTTTTTTATTTATTTCTAGGAGAGAGAGAGAGACAGCGTGAGCAGGGGAGGGTCAGAGAGAGAGGGAGTCACAGACTGAAACAGGCTCCAGGCTCCGAGCTGGCAGTCAGCACAGAGCCCGACGCGGGTCTCGAACCCACGAACCGCAAGATCATGACCTAAGCGAAAGTCGGACGCTTAACCGACTAAGCCACCCAGGCACTCCTTTAATGTTTATTTTTGAGAGAGAGAGAGAGAGAGCACAAGAGGGGGAGGGGCAGAGAGAGAGAGGGAGACACAGAATCAGAAGCAAACTCCAGGCTGAGCTGTAAGCACAGAGCCAATGTGGGGCTCGTACCCACAGCCTGCGAGATCATGACCTGAGCTGAAGTCAGACACCCAACTGACTGATCCACCCAGCCGCCCCCATTTCTATCATATTTTTAATTTCCATGAGCTCTTTCCTTCTTTCTGTATAGTCCTTTTTAACAGCATTCTGTTCTTACTAAATTTGCAATATCTTCTCTCTGAGGACATTAATAGGATAGTTTTGCATAGTCTGTTTTCTCTGAGCTGATTTTTTCCATTTGTCGCCTTTGTTTTTTAAAATTTTCTATGTCAGGGGCTTTTCTCAGATGTTAATAACTTTTCACTGTTTTTTCATATGTAAGAGTAGAGGACTAAAAAGCTCCTTGAAAAGCTGCTTGAGAGTATAGAAGTTGGGCTTGTTGACTGTGAACTTCACTGAAGTATGACCAAGCTGTTTAGTTGTAGAACTTCCAATGTCAGTGCCTTTAATCTTCTTGGGCTGGTCAGATTCCACTGTACCAACTTCCTGATTGGAGGTTGAAGGCCTGGTTCTGGAGGGCAGGGTGGTCTCATGATTTGCTACATTTTTAGTACAGAAACTCCTATCCTCCAGTGATCTATATCCACCAGTTGAAGAATCACTTTGTTTTACCTTCTGTAGAAAATAAAGCTCCAGTCTTTTGTGGGGTAGAATAAAGCAGGTGATCTGGGCATCTGACCCTTTCTTAAACAGATTTTAATGAATCCTCCTTATTTAAACTATTTCCTCTATCCACCAGATAACAATCTTCAGCCTTCTTATTGTGAAATATGAATTGGCTTGGTTCTTGGCTTTCCAAATTTTAGGACTGTTTTTCTTTTTTTTTTTTTACAAATAGTTTATTGTCAAATTAGTTTCCACATAACACTCAGTGCTCATCCCCACAAGTGTCCTCCTCCATGCCCATCCCCCCTCCCCCCCACATCCATCAGTCCTCAGTTTTTGTCAGCATTCAAGAGTCTCTCATGGTTTGCCTCTCTCCCTTTCCCCCACCATTTCCGCCCTTCTTCTCCCCCTTGTTCCTCCGTCAAGTTCCTCCTAATCCTCCTATACGTGCAAACATATGATATTTGTAGGACTGTTTTTCTTAGGTATGCTAGGTTCATATACCAACCAGCCTCCACAAGGTTGTGGCTGTTGTCCTCTTTCCTTTACTCTCCTTGAGAGCTTATATCTTTCTTTAAAAAAAAAAAAACACAAAACTGTTATAGTAGGACTTGGGAAGGAAAGAAAAGCACATGTATACGTTTAAGCCATCTGAACCTGGAAGCACTCTCTTCCCAAATTTATTGTTCACTATAGATACTTTCCAGCTTCCTCCACGATTTGACTGTTTTGTCAGCTTTCCTACTCCTACCTTGGTTTTGGTTTTGACTTTACATTTGTAATTTAGTTATAGTCTTTCTAAAGAGCAAGAGACAGTGGATAGCTTTTGAAAAAGTAGAAATGGAGAAAAGAAGGGGTAAGTACCTATCTGTTCTCTGATTGTTTTAAAGACTATGTTTCTATTTCTTATTCTATAAATATGAAAAGAGTCCCATCTATTCAACAGCCATTTGCACAATACTGTTTCTTTTTTTTTTAGTGGATTTTTTTTAGTCTGCATACAGTTGGGTCTTGACTTTCTTTTTCTTTCCTTCTCTTTCCTTTCTTTCTTTCTTTCTTTCTTTCTTTCTTTCTTTCTTTCTTTCTCTCTTCTCTTTCATTTTCTTTCTTTCCTTCCTCTTTCTTTCCTTCTTTCTCTCTTTCTCTTCTCTTTCTTTCTCCTCTCTTTCTCTCTTTCTTTCTTTTTTAAGTAATCTCTAAGCCCAAATTGGGGCTCAAATTCATGACTGGGAGATCAAGAGTCCATGCTGTATTGACTGAGCCAGCCAGATGTCCCTGCACAATACTATTTTTGTAACATACAAAAATAATATAAAGCATGGTCCCTAACAGCAAGGGTCTTACAATTTAGCTGGGAAGACAAGCATAAATAACAGGTGAGTACTAAAGGAAGTCAGGAACAGGAGGGCTCAATGTGGCTTAAAAAAAAAAAAAAAAAGATAACAGTTCAAGAAAAATAAAATGATTAGAAGAGAGAAGAGAATTATTCATAAAGGAAATTAAGAGAATTCAATGGGATTCAGAGGTTAGGAGAGCCATCTTCTATCCACATTCATGCTCTGTCTTCTAATTATAATCAGGTTTTTCCTTAATTTTAAATATTTGTTAAAACTTATTGATTAAATAACATTTTTCAAACCCCTTTGTGTAAGTAGCCAACAGAAGTTTTGAGGAACATTTATAGCAAAGTCAATCACTGGTTCAGATAGTATTGCCAAGGTAGTGAATGCCACCCAGCCAACTGCAAAAATTACAGGTGTAATCTGCTTTGAGAAAAAGATACATCTATTGAAAAAAAAAAAATGAGGGGTGCTGGGTACCTGGCACCTGGTTGGTAAGATAGAGCATCTGACTCTTTTTTTTGAGCATCTGACTCTTGATCTCAGGGTCGTGAGTTCAAGCCCCACATTGGGCTTGGGGCCTACTTAAAAAACAAAACTATTCATGATTCGAAATTAAAGTATTTAATTTGCAAGATTTAACTTTACACGAAGCTTTTACTCACTGTGACAATTATTCATTTATTGCCACTCAGCTCCTAACTCACTTTTCTCTGCCCTGCTTTGTGATACTAGAGCTGGACCTCGCAGTACACTACATTTCTCTTATCTGCTGGCTCGATGTTAAGCTTGTCAATAGAGAGGGTACTGGTGGGAGACTGCAAGGCTGAAGCAGAAAGAACTTTTCTTCCTTTTTACACTGCATGGTTTTTCTCCACAGTGACAAGCAGGTTGGCATGTGAGGGTCCCAGCACTGTTCACCTCGCCAACAGTGGCCTGTTCAGTTCAGTGGCAGGGCTCCCTGCAGCTGAGATAACTTACCACCACAGGGTGGCTGCCCCTGTAATTCACCAGAGTTCCCTCTGGCAGTGGGCAGCATGTTCTGGAAGCAGCCATGTCCTCTTTCTCTCCAGAGGTATGAAGCTCAGCCTTGTGGGGACCTCCCTTAAGTTTCTAACTTCCTCTGTGGTTCACTCTCCTTCAGCCTTGGGGGAAGCAGTTTTCTGCAGTTTTTACCTCTGCACTCTTTACAGTCGTCTTCTACCCCTTTCACCTAGTTAACAGTTTAACAATTCTTTATTTAAAATTTCCCTTTTCAAGTTACTCCTCACTGAATTCTGGCTGATAGAGTCACCCAAAAAGACCAAATAAATGGTGGAATACATATGATACCAAGTAAAGCCAATTCCCAAATCCTAATGTTAAAAAATGGATTCTACAAAGTATTACTATAAATCTAGACAAATTCTCCAACATCAATTCTGAATAAGACAACCATAAACATAAGGTTACCCAAACCATGAGTACTTAGCACTGAAGAACAAGAGTAAAGAACCAACTATGTCAGAGAAACTTCTAGATTTTATTGTGATAAAATTACAAGATTAGTGGCTGACAAGAACCCAATAGATGAAAGAACCTGATTATAAGAAAGTATTTAATAGTGCTTCTCCTGGCATCTTCCTTGCAAAATTAATTAAAACTAGCCAGGATATATGAGTCTCATGAATTGAAACTGGCCTCAAGACTGCAAAGAGTGATTATAAACTGCCTTAAATCACATTGAGGAAAGTGTCTGGTAAAATGTCCAGAGTGTATTAGATTGGTTATAATCCAGTATTTCCATTAGTGCTTGGGAAAGTAAAGAGTAAGTTAATTAATGTTTATCAGACATCAACTAGAAGGGATTTGTAAAAACTAATACAGTCTAAAGTATAAAAGTTCTAGAAAAGTGAGAAAGATGTCCAAAAGGTAAGCTCTTTCCCTTTATTACAAGTAATACAAAACGTAATTTCCACCCACTGATCTCAAAACTTCCATACACATGTGGGACTACATATTGTTGACAGAAAAGAATCAGAGGTTTTTATCGGGGCTAAGAACAGCACCCACCTTGGGGGACCTAATTCCTTTCATTCTATAGAGATTATAAATTCATGGAGAGAAGAGTGTTTGGGTCTATAAATAATCCTTTGCATAGCTACATCATACGGCAGCTTGAGTTAATGCCAGAATTTCCTTTCCATGTGGATTTGTAGATTTACAAATATACAAAGGCAGAGACAAAACAGAAGAAGTAAAAGCAGCAATAACACTAGCAGCCAAATTGAATTTTTTTATAGATAAAGATATCACTGATGTTTTAATAAAGAGATTGCCTAAGCTCAGAAGTGTTCTTGCCTTTGTCCTCCTTTGCTTACCTTCCTGGAACCTATGTGTCAGGCACTGAGGGGACCCAGTGGAGAACAAAGCAGACACTCTAACAAGTAAATGCAATACTGAGTTAAGAGTATGGGGAAGAAGACATTGCTGGTAGAACGTTTATCATGAGGGAGTGAAAGCAAGAATAACCTAGTCTAGCAATCAGGTAGGGTCTCCCAAAGGAACTGACATTTAAGCTTAGCCCAGAGTCCACCATGTGGATTCCTTCTCAAGGGAAAGAGTTGTCAATGCTAATATCTTGCAGCGGGACAGAAAAGGTCTGGAGCTTGTTCCCAAATTGGCTTCATCCAGTCAAAAGGGGCCCTAGTGTCTATTTTTCTTGAGAAATTAAGGGCTCTAAAAATGCCAGCAAGTCACAATTAAGCAAGGAAAAGGCTTGATTAAGCTCTTCTTCCACCTAAACCATACAGATACAGTATGCTTCATGTTTCTTTCTAGTAGGTAGGTAGGGGGAAGATAAGTATTGACCTTAAGAAGTGACATTCATGGCAGTGTTAAGCAGTCCTCAGAAGAGCACCCAGGTAACCAGAGTTACCATGGTCAGAGGACTTAGGCCATGTTCGGCAAACAAGTTTAGGAGCAAAGGCTTTAGATCAAACAGGCCTGGGTTCTAGTCCTGGGCTCTGTCATTCAATACCTTGGGCAAGTGATCCCCTCTTTCTTCATCTGTACAATGAGGATAGTAACAATAGCTACCGCCCACAGCAGTGGTATCAAGGTATCGATAAGAACTGAGCAAGTCATACATGAAGAAATGTGGATTATTGATGTCAATAATAAACAAGAATACATCTGTATATATGGAGTATATCTATAAGCAGTAGACAGACTAGAAATGTTTATTTCCATATGCCTAAATTGTTTATTAAACAATTTAGCTAAGTTAAAGTGATGTCTTAGAATGTCCCATAGGCAAACAAGACAGAACAGGTTGAAAGCAAGTATCTCCCAGCCCGAATCAGTACTTTTATTTGCATTCTCTATTCTCGTTAATAAAACCAATCAAAACTACTCAAGTTAGAAAGAGAGTTATCTGAAACACCCATATCACTGCATCTTTTAAAACTGATCTCGCTGCTTCTTGTGGTCTACCAGTCATGAATACCTGTAATGTGCCAGACACTAAAAAGAGAGGGAGAGAAAATACAGTGAAGTACAAGTCAGCAGGTTCTGCCTTCAACTATCAGAGTACTCTTCCTAACAAGCGGTCAGCTGACCTCTCTACTTAACATTCTTTAGTGGCCTTTGGGATAACACTCTGGCTCATATGTATAATCAGGCTACTTGTTAGTTTTCTTTTTTTAAACCTTTTTTTTTTTTTTTTTTTGAGAGACAGAGAGAGAAAGAGAGCAAGCAGGGGAGAGGCAAAGAGAGAGGGAGAGAGAGAATCTTCAGCAGTCTCCATGCTCAGTATGGAGCCCCACACAGGGCTCGATCTCATGACCCTGAGATCATGACCTGAGCTGAAATCAAGAGTTGGACACACAACTGACTGAGCCACCCAGGCGCCCCTCCTTCTTGGTTTTCCATCCTCATCTCCTAACTGCTTACTCAGCAGTCCCCCAAACACAGCATGCCATGCTTTCACCATTGCTCATGCCCAGACTACCTTACCCACTCTCTGGGAGGCAATCACCACCCTCATCCCCCCCACCATTGTTGACTGCCCATCCGTAAAGATAGTTCAGGATTACTTCTTCTGACCCTGTCTGAGATGAGTACTCCTCCCTAGTGCTCTCTAATGAACTGTAATATCAAGGACAAGAATGTTTTTTTTCCTCTTTAACTTCATGCTCAACAGACTATATCCATATACGAGGTTCTCATTCATTTACTGAATGATTAAGTTAAAAAAAAATACCAACCCTTTCAGTTACTATTAACTTAGAAACTCATCAACTTGGGTCACTATTTTGATATCTGAACAGAGCTTAGCCTTGATTTGGTATCTTTAGAAGCACTGCCTGTCTTCTCAGATCATGATCTCACTGTTTTGAGATCAAGCCCTGTGCCGGGCTCATGCACTGGCAGTACAGAGCCTGCTTGGAATTCTCTCTCTCCTCACTTCACCCTTTCCCCATTCTCCCTCCCCCCCTCTCTCAAAATAAATTTTTTTAGAAGTATTAAAAAAAAAACTACTGCCTATTTTAAAAACATTGGTTCCTAACCTTCTAGGGCTACAGACTGGTAGACCTAGGTAGCTGTCTACACATAGCCATTTCCTCACTTAATCTTTGTTAACAAAACCCTGGTTCTATTCAGGTAAAAAGTGAGCATGTACTCAGGGGAGACTCAGCTCTTTCCAGTTATTAGTCCATTATTAGAACCATTATTAGTCCATCTAAACTAATCATGCTAGTCTCACTTCTCTTGACAATGATTAGTTTAGGCATAGGAATGTGACCAAAACTGTTCAATGGCATGTAAGGGAAAATTTCTTCTGAGCTTCTGGTCTTTTTCTCATTGACCAGAAGAAGCACGGAAGGAAAACAATTCCCCTTCCTATCTTAGGATACTATTGTTGGCCTGTGGTGTCAAAAACTGTAGCAGCCATCTTGTAATATGATGGACAACAACCTAATGGAGGTATCCAACACACTCAAGGTGACAGAGTAGAAAGGCTAACAGGGGTCTCTGGTGATAATGTTAAATCACTGCATTAACCAACCCTAAAAATGAGGTACCTCTGGACTTCTTGTTATATGGGACATCTTTATCCTTTAACCCATTGTAGTTGGGGTTTTCTGCAATTTACAGACTAAAGCATCCTAAACAGAAGAGAGTGTATTAGTTTACTGGGGCTGTCATAACAAACTACCATAAAGTGAATGGCTTAACCATCAAAAACTTACTGTCTCACAGTTCTGAGGTTAGATGTCTAAGATCAAGGTGTCGAGGGTTCCTTCCTCGTGAGGGCCGTGAGGAAAGTATCTGTTCCAGGTCTGTCTCTTTGGCTTTTAACATCACTGTCTTCTCCCCGTGTCTCTTCACATCATCTTCCTTCTATGCATGTCTTTCTCCGTGTATAAATATCCCTCTTGTATAAGGATACCAGTCATACTGGATTAGGACCCACCCTAATGACCTCATTTTACTTGATTACCTATCTCTAAATAAGGTCACATTCTGAAGTACCAGGGGTTAGAATTCTGACATATCTTTTTTAGGGGCACATAGTTTAATCCATAACAGAGACCTTTTAAAAAATCTAATGAAAGCCACTGATATCTCAGCAGAGAAATATACATGTATAAGCACATACATACAATTTTGTTTAAAATTTCAGGAGATTCGGACTCTTAGGTTAAAAACCACAGCTACAGCATCTTCCTGAACAAGACAAATAACTGAGTGATTAACTACACATGTACAGAAGCTAAAATCAGTAATTGCGTAGGTAGTATAATGCATTATTATGCGGGTAATTCTAAGGGCACTGTGTTACATATCTACAAAGGCAGGAAAGAAAGATTTTATTGAATGAAGGTTATGCTAAAATCACTAGAAAGCTTTAGGAATGGAAGTTACCAAGAGTGTTCTCTTAAAGGGAGAAAGTCAATATTCTTTATTTAAAAATTTTAGGGGGGCGCCTGGGTGGCTCAGTCGGTTGAGCGTCTGACTTCGGCTCAGGTCATGATCTCGCGGTTTGTGGGTTCGAGCTCTGCATTGGGCTCTGTGCTGACAGCTAGCTCAGAGCCTGGAGCCTTTCAGATTCTGTGCCTCCCTCTCTGATCCTCCCCTGCTCACGCTGTCTCTCTCTCTCAAAAATAAATAAAATATTAAAAAAAATTTTAGGGATTGTTCGGGTAAATTTTAACCTCTGCATTTCTAGTATTAAGTTTTTGTTATAATTAAATGACAATATACAATCAGTACTAAAAATTAATACAAAAGGAAACACATTTTTTTTTTTTACAAATAGTNAAAGGAAACACATTTTATTGCATAAATCTGTTAATGTTAAATAAGGCTTAAAACTTAAAACTGAAAGATCCAACCACAGGGAATACAGAGCCTTTAAAATGCCTACTTCCATGGTCCCAGAAAATCTGTATTGTCAGTAAGGCTGGAAGGAGCTCTGAGGCCCAGAAAAATGGCAGGAAACAAAAGTTAGAGAGAAGAACTGGAAGGAAAACTAGAATCATTCAAGTACATCATCACTGTAACTTGCAACATGTGAGGGACTAGAAAGTTCTGAAATTTTGTGCTACTTGATTTTGAGAACTAGCATTCAAATTCAAAATCATTAAGGGTTATTTGTGAACTGGGGCAATCAGATTAAATAAGTTTGATTTCTGCTCTATAGAGATAAATAACTTAAGGTAGCAGTAATGATGGCAGACACTTTCCTTCTTACCATTAAGGATTGCTGTAAATCTAAGTTAAGCGATAAAGTGAAGTACATAAGGACAAATCATTAAAATTCTGATCATCAAGATACCTCTGAAGTTGAAACAAAGAATTAGGAATGTTTGCAAAACCAGCTGGCAAATAATGGACAGAGTCCTTAATTAAGAAGTACATTTTTTCTTCCATAAGAAATCTTCAGAGTCAAGTGTAGAACCCACACTGAATGATAAGAAAAATATAACTCTGCCTGGGGGATGGGGAGACACTAGATGGAGAAAGTGGGATCTGAAATAGCCTTGGAGGATAAGTGTAAGTTTTCCAGATAAAACTGGAGAGAAAGGTTAGTTGTTGTTAAAAAAGCCCTTTTGTGAAAGTCTGAGAAATCTGACTGTTACCTTATAAATAAGACCCAAGGAGCCAAAAGAACTCTTATAAGCAGGAACATGACATAATTAGCTTCATTTTTTAAAGAAATATTTGTGGTAGCAGAGAACAGACTTTCTCACTGTTGACTATGGCAACTAACAATGCCACACACCTAACAGATGCTCCATTAATACTTGATAGATTTACTGACTGAAGCTTTATGAAAGAATTATAAGAAAACATAGATTAACATATAAACAAAGGTTAGTCCAAAAAGCCAATACAGGATATTTATCTATAAAAACAAAAGTGTTTAGGGTTTGACGCTTATGTTCTGATATTGCTCAAAAAGGGGTAAATATTATGGTCTGCAACCAAATAATGCCAATTCTTCTTTTTCTATATTAATATGACTTCATCTGGCTTAAAATAAAACAAAGCAAATCAATAACCTTATCTAGAGGAAATAATGCCAAATAAAACAGCATCTAAAACATCAATTTTTATTTCAGTCTGTAAGCCCTTTTCTTGCTTGGCTGTACAGTCTCCAATCATCCCTGAAATACAAGTGATTGGGCTCTTCTGGACCCACCAGTTAAGGGGAGGGAACATTTATCTACCGTCAATTCATGGGACACTAATCTCCTTCCCACTCCTCTGATTACAAGCAAGCAGGATGCTAGAGGAAAGGCCTCAACAGGAGCTTTAAAAATAAATAAATAAACCCAGCCCCTTCTGCTCCAGGAATACAGAAAAGATTGGCATTAATACAAGAGAAAGTGATCTGTCCAAACAAAAGCCAATCTGAAGGAGGAGCAAACCCCACAAGCCAGCCTGGCATTAATGGTAGGAAGATAGCACACTTGTTAAAAATGTATATTTTAATTTTCTGTATTGCAAAAGGCCCCAATTTGCCCAGGGATCTAGCTAAGCTGCCATTTTCTACTACAACAGAGTCTAATCTTTATTTAATGGATTTAGCATCTATCTTTACTAGAGTGGTCTCTAAGGAAAAGGGGAGGGGAGAATGAAGGGGCAGAGAAGAGATGATCATATCCCCCCTCCCCCTTTCATCCACCCGGCGCTCATGTTTGTGTTCAAAATTCAATTACCTCCTTATTGATACTTCACAGAGATATTTAAGCTGCAAACATGAAGCCCTGATTTCCCAAGGGGCCATGCCCCTCTCTATTTCACTGCTCTGCTTCCCCCTGGGTGAATTCCTGAGGCGTCCATATTAATAGGTAATCAGTCACAATTCATTTATTAAACAGCTAGCAAGGTTTATCAGCCTGCCCTGATTAGCCCGAAGAAACCACTGAATTCCTAATTTATTTATGGAAATGTAAGTGTCTTTTTGAATTCCATTCAGGAGCTGCAGGAGGGTTTTGGTGGCAGCATATTGCAATCTAACAGGCAGCACCAGCAGCAGGGAAGCTTTCCAGGAAGAAGAGGGGCAACCAGAAGGCAAAAAGAGCCAGGGACACACACTGCAGAGATTCTTCTCCTGGCCATGGGATTTAGGTCCACATAATCCTTGGATTAGTACTTATTTGATTGCTTTCTGTTTACATAAAAGAGTTTGAAATGTTGTCACTAGGCAGCTATTACTATTCACTGTAACAAAAAAATCAATCTCAGGAATGCTGCTTTTTGATTGGCAGAAAAGTGGCCCTTAATGGAGTAGAATTGAGGACCTCGGTGAGTTAAAGACAATCATTCTCAGCAGAGTTAAGACACCAACAAATCCAAACCTCTAAAATAATACTTTTCAAGCATTCACCTTAGAATAGTAACTAAACCAGACCCTATTTTAATCTTCTACTATTCTAGGCTACGGTGACAAAACAGCTTTTCACATGATTTCCACAATTCTAATCAATTAACAATTCACCCAAAATTGCCCATTACTAATTAAAAGGCCAATTCAGATTAAATAAAGCTCTAAAGAGTAACATTAAAACCAATGGTAACTGCCCCAACAGGTGCAATTAGAAAAGAAGCTGTTTTAGGGACATGAGCAGATCATACAACCTAGATTCGTTTTGAGCCAGAATTGGGATTGACTTCTTCTGAAAAAGCATAAAATACAAAAAATATAAAAAATGTAGACAATGTTTCAATGCCAACAAAGAACATTAATGCTTATCTTTGTGTGGGTTCTCCACAGCCAATATTTTCAAATCCCAATCTGCCTTCTTCAGAGTTCACTCTGAAGAGCAGTGAAGAGCAACTTCTGAAGAACAACCTCCCTGCATAACCTAGTGTAAGCAGTGAAAGGCAAACCACAATCGTAAGAAGAACATCAAATCCCAATTGGGGAGCATTCTACAATGTTCCTGACAGTAAGTCCTCCTTTCAACTGTCAAGGTCATCAAAAACAAGGAAAACCTAAGAAACTGTCACAGCCAAGAGGAGCCCATGGGGAGGTATGATTACTAAATGTAATTACGGTATCCTAGATGGGACTCTGGAACAAAAAACAAAAAAGCAAAACGAAACAAAACAAAGCACATTAGGGAAAGACTAAGGAAATCTGAAATAAAGTATAGAGAACAATGTTAAACCGAAAAAGTTCATTAATTATTACAAATATACAACAAATGCACCCCAATAATAATAATAAGGGAACCTGGGTGTGGTTTATACAGAAATGTCCTTTACAATTTTCCCATAAATATCCAAAACTATTTTTTTTAATTTTAATTTTTTATTTTTTTTAATAGTTTATTGTCAAATTAGTTTCCACATAACACTCAGTGCTCATCCCCACAAGTGTCCTCCTCCATGCCCATCCCCCCCTCCCCCCACATCCATCAGTCCTCAGTTTTTGTCAGCATTCAAGAGTCTCTCATGGTTTGCTTCTCTCCCTTTCCCCCACCATTTCCGCCCTTCTTCTCCCCCTTGTTCCTCCGTCAAGTTCCAAAACTATTTTAAAATTTAAAAAATCGATCTAAAAACATAAAGTGATAATTTATAATCTAAATTACAAGGTGCCTGTGGCACCTGGGTGGCTCAGTTGGTTAAGCGTCCGACTTCGGCTCAGGTCATGATCTCACGGTTCATGGGTTTCAGCCCTGCATCAGGCTCTGTATGGGCAGCTAGCTTAGAGTCTGGAGCTTGCTTTGGATTCTGTGTCTCCCTCTCTATCTGACCTTCTTCTGACATGCTGTCTCTCTCTCTCTCAGAAATAAATAAAACATTAAAAAAAATTACAAGGTGGCTAAAACATGAATAATTTTTATATTTTTACAGGAGAAAGTTGAAGATATATTTTCAAGTCATTTTTTCCATTAAAAACACTATAAATAAAATGAAAATGTTCATAATTATTTGTTTTTACCTGATAGGAACAGCAAAAACATATTTAGTTATTAGTATATTTAGTTATCAGTTTTAAATGGATTCTCCTGAAAATATTATCTCCATGCAAAATATCAATATAATTACAATAAATGGAAAGACCCCCTAACACACACACACACACACACACACACACACACACACACACACACACAAAAATATACCAAAAAGAAAAAAAGAACACAGCAGTTGTCACATGAAAAAATAAGTAATTGGGAGAGATATTTGCAAAGAAAATTAATATATCCGCAAACCAAGTATTAAGACTAGGTTGTGCTGATGTTACTTTAGGTTGTGTTGATATTACTATTCCTCTCCTTGAGTCTGAATCATCAAGATATGATTTGTATGTGCTCTGGCTAAAGATAAAACAGGCTCAAGTCAAGGCACCAATCCTCTCCATTCCCAAATTAACAACTGCATACATTAGGATTCTGTTAATATCTCCAAAATAAAACACAGTAACATTTTCTTTTGAGGCCCAATGTCTTTATTTGAACTGCCCAGTACATAAAAATACTATGTGTGGCCCTGGCTTCTAAAATACTAGGTAGGGAAAAGCAAAAACTAAAGTGCATCCTGGAAGATATAGCATCATATACTACGAACAACTGCTATGGGGGTCAGATGACACAGACGTGATTCACAGCTCTTGGGTTAGCCCAAACCTTTGTGAACTATAAAATGGAGTCAATTGTCCAACTCACTCATCACCTAGTTGTGAGGCTTTGGAAACTATGCATTTAAAGCCCTTAACATAGTACGTATTAGGTACTCCTATAATGATGGCTGTTGAAGCTATGCTTATCAATGTTTATCAGCTGGCACCTGATGACAACAGGCAGAAAAACATGAGGAAACAAAATGTTATTTGAACAGTATAAAAACAACACAGAGTCCATTTATAGAGTTCATTAACACAGCACCCTTACAGACAATGCACCTACTTGATGCACTTAACAACCTGTATGGAAGGCAAAGCAGTTATCACCTGCATGTCACAAAAACGAAAAATTAGGCATGCTAAGTGATCTGTCTAAGGTCAATGCTAATAATGAGCAAAGTCAGGACTTGAATGTAGTTCTTCTGACTCTCACTGGCTAGTTTGTTCACTGGCCTCCCATTCTGCACCACAGGCACGTTCTGTCCTTTGGCTGATAACTCTACTCTGGCATATCACTCTAATCCACTTACAACTTATAACCCTTATAACTAAAACCCTTATAATGCCACAGGATTTCTTAAACCCCACTGCTTTCATCAACCACTACCATTTTAAGAAAATTTCAATATGAAAAAAGAGACTATTCAAAAAGCACTTGATTTTTATTAAAATAACCGGCAAAACCAGACTGGTCAATCACTTTAATTTTTCTTTTAATTTATGCTCAAGTGCACCCTAATCTCATCAATAAGTTTCCTTGACATCTTTGTCCAAGGCCATTAGTCATTATCTCAATCTTACATATAAATATTCCTACATAGAAGACTGAAAAAAAAAGGCACTGCTCAAATCCTTCTTGAGTATTCTATACATTAACACTCACTTAAAGCAATACTACATTAAACAAACTACAGCAGGCTATCATTCTAGGATTTTATGTGGAAAAATATGTCCTCTACATTTGCAGACTCTACATCTTACGGATTCATTCAAAATAGTTCCTAGTAATACATGAAATAACAAAACAACAAAAATATTAAAATGTTCTTTCTGGTCTACTTGTCCCAGCAGGTGACCCTTTATCACTCCTACTGAAGAAAGTTACTAAGAGTTACCCCCACGTATCCACATTTTGACTAAAACCTACAAAGGGAATACTGCCATCTACTGAATTACATTTATCACCGTTCTTTCTCTATTACTGTGATACCTCATTTAGTGACTCTCTGGAAACAAAATTTTTAACACTAAATATGTTTATGTTAAAAGCTAACTTTTAAGGCACAAAAAGTTGTACATCAGCTACCCATGACAAAAATACCCTATAAAATAACTGCTATTATTCTTATCCAGTGATGTAAAGCCGTGCTCTAACCAGTATTTTGTTTTTGCTTTTTTTTTTTATAGTTTACTGTCAAGTTGGTTTCTATGTAACACCTAGTGCTCATCCCAACAATGCCCTCCTCCATGCCCACCACCCCTTTTCCCCTCAACCCCACCCCCATTAACCCTCAGGATGATCTCAGTATTTAAGAATCTCTTATGGTTTGCCCCCCTGCCTCTCCTTAACTATTTTTCCCCTTCCTCTCCCCCATGGTCCTCTGTTAAGTTTCTCCTGTTCCACATATGAGTGAAAACATGGTATCTGTCCTTCTCTGCCTGACTTATTTCACTTAGCATAACACCCTCGTGTTCCATCCACGTTGCTACAAATGGCCGGATTTCATTCTTTCTCATTGCCATGTAGTATTCCATTGTATAGATAAACCACATCTTCTTGATCCATTCATCAGTTGATGGACATTTAGGCTCTTTCCATGATTTGGCTATTGCTGAAAGTGCTACTAAGCAATATGTTAAAATCTGTCTGGAATATTACTAATGCTTGAGAACTTTCTTTGTGAGCTTTCCATATCAAACCACAAAGGCTTTGAGAGCAAGCATTTCAATTTAACACTTGACTATTAGACTTGACTGAATTACTTTCAATTTTTATTTCAGCCACTATTTGTCTTATAAAATTTTTTAGTTAACTTTTAAAGTATAACATATACGCAGAAAAATGTACACATCAGAGATATATGTGAGGATTTCACAAAATGAACACACAACAATATGCATCTTTAAAGAGAACCATTACCAGCTCCACAGAAGTCTTCCTCCTCCTGCCCCCTCCCAGCCAATACCACACAATAATAATGTAATCATTATTTTGACTTATGACATTATTACAAATAATGTAATCATTATTTGAATTATCACATAGATTAACTTTGCTTGTTTTTGAATTTTATATAACTGATATTGTATAATATGTACTCTTTTGTGTCTATCTTCATTTACTCAGTGATATATTCCTGAGACTCATTCATGTTGTTGCATGTAGCAACAGTTTGTTCATTTTTATGGCTATCTAGTATTCTATTATGTGAATATATCAGAATTTATTTATTCATTCTACTGTCAATGAACTCTTGGATTGTTTCTAGTCTGGGTCTATTATGAATAGTACTATTCTGAATATTTTTGTATGCATCTTTTGGTATAGCATTTTTATTTCTAGAGTGTATATATATATAGCACCAGAAATACTGGGTCAGAGGGTATATGTATCATCAGCCTTAGAAGATACTGCCTCACTGTTTTCCAAAATGGTTGAATCCATAATCATTGGCCATTTAAAGTCTCATACTTCTCAGCAAAGGGCCAATCTTTCAACTGAAAATTGTTCCCAGGGTGCCTGAGTGGCTCAGTCAGTTAAGCATCTGACTCTTGATTTCGGCTCAGGTCATGATCTCCCAGTTTTTGAGTTCGAGCCCTGCACTGGGCTCTGCACTGACAGCACGGAGCCTGGGATTCTCTCTCTCTGTCTCTTCCTCCCTCCACCCCCCTCCCCTCCCACTCATGATCTCTCTCTCTCTCTCTCCAAATAAATACATAAACATTAAAAAAAAAAAAGGAAATTGTTTCTAGTTAGAAATATTTGAGACACCTAGAAGCAGGTCGGGAGTACTTAGGGGAAGAGAGGTCACAGAGTTGCTCAGATCATTACCTGAGACCTTCCCCAGACTCTCGGTTCCCCCTTGAGGATTATGACCTATAGTTCACAGGATACTAGAAACCTATTTTGAGTCTGTATCCCATGTCACTGTACCTTAATGCCAATTTACCAGGAAGTTTCTCTCATTCAGGTTCTTCTAAACACTTTCTAAACCCTAATCAATACCTAAAACTCCCAGATAAAGATATTGTATGTTTCTGAGCACAAGCTAAGTTGTTTTAATTAGAATTCAGAGGCATTGTGATACCATAACCTTCTTCCTATCTGACTACATGGAATGTGTTTTAATATAAAGAAGTTTCTGAAAAACAGTATTAGTAGAATTGAATTAGAATTACTATAATGGGAAACCCTCCTCCAAGATTTCACCTATTTACAGTGACAAAGACTTGTCAATAACATGAGAATACCATGCTGAACTATATTCTTGTGCCCATCAGAACTGGTACAGTCTTATCTCATCATGATGTCTCAACTTAAAGGCAAAAAGGAGACAGCTGCCAGAGTATTTTAATACCTACGAATTTAGAGAATTGCTCTACGTCAGTCTAATCATTTTGTAGAGTTATAAAAATATCCGCTACAAAAATGGTGCTTTAAGTATGTGTCTTTATGTAGCTGAGGGTAATAAAACACTGCACAGCCCTGGGTCAAAGTATGCCAAGCCAGAACTGATATACACCAGTGCTGCTGTGGATTTTAAAAACTGTTCTGGCTAATCTTTTTAAAGGAATCTTGTTTACTTAGCCAAGAATTAGCTGCAGTAGTAACCAACTGCTTTAGTACTTCAAAAATGAGTTGTGCCTAATGAAAATTCAGAAATCATCACTGCATGTCATAAGGTTAACATTCAGCATGTAGAGGACTAAAAACAAAAAAAAAAAAGAAGTCAATATATTTTTTAAATTAAGGGTCTTTGAGATTCTGATAGGTAGTAAATCCATTCAACATAGAAAGGAGAAATAATCAAAATCATTGTCAAAGTACAGGTCAAACTCAGAGTAGGCCTAAAATGCTTAACAGTGGTTACTTTCTTATCTCTTTGTTACCACTTACAGGCTTAATAGGGTAAACCCAGAAAGGCTATTGCAGCTCAGTGGCCAAATTATGATGTAAGGTTACTTTGCCTCCCTGCAAACTTAATTACTAGTCTGTATGTCAATGAATAGACAGATAGGCAATGCCTTTTACTGTACTAGAAAGTCTGGGTAGTCATCAAGAAAAACGAATATGAGATAAAAGGATTTGTGCAGGCTAATCAAATAGTAACTGCTACATGGAATGTTGCATTTTACATGGAATCTTACAGTGAGAAGGAAACCAATTTGCCAATGATGATACACAAAATTTCTTTCATTCAAGTTTAAATTTCACTTTTTTTTTTCTTAAAGACCCTACCCTGAGGCGCCTGGGTGGCTCAGTCAGTTGAGCGTCCAACTTCAGCTCAGGTTATGATCTTGCGATTTGTAAGTTCAAGCCCCACATCGGGTTCTGTGCTGACAGCTCAGAGCCTGGAGCCTACTTTGGAGTCTATGTCTCCCTCTCTGCCCCTCCGTGTTTGCACTGTCTGTATCTCTCTCTCTCAAAAATAAAAATAAACATTAAAAATAAATAAATAAAAAGACTACCCAACCACCTTCAGCCCACTATGATCTCTCATTTCTGAACTCTTATGGTACTCAAGCGGCACTCAGTACATGCTCTCTCATACTGTGATCTTTTTATATATTTGCCTTGTCATCCTAATCAGATTATAAACAGAAGAGTTTAAGTATTTTTGACATCCAGGGTCTAGCACATTGCTTTTCATAGCAGGCCATACATAAATGTTTATTTATTATAATACCTAAATCTTAAGAAATAGATGTGACCCCATACTAGAGTCAGATGTTACAATAAGTACCAAGGCTGATTAAGGGATTATTTCAAATCTACTTCAGCAAAGAATAAAAGAAGGGGAGAGGTATAAAAGACTCATTCATGAACTGAAGGAAGTGGAATACAAAATCTTATACTTCAAACAAAAAGAAAACAGGCCTTCAGTTAGGAGCAGGCATATAATGGACTTCTTCAAATCCTTTTGAACTTCCTGGACTGGTTTCATATCTTTGTATTCTTCTTTTTCTTAAATGACTTGTTTTGAAATTGAAATGTAATTCATATACCATAAATGTTTTCCCCTTTAAACTGTGGTAAAATACACATAACATACATTTTACCATCTTAACCATTTTTAAGCGTATATTTCAATGTTATTAAGTATATTGATATTGTCGTGCAGATTTTTTTCATCTTGCAAAACTAAAATTCTTCCATGAAATAATAATTCTCCATTCCCCCTTCCCCAGCCCTTGGCAACCATCATTCTACTTTTTACCTCTATGAATCTGACTCCTCTAGGTACTGCATATAAATAGAACCATACAGTATTTGTGTTGTGACTGGCTTATCTTACTTAGTATATCCTCAAGCTCATCCACGCTGTAGCATATGTCAGATTTTTCTTCCTGTTAAAGCTGAATAATATTCCACTGTACATACATACCACATTTTGTTTATCCGTTCACCCATCAATGGACACTTAGGTGTCCATTGGCAACTGCAAATAATGCTGCTGTGTACATGGGCATACAAATATCTGTGTTAAGTCCTTGTTTTTGATTCCTTTGGGTATATACCAGAAGTAGAATTGCTGGATCATAGGTAATTCTATTTTCAGTATTTGAGAAAGCACCATACTGTTTTCAATAATGGCTACACCATTTTTACATTCCCAACAATTGCGCACAAGTGCTCCAATTTCTCTCAATCCTTGATAACACATTATTGCCCATCTTTTCCATTACAGTTAGTCCACTGGGTGCAAAGCAGTCTCATGATTTTGATTTGCATTTCCCCAATGATCAATGATGCTGAGGATTTCTGCATGTGCCTATTGGCCACCCGTATATCTTCCTTGCAGAAATGTCTATTCAAATCCTTTGTCTGCTTTAAAAACTGGGCTACTGTCTTTTTATTGTTGAACTCCAAGAGTTCTTTATATATTCTGGATACAAGCCTCTTATCAAACAATACAGAAAAGATTTTTAAAAGTTCTCTCCTATTCTGGGGTGCCTAAGTGGCTCAGTCAGTTAAGTGTCTGACTCTTGGTTTCAGCTCAGGTCATAATCTCATGATTTGTGGGCTCGAGCCCCACATTGGGTTCCGCACTGAAGATACAGAGCCTGCTTGGGATTCTTAAAAGTTTTTTCCTATTCTGTGGGCTGTCTTTCACTTTCTTTTTTTTCTTTTTAAGTAAACTCTATGTAGGGCTTGAACTCATGACCCCAAAATCAAGAGTTGCATGTTCTACCTACTGAGCCAGCCAGGCACTCCATGTCTTTTCACTTTCTTAATGGTATCTGTGAAGCACAAAAGTTTTACATTTTGATGAAGTCCAATTTTTAACTTTCTTTTTCTGGTTATGTTTTTGGAATCCTATGTTAGAAACCACTTCCTAATCTAAGGTCATAAAGATTTATGCCTATGTCTTCTCTAAGATTTTCACAGTTTCAGCTCTTACATTTAGGTCTATAATGCATTTTGAGTTAATAACTGTATACGGTGTGAGATAGGGGGTTCAATTTTGGGTTTTTGTGTGTGAATACTGTGTTTTCCCAGCACCATTTGTTAAAGAAGCTATTTTCTGTCCACTGAATGATCTGGCACCCTTGTCAACAATGAACTGATGATAAATATGAAGGTTTCTGGATTCTCATTCTATTCTATTGACCTATAAGGATACCCATATGTCAATACCAAACTGCCTTGATTATGTTAGTTTTGTATTAAAATTTTGAGACTGTGAGCCCTTCAATTTTGTTCTTTTTCGAGATTTTTTTAAAGCTACTCTGAGTCTCTTGTATTTCCATGTGAATTTTAGGATATGCTTGTTAATTTCTGTAATGCCAGCTTCATTCTTGACCTAAATAAAGTACAGGAATAGTTCCTACATTTGGAAGGATACACAGTCCTAACAAGGTTAATCATGTAACCGATCTCCCCACTGCTTGAGCCCTACAAATACTAAAGCAAATGTAAGTGATTACAGACCATTTCACACATTGGTGGTGAACAATAAAAACAGAATCTAATATAATCTCTAAGGACAGAATTATTAGTTTAAAGAATTATTAGATCTCCTTTAAGGCAAAAAACCATTTATTCTTGTTCTAACAGTGTTACAAAACATTTCAGAGAAAAGCAGACAGCAGTATTATATACAATGCTGAATAGTTCCATACACAAGAACTGAATTTTCCTATACTTTATACTTAGGAGGAAAACAAGTTATTCTAAACAACTCATAATTGTTATCAGTACATGAATCTAAGTCTTTAAAATCTGTGGGACTTCAACTATAAAAGCATGAAAGTCAATATAACACAGGTGTTTACTTGCGATTTTGCTGAGGAACTAATCTAAACTAATCTAAACACACAGAATACTCAGCTAGCTAGTGAGCCTAGTACTCCACTTACCACTGGCATCTCATTGTGGCTGTGACAGTCCCTAGTGGTACTCTTATACATAGTACAGATAACACTATGGAAGCTGGAAAGGATTAGAAGTTTCTACAAATTTGGAGTAAAAGATATCCATCTTTTATTTTTACACTTCCTTGGGTTGGCTTGATCTACCATCACATATTCAGCAGCATGTAGGCGTGTTATAGCAATTACACCAGCTTTTACCAAAAATGTTCACCAAAGAAGAGAAAAATGAAAGCTGAAAAGGCATGAGAATGGTACAGGAAACACAGGACTCATGACCACAATGTGATTTGGAAGAAAATGTGAAGTTAAAAGGTTCATAAAAAGAGTTAGTTAATCATAACAAGAAACTGTTTAACACAAATATGAAAGGAAAAATGCCTTTGTAAATGTGAATCATGAAAGAGGAAAGGTAAACACCTAATTATTGGGCAAAAGACATTTATAACGTACCAATTATAAGAAGTGCTGGTAATTCAGTGGTGGAAAAACCCAGATGCCCAGATATCCTTATAGAATTTGTGGAGTTTAAGATCAGGCTACCTCATCTACTTTGTAGTAATGTGTAGACTTTGTGCAAAAATTAAGTTTGTTTTACTAATCTGAGAACCTCAGGACATAAAAAGAATTCCTTTCCAAATACGAATAGGTCAATATAAAAGCCTCAGATACAGGGTAGTTTTAGGATTGGTCTTATAAATACTTTTATGCCAGAAATGGAGACATATCTAACTTCTCAAAATTTAAATTTCAGTTTCTGCTCATCATGGACAATGTACAAGGCCATCCTTAATGGCTATCATTTGCAACTCTAAATGCTCCTTCCTCTTAATGTTTCTGACTTTTCAGGTGGAGTGTAAAATACAAGCCCATGGTGTATGACTCTGCTATACTCTGGCACCATAAAATGTCACAAAGATCTCAAACTTGATAACAGCCAGCTTTAGTAGAGGTACATCCTTGATTATATAAGATATATTATGGAATCTCTTACTGGAGACTGGGTGATCTTTGGATGCTTACTAGCATGCCTTATAGAAGAGGGCAGTATGTGACTTTTAGCAGATTATTTGCATAGGCAATGAAGAGGAGAATGCTACTAATACTGGTGAGACAAGAGGATGGCAAAGGTTTGGAGTGACCTAAAATACATAAAAAACACATAAAACACATAAAAGTGATGGAAGAACTGAAAGAGCCAGAAGACTTAGAGATGATTTGGCAAAGAATGGCAAAGAGGGGGCACCTGGCTGCCTCAGATGGAAGAGCATGTGATTCTTGATCTCACAATTGTTAAGTTTGAGCCCCACATTGGATGCAGAGATTACTAAAAAATAAATAAACTTAAAAAAAAAAAAAGAATGGCAAAGAAAGATTAGAACAAATTTTAGGAGTTTCCATAAATTTAGTCAAAGTTCTACCATGGGAAATTGCTATTAGAAACCATAACCAGTGATAATCAATAAATAGAACTTTAAGTAATAAAATTTTCACTGATTTTGTACCAGTGAATAAAAGCAAAACATAGTTATCATTCTTACTGTCCTTTAGAAAGAAGCTATACTTGGGGCACCTGGGTGGCTCAATCGGTTAAGCACCCAACTTCAGCTCAGGTCATGATCTTGCAGTTCATGAGTCCAAGTCCCACGATGGGCTCTGTGCTGACAGCTCAGATTCTGTATCTCCCTTTCTCACTGACCCCTCCCCTGCCCACACTGTGTCTCTCTCTCAAAACTAAATAAACATTAAAAAAAGAAGTTATACTTCATGAAGGTTCCCTCTCAAAATACTGTCTCACAATTCTCTCCCTTATCTCCTTTACCACTTGCTTCTTTTGACAAGGCTAATGTTGAAATGTGACTTTTTCTGGGGTTCAGTACATTTCATGATCTCACTACACAGGCCATAATAATATAACATCACTATCTTAAATCTGAAGATTCAGGCAAGTTCAAATTAATGCTTCTACTAATAATTCAATGTATTGTAGTATAACATTTATTTTAGGGGGAGAATTACTTGAGTTATATCTAATTATGGAATAATTCACATCAAAAAGCCAAAGAGATAACTTAATTTCTTCAAATGTACCTTACTGCATTTTAGAGGAAAAATAATATGGGTTAGCACAAACTTGGGAAATCACAAAGCTCTGTCATGAATACCAAGGTCCTGTCTTGACAGCAACAAGTTGACTCTATAATTTACCACAGAAGTGCCAGATGCTCACTTTTATAGGCAGATTTCATAAGCTTTACATTTAATGAAAAATTGTTAGCTACATTTGGCAAGGGAAGATTATCTCTCAGATGTAGAGAATACCAGCAGAAGAATCTTTCTGCTTCATTCTTCCAAGGAGAGACTGGCTAAAATAACTTGACAGTTAAAATTGTTTGAACAGTTAAAAATCTTCATGGTAAATTCTTTATTGAAAGGTCAAGTGCATCTGCTGAAATGTATTCATTCTATTTCTTTCAGAGTAAGATAGGAGGAGGAATACTTAGAAGTCACAGAATAGTGTACAAATTCAGAATGTTGTTCTGTTATTCAGAACAGGTATTATTCACAAAGCTGTAGGTATTATTCACAAAGCTCTTACAAGTTGATCATTTATACTACAAAGAATTTTACCTATTTCAAAGCTCATCCCACTTGTGCTAGCTACAGGGAACTGATTTGCGTAAGCTCTGGACTTCATCCTGTGGTCTATCTACAGTAAAAAACTTTGCTCTTCAATTTGCCTAATTTGCTTAATAGATTCACAATCTTCTGATGGCTTAGGGAAACCTCTAACCTTAACTTGATCAGAAAGCTGAAATGTTATTAAAAGAAGGAGGCACAGGTTGAAGGGTCAGCAAACTTTTCCTATAAAGGACCAGGTAGTAAATACGTTAGGCTTTGTGGGCCATACTCAGTCTCTGTCTCATATTTTTCTGATTTTTGTTTTATTTTTATGACCCTTTAAAAATGCAAAACCCATTCTTCGTACACAGGGAACCCAAAAACAGGTTGTGAGCTACAGTTCGCCAACCTTTAGACTAGTGCTGTCTAACGAAAATGTTCTCTGTGCGGTCCAGTGTGGTATGGTAGCCACTAGCTACACGTGGCTACTAAGCATTAACTACTATGAGAAATTAATTTTATTTTAATTAATTTAATTTTTAAACAGCATGCAGCTAGTGGCTACCATTCTGAACATCATGAGTCTAGAGAATATTCAATAGCCCACAAGAGCCCCTGAAACTTCGGTATGCACACATATGTCCCAAGAATCTACTGAAGACTTGAACAAGAGGTAAATCAGGTATAAATAGTAACTGTTATTAACAGCCTCCAATTATTAAGTTAAGCATTGTGCATCAATTTGAATGCATCAAGGAGAGGAAAACACTGTAGAAGAAACTTGAAACCAAACTAGTTGGCATTTCATAACTTAGAAGTATGACGTCTCTTCAATAACGACTGGGCAAATCAGAACTTTGAATAGTTGAGAGAATGAGTCTAAAAGGCTTTCAGTTAAAAGACATACCATGTTCCCATTTTAGATAGAAGTGAGAATTTCTATCAATTTGCAAAGATTCTACTGAAGACAGATGCAACCAACTAAAATTAGGTTTCGGTCTGTCTAAGAAGACAAGTGATTTCTCCCATCAATGACCTGAAATACTCTCGGAAAATTGCTTTGCTTCATTCATCACATTTGCCACTCCCAGCAAGGCCCCTAAAGTTCACAAGGTACAAACTTGCTTTGTTAGCCAAGCTGTTAACACAATAAACCTAAGTCCTCATTTTCACATGCTGACAAATGATTTCCCAAGTCCATTAATATATTCATAACTTGATACTTGGAACTTCTGAAGTAGAAAATTAGGGAAGAAAACACTCCTTCAATTTGAGAGGAAGCCTCCAGTCAATGCCTTAGACAACATCCATTAAAGGCTATTTGTTTTCCTCACCTATCTGGACTAAGCAAAGAATTTAAAATATGCAGTAGGGCACATATCACTAAACATATGTCCAGCTAGTGGTCCATGACAAGACTTACACTATCCCTCCCCAAAAGTTTTACCTACACTATTTCCTATTTTAGAAGTCCTGGAGGGGTGGCTGGGTAGCTCAGTTGGTTAAAGGTCTGACTTCAGCTCAGGTCATGATCTCACGGTCTGTGGGTTCGAGCGCTGCGTTGGGCTCTGTGCTGACAGCTCAGAGCCTGGAGCCTGCTCCAGATTCTTTTGTCTCCCTCTCTTTCTGCTCCTCCCCCACTCACGCTGTCTCTCAAAAATGAATGTTAAAAAAAAAATGAAAAAGAAAAGTCCAGGAACATTCCTGAAGAAAGGAAAACCACTGATGTGAAAGGGTGAACCACAGAATACAAATCAATGAGTGCAACCAGTTGGTACAATAAATATTCACCCACGGGTCCAGATCAAACTATCTAGTAAGAGTCTAGAATTGGTACATCAATACAATAAAATTCTATGCAGCAATTAGGAAAACAATGGGGTAGATTTATCTGTATTGCTGTGGAAAGATATCTTAAGATATATTGTGGGGTGAAAAAGTAAGTCACAAAACAGTACATATATTATGATCTTATATGTATGTAGTAACATAAATAAACTTTGATTATGCATAGAAAATGTTTTGGTAGTTACCTCTGGTAAGTTCAGCAAGCAAGGATTTTACTTTTCCCTTTATATCCTACTATGCTTTTTAAAAATTTTTTAAATTAAGAGTGTAGCCTAGAGAGATTTCTGCAGTGATCTTTAGGAGACTAAGAATATGTGTAATCCTTAACTGTTGTAGTGTTGACAATTTAAATGAAAAAATCAAAGCTGTTCTTTTGTACTTAAAGCCACTGCTGTAACGTTCCTAAGACTGCTTCTGCCAATGGATTTCTATAGTGAGAAGGAGAGGGGGGGAAAAAACCCCACACTATTATGTAACTGGAAAAAAAAAAAAAAAGGCATACTTCAAATAGGGTCTTGGTAGGACGAGAATCCACAAGTGCCAACCAGCTCCAGGCCTGTGAAGATCCCAGGAGAGCCATCACATTTCAATTACCATCACTAACATTACTTATTATTTGGCCTGCTCCAGTCTCTAAGGAAGGCAGCTTGTGATGACAATACTCAGCCTCTTCTTGTAAAACAATTCATTAGGCAAAGCGGAACAGCTGGGGCAGCCACGTGCTAGTTCTTAAAGCACCACCCCACTGGGACCTCTGGCCCAGATTTCTCTTTGGTGAGGGACAGCCACCACCCCTGTGACAGCTGTAGAGTCCTCCAGGGACACTTCAGGTTTAATCAGTACTTCCTGCACTGGAGAGGGCCATTTGATTTCTACCATAAACTAATGGCACTCCTGCTTTCAGCAGGTTACACCAGACATCAGATAAGAGGCTTTAGGGCATTTTTATCTTGTTCTAATGCTCCAGAGTTAATGAGGCAGCAAAAGATATTGTCATAGAGCCCCAGTGTAGCTATATTATCCAATAAACGAACTCTTTCCAAGACAGGTTTAATATGGATCGAGGAGGTAAAGAAGGCTGGCTTAACATTGATCCTATTGAAAGGATGAGAATCTAGTCACCAGAAGTAGGGCAAAATCATGCACATTCTGCAGCAAAGTGCTAAGAAGTCACCTTTAAATATCAAAGTAAAATGCTAGTTTTACTATTGTAAGCAGCATAAACCTAAAAGATTATTTGGCATTTTGGGTTAAGTTTTCAAAAAATGCTTCTAAGTGATTCTATGTTCATGTATTTTGCTGTAAAGTATTCTCAGGGGTTAGTTTTTGTTAAAACTAGCAATAAAGCCATTGTAAAAATAGCTTATATTAATATATGATTATACTAATAATATATTTATATATTAAATATATATTAGAAGAAACTAGAAGTTTTTTACTGGCTATAAAGCAAATTTGATTATGTTAAACAATAAAGACTGCCTTTAACTTCTAAATATTACCAGAGCCTACATCATATTGGGTTTCAGAGGTAACTCAACCATTCACTCAATAACACTGATGCTCTATTATAATCAAGGTTATGTGAGACACAGCAAAAATTAAAAATCAGCCCTTGGATTCATGATCACTAGGCCAGGCTAACTGTATAAAAGAAAATTTTACTGAAACAATCTTTTTTAAAAAATGACTTAGAGAGGCACCTGGGTGGCTTAGTCGGATGAGCATCCGACTACAGCGCAGGTCATGATCTCACAGTCTGTGGGTTCAAGCACTGTGTCAGGCTCTGTGCTGACAACTGAGCCTGGAGCCTGTTTCACATTCTGTGTGTGTCTCTCTCTCTGCCCCTCCCTACTCACGCTCCGTCTCTCAAAAAAAAAAAATAAAAATAAACGTTTTAAAAATAACTTTAAAAATCTCTTAGAATCTGCTTTGATAAATACATGGAAATGAGAGAACCAAGTGTTTCACTACATAACTAGAAATATCTACTCAGAACCTGCTTAGTAGATATAAATATTAATAAGCTGACCATAAAAAAAGGTCAGTACTAAAAACTCACCATTTCTTGAGTGGTCTGCCTCCTAAAGATTTAAAGATTTTTTAAAAAGCTGAGATTTTTCTTTTTACTTCCTTGGAAAAATAGCCTTCCCCATCCCCTACCCCCAAAAAGGTCTGCAAGATCCTTAAAAGGACTCATGGGTATGAATTTACTGACTTTTTGAAATACCAAACATACCATACAGTAAAGAAAACAAAATCAATCCGTAACTTTTGTTCATAATTCACACAACATAATCAATAAAGTATAAGAATGAAGCCTAATTCACAGATGAACAACCAACCATTCATGCACCTCTAAATTCACTAATTCTGAGCTTTCTCAACATAGCCATCACCTCACATTCTTCTACTTCTACTGGCCAGTCATTGCTCTTGCACAGGTGTCTTGTTACCTGTGACAGAGAATGTTGATTGCTTATCCCAATGCCTATTATTCTTCTCCTCCTTATTAACAAAACCCCTAATTTCTAGCCAGCAAAATCAAAGCCTAGAATAAAAGATGAGAGTCTTCTGCAGCTAGGTTGGTGCAGATGATTAAGTTTTAAGGCACTTCTAGGGAGTGGTCAACAGCCTGCGGAGCAACATGCCTAAGTTTTATTGTGACTACTGCGACACATACCTCACCCATGACTCTCCATCTGTGAGAAAGACACACTGCAGTGGTAGGAAACACAAAGAGAATGTGAAAGACTACTATCAGAAATGGATGGAAGAGCAAGCCCAGAGCCTGATCGACAAAACAACCGCTGCATTTCAGCAAGGAAAGATTCCTCCTACTCCATTCTCTGCTCCCCCTCCTGCAGGGGCCATGATTCCACCTCCCCCCAGTCTCCCAGGTCCTCCTCGTCCTGGTATGATGCCAGCACCCCACATGGGGGGCCCTCCCATGATGCCAATGATGGGCCCTCCTCCTCCTGGGATGATGCCAGTGGGACCTGCTCCTGGAATGCGGCCGCCTATGGGAGGCCACATGCCGATGATGCCTGGGCCCCCGATGATGATACCTCCTGCCCGTCCCATGATGGTGCCCACTCGACTGGGAATGACTCGACCGGACAGATAAGGAGAGACAGGGGCCTCTTTGCATCCATTTTATATCACTCGTTCTACTTCACCAGGAGATCATGGTGCTGTGACTCTGGGTGTTTTCTAATGGCATGACAAGGAAGACTTGCTCCCCCTTCCTATCAAACAGAGGATAGTTTTTGCAAGGGAGTAGTGGGACAAACAAACAACAAAAAGAGCAATTTTCATTTGTATTGTGAAATGTGAAAATAAAGTTGTCAACTGTTTTAGTTAAAAAAAAAAGTTTTAAGGCACTTCTAGAAAGCTGCTTAAAAGAAAAGAAGTCAGTTATGTGGGACACCCCCCTTGCCCTTCTTTCCCACCTTCTCCTGAGCTATACCTCAGGCCTGATGGCTAGAGCTTTAGAAGTCACCTTGTATTCTGAGGTATCCTTTAGATGGAAGGCACTAAGAAAATGGAGTGGAAAGAAAGAAGCCTTGGTCCTTGATGACACGGACTGTGCCCTACTAGTCTGGGCCTGTCTATCTCCAGCTTTCCTTTTTGTGGAAAAGAGTTCTACTCTATGTAAACCATAATTCATGTAATTGAACCTCATCCTAACTAACAGACTTGATATCCACCATCTTTTAGCTCATAATAGTGATAGTTGCTTAAGTAATTCATTTCAACGATGCCTGAATACTTTGTACCCCGCTTCCACACTAAACTGTATTCTCCTGGTCATAGGGGCTTTAAACCTTAAGATCATTTTGACTCTTGTGTCCTTCCAGTTTGTAACAATTTTATACCTATTTTGTCTCCCATATATCTCTCAACTGTCCCCTCTTTTGCATTTACACTGTCCTAGCTAATACAAGCAGCAATGAATTCTTAGACTGCAGCAGCTTCCTACCTAGTCCCTGGGACCCATCACCACACCCTTCAATTCTCCCTGGAGGTAGCTATCAGACTTCTAATGATTCCTCAGCCTGGTCAATCAGGTATTCCATAATATAGCTCTTCCACACTTTTAAAACCACACTTTCTAGTACTCTAACCAACCAATACTCAAAAACTGCTTCCAATCTGAAGGGTGTTCCTTCCTCTTATATGCAAATATTAGCCATCAAGGCTATTTCAAGTTTCATCTCTTCCAAGAGGTGTTCCCTGGATTTGTTACTTCATTTTTGCCTCATGAGGAATTTGTGGAACCCGTGGTCGGAGAGGGAAGCATGGTGTGAGATGAGCATGGTGTGAGAAAGGCCAGGTCATACGGAGCAATAAGGCCAAGTTAAAGATTTCTTATTTTTTCTTAAGAGCAACTGGGAAGCCATTGAAGAGTTTTAAGCAGGGGAAAAAGTCACATGTCAATTGTGTTTCAAAATATTACTCTGACTGCAGAGCAGAGAAGTTACTGGAAAGAGATCAATTCTACAGCTAATTCGGTTAGCAGAAGGGGAGAATACCAGAAACAGATTAAAGGAGCTTGATAAAGCAGGCCTGCTGTAGAAGGAACTTGAAATTCAATATTCTAGAGGAAAATGATAGTAATTTGAGTAAATATATGTTCAGCATAGGAAAAAAGTGGTTAAAAATTTATTTATGTATTATTATTAATGCTTATATACTTTTGAGAGAGAGAGGCAGAGATAGAGCATGAGCAGGAAGGGGCAGAGAGAGAGGGATACACATAATCTGAAGCAGGCTCCAGGCTCTGAGATGTCAGCACAGAGCCTGACATGGGGCTCAAGCCCATGAACCATGAGATTGTGACCGGAGCCGAAGTTGAATGCTCAAACGACTGAGCCACTCAGATTCCCCTCAAATTACTTAATTTAATAAGTAAATACTTACTAAAAGAGCTGGTGTGTAGAATTTAGTACTAAATGTTCTTCTACCAAGAATGTATTGACATTTGCAATGCTTGCAATTGAAAAAACAAATTGAAAAAAACAAACAAAAACTACACAAGATTTTTAGGAACAACTGAGGAATTTTGAATGTGAAAAGATATTAGATATTTTGCAGTTATTGGACATAATAGTAGTAGTATTCAGAAAACCATCCTTATTCTTATGAGATGTGTTCTAAAGTATTTAGGGGTAAAGTGCCTCATACCTGAAACTTACTTCCAAATAGTTCAAGGAAAAATAAAAATTTAAAAACATGCACACACACATATGTACATGTATATATATACACATATGCATATATGTATGCATGTATGTGGTGGGGGGAGGCTTACTGGATATTTAAAACGTTTTCATAAAAAGATAAACTGTAGGAGGAAAATAAGACTTAATGGCATTTCTTCTTAAGTTAGTGAAGAGGAGCTTCTTCCTGACCTATTTGTGGCATTCATATTCTTTTACTTGATAATCTGAAATAAACTATATTTAATCTATATGGAGCTAAGGAAGTCTGGGATCTTGAAAAGTAAACTACCACTTGAGGATTTTCACCCAAGAATGATCCCTTCTACAAGCAGTTAACAGATCAATACTCCAGTACTCCCTTTAGTTTCAAGCCTGGCTACTCTTGGATTCCATTCGCAGCCTGATTAAGGACAGTGAGGAAGAACTGCCTGTCGTTTTTCAATCTGGAGACATGTTCCGGAATCATTCTCCAGTGTCTTTATTAACCCTTTAATACAAAAAGTTATCAATTCCTGTTGTGGAGCCATTTCAGTGAATAGCAGGTACACAAATTCATATTCAAATAGTCTTTCATTGTGTTGCTCTTTTCTTTGTTAATGCTATTATCCTCCAACACTGAGACTGTTGGCTAATTAGACCCTTGTTTTTACTGAACTTGACAGCTGACAGCAGCAGAAACAGAAGCAGACTATTTTCCCTCCAACCAGAAAAGTGCTCCCCTTGCACTAGAAGCTAGTGCACTATATTCTCCCTACCTATAAAACTATTTTCTAGGAGGGAATCATCTTAGCAATAACAAGCCTTTCAATCTGACCAATCAGAAAGCTTATTAGTAGTCTAGGGGCACCTGGGTGTCCCAGTTGGTTAAGCATCTGACTCTTGATTTCACCTTAGGTCACGATCTCACAGTTCATGGGACTGAGCACCATGTCGGGCTCTGTGCTGACAGCATGGATCCTGTTTGGGGTCCTCTCTCTCCTTCTTGCTCTGCCCCTCCCCCACACTCTCTTTCCTCTCTCTCTCAAAATAAATATACTTAAAAAAAAAAAGAAGGCTTATTTCTACAGAGACATCTTTTGACTAACGGAGCAGGCATATAGGTGACACTCCTTAACCGAGGCCAAACTTGTGCTGACAACCAGACTATATAAAATGGATAAAATATAAAAGGAAAAATAAAGGTCTACATCAAAATGGATGTTGAGCATTCCAATATGGCATTCATTAAAGAAAACTTTAAGTTCATAAAACAAAACTGGAAGTTACAGCACCAAGCTAAACTTACAGTTTTGTTTGTTTGGCTTTTAGGTTATTGTGTATGTTTGTTAAGTCAGACCCAGTAAGCCATATACTAGAAGTTTTCCCAAATCTGAATCAGGTTAATGATGTAACTGACTCCATGAAGAACACTGCTGGGTGTGATGGGAAAGAAGAGAGTGAGTGACAAAGGGTTCCTAGTCTAAAGAAAGGCAAGGACTGACTGACAAAGGGCCCTCAGCAGCTTATTTCTCTCACCTAAAGAAAGTAGTTTATCCCTTATTGAGTAAGAAGAAACTCTATTATGGCAACAGGAGAGATCGAGAATGAAAACCACAGATAATTTCACGTTTCATTTTAGCCATAATTTTCTCTAGCCATACTTTTTCACCACAGCTTCTGGAAAGAAGCCAAACAATCTTGTATCATATCATCTCCTTTAATCTTCTCTCTCCCATCTACGGGTAGAAAGATGGCAAAAAGAATGCAAGCAGAAGAAGGAAGAGAAGTTAAAGGTATGGAAAAATCAACTGGAAAACTCTCCATATTACTTGGACGTGTGGGCTAAGGATTGAGATTTATCCTGCATCTTATCCTCTCTTTGCTAAACTGTACTGCCACCTACTCTTCTTTTAAACTACCTTCCAGAGGGTTCAGGGTATGCAAGGACAGTTTTGATTCTTGAGGGGTGTCCTCCAATATCAAATGTACTAAAAAAAAAATGTGTGTTTGTTTTTAAAGGGTTCTGATTTCTTTCACAACTGCTCTATGGAAACACTAGAGAAATCCTGAAGTGTCTTTAAAGATGGAATATTAAGGATTTCTCTATGTTTTAAGCCTTCTTTTCTTACAGCAAATGGTTGAGGGCAGCCCACTTCAAGCAATCAGCAAAGAGACATTAACAGCTAAGAATTAAAGACATGGCAGATGGAAAATCTGGAACATCATGAAAACGCTAGCTGGCCTTACTCTTGAGGACTAAGTGTTCTGAAAGAGAAATTCTGTGTTTTAATTCCAAGAAAAGGTAAATGGAAAGATGGAAGTTTCATTAACAGTGACAGAAAATGGGAAGTCATCTTAAAAGCAGTACATAACATGAACTTAGAAGAGATTTTTTTTTCACATCTACTGTATCAGTAGGTTGCATTTCACTTAGGAAGTGAAGGTTGTCCACGTTCTATTTTCAGTACAGTTATCCAACACAATGTCATCTGACTTTAAACAAACAAGAGGCCAAGGTCCAGTATCAATTCCTATCCCACCATTCCTACCTAATCTCACAGCAAGTTAATGCAAATCAAAGCAAGCACTTCAGTGCTGCTGGTAGTGAAGCCTGTTCCTTTCCCAAGAGAGGCCTGTAAAACAGGACAGTCACTGACAGCAGTACAATTACTGACACAGATACAGACTTTATGGACATGTTTATCTCAGCTGTAAATCCATACTCTCTCTCCACTCCGATTCACGAGTCATAAAGAAATTGCAGATAATGAAAAAGTTGGGGAAATTTACAGCATGTCGGAAACCTCAGACAGCCAGAAGAAATTAAAGAGCTGACTAGGGATAAATCACACAGGTACAATTAAAACTTCCCGCATACCTCCTTCATTTCCAAACTGAGGCACAATCCAATGGAGCTGATGAAAAGTTGAGGTCATGACTCCTCAGGCTGTAATCATTTCTTAACTAACTGCATGTTAAAAATTAGCCAATTCATTGGTCATGTGTAAATGCTGACTTCTTGCTGCTACCTTGCTTTCCTTTGCTCTCTACTAGAGGCACCCATGGAGCAGTTCTGTCTGTAAACAGGCCAAACTGTAACAAGCAATAAATGGAAAGGTGATGTCTGTTCTCCCACCGCCATCTCTGTAGGTGCAGGACATCTTTTACCATCAACACTGTGGACTGAGCATTAAAATGAGAAAGTGGAGCTACAATGGGTGAATGAAATTATAGGTTTCCTCTTCTTCAATAAATAACCATTCTGACGGTTTCATTTTATCTCTTTTCAACATTCCAAAGGAGATTTTAAAGGACTGTTATGTCTGATACTAGAATAAGAATTACTTCTGGTGATACTTGTTTTTTGGTAGTGGACTGAGCTAAAGGTCCATACTCTTGGGTAACCATTTCAGCATTAGTTAAAATGTGGTATGGCTTTAGCTTTAGCACTGCCTTAAACCACTCAACTTTTATTTCCTACATTCTCCTAGTCACAAAGGCTACAGGAGGGGAGGAAAGAAACAAAAAAAGGGAAAAAGGGTAAAAATCAAAAACCCTAGACTTTACCAAAATCTGTAAGTGCTAACTAATGTGTGACTCTTATTCCAGTAAAATAAATCAGGAAAATACCAAAGAAATAATGTCTATTTCTTAAATAATGAGACTTACAGATCCCCCATGATTAAAGACTAGAATAATGTGAGTTAACTGCTGGCTCCCCTATTCTATAAGCCTACAAATCCTCTGTAAAAGAAAAAAAGGAAGATTCTATAACATGGTACATTGTTCCATTTCCCCCAACATAGATGAAACCAGCAGGTTTAAAAGCATCAACCCAAACATTTATAAGATCTCTCTGGAAAGTAGAAATGTAGAACACAGATTTTACCAACTAATTTCTACATATCAGAACCAAACCAAGAGTGTCAACAAAGTTATACACAAGTCAATAATAATCTCTGTACCTCTCTGTAGGATGAAACTACAACCAAATTAGCTCTAATATGATTTTGAAATTCTGAGGCCTGTCAAGAAATCAAAGTTAAGAGGCACTTTTTTTTTTTTTTTGGAGATATAAAGGATGCAATTGGCATGGTTTCGATTTTGTTCCTATTGACCCCTTGATGATTTCAAGTCCATTTTACACTTCAGAGAATCCAAATGTCATTTTCATTTTATATGTTAAGATTTCACTCTCTATGGAATAAAAATGCTTCTGAGGAAATACTGAGAGTTTCAATCCAGACATCTCTACCATTAAAAACTTAGGTTATATCTAGTTCATGGATCTCAAATCTATTCACCTATAGATGTAAGACCTATAGATGGTAGCTGATCTGTTTTTGTTTATAATGAAAAGTTCCAAAAGCTAAGTGTTTGATTGGTATCCAGTATTAAATAAGAACTGTTAAACACAGGCAGAGTTTTATTTACAAGTTCTCAAGAGGCAAATTATCATATGTTATCAAATAAGTTCAATTGTTTAACTTAAGAAGTTAAGAAACATATCCACTGTTACTATTCGAAGAGGCAATGATACCTCCGGATTAAGCATCAGAAAATTTGAATTCTAGTCCAGGTTTGCAAATAACTAGGTGTGTGGGCAAATCACTGACACTCTCTGAACTTCAGTCACTTCATCTGTTCATATGGGAATACAGCTGACCCTTGAACAACACAGGTTTGAATTGCACGGGTCCACTTACATGCGGATATTTTCTATAAATACAGTACAGTACTATAAATGTATTTCCTCTTTCTTATGATTTCCTTTATTTAAATGTTTATTTATTTTTGAGAGAGAGAGGAGAGAGAGCGAGCGAGCACGGGGGAAGGGCAGAGAGAGATGGAGACACAGAATCCGAAGCAGGCTCCAGGCTCTGAGCTATCAGCATAGAGCCCAATGTGGGGCAGAACCTATGAGCTGTGAAATCATGACCTGAGCCTAAGTCGGACACTCAACCAACTGAGCCAGCCACCCAGGCTTCCCCCTTATGATTTTCTTTATAACATTTTTTCTCTGCTTATTTTATTTTAAGACTACAGTATTTAATACATATACAAAATAAGTGTTAATCAACTGTTTATGTTATTGGTAAGGCTTCTGGTCAATAACTGACTATTAGTAATTAAGTTTGGGGGGAGTCAAAAGTTCTATGAAGAGGGGCGCCTGGGTGGCTTAGTCGGTTAAGCGTCCGACTTTCGCCTGGGTCATGATCTCGCGGTTCATGGGTTCGAGCCCCGTGTCGGGCTCTGTGCTGACTGCCAGCTCAGAGCCTGGAGCCTGTTTCAGTCTGTGACTCCTTCTCTCTCTGACCCTCCCCTGCTCACGCTGTCTCTCTCTCTCTCTCTCCTAGAAATAAAAAAAAAAAACAAAAGTTCTATGAAGAATTTTTGCCTGCACGGGGGTCAGCGTCCCAACCCCTGCATTGTTCAAGGGTCAACTATGGTAAGATAATAGTGAGAATTAAATGACAAAACATAAGAAATACAGCAGGCTCACTAGAACGGATCCATGAATTCAGCAAAGTTGCAGGGTACAAAATCAATTGGTTGCATTTTTATACACCAATAATGAAGCAACAGAAAGAGAAATCAAGAAACTGATCCCTTTCACAAGTGCACCAAAACTCATAAGATACCTAGGAATAAACCTAACCAAAGATATAACACATCTATATGATGAAAACTATAGAAAACTTATGAAGGAAATTGAGGAAGACACAAAGATATGGAAAAACATTCCACGCTCATGGGTCAGAAGAATAAATATTGTTAAAATGTCATTACTACCCAAAGCAATCTACACACTCAATGCAATCTCAATCAAAATTGCATTAGCATTCTTCTCAAAGCTAGAACAAACTATCCTAAAATTTGTATGGAACCACAAAAGACCCCAATAGCCAAAGTAATATTGAAGAAGAAAACCAAAATGGTAGGCATCACAATCCCAGACTTTAGCCCCTAATACAAAGCTGTAATCATCAAGATAGTATGGTATTGGCACAAAAACAGACACATAAACCAATGGAATAGAATCAAGAGCTCAGAATTGGACCCACAAATGTATGGCCAACTAATCTTTGATATAGCAGGAAAGAGTATCCAATGGAAAAAAGACAGTCTCTTTAACAGATGGTGCTGAAGAACTGGACAGCAACATTCAGAAGAATGAAACTAGATCACTCTCTCACACCATATGCAAAAATAAACTCAAAATGGATGAAGGACCTGAATGTGAGACAGGAAACCATCAAAACCCTAGAGGAGAAAGCAGGAAACAACCTCCTTGACCTCAACTGCAGTAATTTCTTACTTGATATATCCCCAAAGGCAAGGGAATCAAGAGCAAAAATGAACGACTGGGACCTCATCAAGATACAAAGCTTCTGCACGGCAAAGGAAACAATCAATAAAACTAATAGGCAACCAAAAGAATGGTTGCCTATTAGTGGAGTTGCAAATGACATATCAGATAAAGGGCTAGTATCCAAAATCTATAAGGAACTCATCAAACTCCACACCTGAAAAACAAATAATCCAGTGAAGAAATGGGCAGAAGACATGAACAGACACTTCTCCAAAAAGGACATCCAGATGGCCAACAGACACATGAAAAGATGCTCAGCGTCCCTCCTCATCAGGGAAATGCAGGTCAAAACCACACTGAGATACCACCTCACGCCGGTCAGAGTGGCTAAAATGAACAAACTAGGAGACTATAGATGCTGGCAAGGATGTGGAGAAACGGGCACCCTCCTACACTGTTGGTGGGAATGGAAACTGGTGCAGCCCCTCTAGAAAACAGTATGGAGGTTCCTTAAAAAAATTAGCAGTAGAACTCCCCTATGACCCAGCAATAGCACTGCCAGGAATTTGCCCAAGGGATACAGGAGTGCTGATGCATAGGGGCACATGTACCCCAATGTTCACAGCAGAGTCCTGTGAACTTCAACAAGTTCTGTGGCTTTCAACAATAGCCAAAACATGGAAAGAGCCTAAGTGTCCACCAAACAAGAAGATGTGGTTTATCTATACAATGGACTACTACATAGCAATGAGAAAGAATGAAATCTGGCCATGTGTAGCAACATGGATGGACCTTGAGGGTGTTATGCTGAGCGAAATAAATCAGACAGAGAAGAAGAGATACCATATGTTTTCATTTATAGGTGGATTAGGAGAAACTTAACGGAGGNAGAAATACGGCAGGCTCAAAAATGTTACTTGCCTTTCCCTCTTCATGAGACATGATTCAGGCTCCTGGTTCTGTCGTTAATGAGCTGGGTAGCTGTCCTTAGTCAAGTCACCTAACATCTTTAGGTCTCTGTTTCTGCATCTGTAACATTAGATGGTTGGGACTTGATGCCTAAGATCCCCTTCCAGCTCTAGCATGCTATGATTACCGATTCTGACACTAAATTACTGGCCAACCACAGGAAAATTACTTCATTTCTTTAGAACTCAGTTTCCTCACCTTTAAATATGGAAAGCAGAAAAGTAGACAAGGATTATAATGGGAAATTCATGAAAGGAGGAAAACAAGTTGTCCAATAAATACAACTTTATTAGCAATCAAATGCATGTAAAAAACACTGAAACATAATTTCTCTATTAAATGGGCAAGTATTTAAAAGTTTAACAATATCCGGGCTTGGCTAAGTTAGAGGAACACAAGTGCCTTCATTTACCACTCTCAGAAATATAATTTGGACAAGTGTAGCGGTCACTTTATTAATATGTATAAAAACTATAAATGTGCCATTCACTCTGATCCAGCAAAGGATCTCACTGCAGCATCATTTACTTTGGTGAAACACTGGAAACAACAGAATGTCCACCAAGAGAGAATTAACAAAATGTATGATAATCACATAATGGTATTCTGCACATTCATAAAACAAATGATTTTACTATGTTTTCATGGACATTGAAAGATGTTCACAATGAACTAAGTTTAAAAAGTAGGTTGTAGAACAAGAATAGCATTAGGCCATGCATATAAAATTTATATTTATATGCACGTATGTGTGTGTGTATGTATTTGTGTATAATATCTCTTAGAGACGTTTGGATTACTTAGAAGAATGTTAAAAGTGACTATTCTGGGATGCTGTGATTTTGCCTGACTTTTGCTTTCTTTATATTTTCTATAATGAATATGTATTGTTTTATAAGGGCAAAAAATAAAGCTCATATCTAACTTTTTAAATACATACTACAAAAAATGAAACAAAACAAACTCCATGGTTTTAACAATTATTTTCAAAAAAAATTTTTTTTACATTTATTATTGAGAGACAGAGACAGAGCACAAGTGGGGGAGGGGCAGAAAGAGAGGGAGACACAGAATCCAAAGCAGGCTCCAAGCTCTGAGCTGTCAGCAGAGTCTGATGTGGGGCCTGAACCCACGAACCTGAGATCATGACTTGAGCTGAGATCAACCGACTGAGCCACCAGGTTCCCCTAATAATTATTTTCAGTTAGATAAGCAATATCTCTTGTTCTTACAGTCTTTGACATCTAACATGTATACAGTTAAATTAGCACTACACTTTACTTGCTTCACTTAACCTATGCTAAGCACTTTACACATGCCATTTCTCTCATCTCTCTGCAGTGCTGTAAGACCACTTTTATCTTAAAATCCAGCAAGGCTTTTACATTTTATTTATTTATTTATTTTTAATTTAATTTAATTTTTTTTTAATTTTTTTTTTTATTTCTAGGAGAGAGAGAGACAGTGTGAGCAGGGGAGGGTCAGAGAGAGAGGGAAACAGAGACTCTGAAATAGGCTCCAGGCTCTGAGCTGGCAGTCAGCACAGAGCCCGACATGGGGCTCGAACCCACGAACCGCGAGATCATGACCTAAGCGAAAGTCGGACACTTAACCGACTAAGCCACCCAGGCGCCCCAAAGCTTTTACATTTTAGAAGCTGTTTTCCCCATACTAGATGTTATGCTCTGAAAAGCATAAGAAACCCCAAACTGAGATCTTTAAGACCAGAAAACTGTTTTTACTTTTTTTAAATATCACTTTGTAAATACAAGAAAATTTTATTCTTGGTTATCCTCCAAGTCTCAGAAACACTGCAATATTTAGGAATTCTAAGTGGACAATAGGAATACTCAAGATTACCAGAACCCAGGAAAAGCACACAAGAGTGGTATTTAACAAAGCACACTGCATGATGGGGTGTAAGATTTGAGCTGGTTTTTTGTTGTAGGATGGCTTGGATAGGCAAAGAAGAAACCAGTATGCTTAAGAATAAAGAACTGGAGTGCCTGTGCGGCTCAGTCAGTTAAGCCTCCAAATGTTGATTTTAGCTCAGGTCATGATCTCATGGTGTGAGATTGAGCCCTGAGTTGGGCTCTGAGCTGACAGTGCAGAGCTTGTTTGGAATTCTCTCTCTCCGTCTCTCTCCCCGCCTTGCCTCCGCTCATGCATGCTCAGACTCTCTCTCTCTCTCTGTCAAAATAATAAATATTTTTAAAAGATAAAAACATTTTTTAAAATTTTGGTGAGATATAATTCATATATGATGAACTGCAGGTACTTGAAGTATATAGTCTGGGAACTGTATTCACTACTACGGAGGCAAAACTCTTCTGAGTTCTGTGAATCATGAGATTTTGTCAGGCTGGGTGGTAGGCATAAGCATTTGTATTGGCCTGTGGTGCCAGTCACTGCTCCCTCTAATCCCTTGGGATAGTACTCTCTTCAGCCTCAAGTAGCTTCCTTGCATGAATGCACTGATTGGTACTCAGCCGAAGACTCTAGGAGGACCCTCTGTAGATCTCCAGGGTTCTCTCCCTGGGCAGCCTTCTCCTTTCTGGAACTTTCTTGTGAACTCCAGCTGCTTTGGTCTCTTCAGACTCTTAGCTCTGTGTCTTCAACTCAGGAGTCTGCCAATCTCTGCCCAGATTCCCCCTCCCTGCACCACAGCTTGAAAACTCTCAAAGCAGAAAGTTGGGACAATCACAGTGCTCACTGCATTTACTTCCTATCTTTCAGAGATCACTGTCCTTTGTTGCCTGATGTCAGTGTCCTAAAACCACTGTTTCATAAATTTTGTCACTTAAAAAAATTGTCTCAGGTGGGAAAGAAGGTGAATCTAGTCCCTGCTATTCCATCTCAGCCCGAAGCAGAAAGCCTTTCAATGTTCTTTACATGCTACTGACTTACATGTTTAGGGGAGAAATTTGGGACTCCATCCTGACACCTCTCTCTCCTCTCTCATGTCCCACAGGCAATCAATCGAGACTTTGTCCTAAATTACTCTCAAATTCAATGACTTCTCTCCCTGACCAGTACCTGTACCCTGGTTCTAGGCATCACAGTCTTGGCTCCTGCAGTGACATTTTACTTGGTGTCCCCAGCTCCCCGCTTGCCCTCCTCCAAAACATTCTCTACAAGGCCAGAAACTGAATATGGCTTGTTTGAGCCCCTCAGTGACTTCCCAGTGTTCTTAGGATAATGTCCAAAATCTTTAGTACAACTGAGAAATCTTACACGATCCAGCCTTTGTCACTCCTGGCAGTCACTGTCTGAGCTCCAGGTATATTAGCTTTCTTTCAGTTCTGCAAGGGCACTATGCTCCTTCCCACTACCAGACTCTGCTAGAAAGTGCATCTCCCTTTCCTTCACTCAATTAACTCCAACTCATTCTTCATACTTAACTATCTTTTTCTCAGAACAATCACTGCTCACTTGACCCCTGACCCACACTGTAGTTAAAACAATTTTTCACCAACAATTACTTGTGTACTGTGTTTTCTACTAGAATGTTAGCGGTGTGACAGGAGGAACTATCTCTGCCTTATTCACTGTTGAGTCCTTGGTACCTAGCACAGTACCCTGAAAGTAAACAATAAACATATGCTATATGAATGTGAGATAAAAAAATTCTCTGCCGGGGTGCCTGGGTGGCTTAGTCGGTTAAGCGTCCGACTTTCGCTTAGGTCATGATCTCGCGGTTCGTGGGTTCGAGCCCCGTGTCGGGCTCTGTGCTGACTGCCAGCTCAGAGCCTGGAGCCTGTTTCAGTCTGTGACTCCCTCTCTCTCTGACCCTCCTCTGCTCACGCTGTCTCTCTCTCTCTCTCTTCTAGAAATAAATAAAGCATTAAAAAAAAAATTCTCTGCCTCTGGTTTCTGGCACAGAGCTCCTAAAACTCTTGTGATTTCCTAAGTGGTACGAATCCTAGGAGCATCTTTTGTTCTAATATTTAATCTTTGACCCTCGCTCCTGATACGGAGTTGCTAAATTCCTTGGTACTTCCTGGGTGATAGCAGTGTTGTTTTTTTTGTTTTTTTTGTAACGAGGTGACTCTTGGTGGGTTCCTGTATGGGGGGGTGCTCTTAAGGCCAAGCCATGATTAGAACCTTGGGATTTTCATTCATACCACTACCTTGTTCAGAGATGGAGAGGGCTAGAAATGAAGTTAATGATTCAGGTGATTAAAATTCCACAAAAATTCCTGAAGTACAGGGTTTGGGGAGCTTCTGGGTTGGTGGACATGTGGAGGTACTGGGAGAGTGGCTTGTCTGGAGAGGGCATGGAAACTCTGCACCCTTTCCACACACCTTGCCCTATGCATCTTTCCAGCTGGATGTACAACTGTATCCTGTAACATATCTTTCTATCATAAACTGGCAAATAGTAGTAAACTGTTTTCCTGAGTTCTATGAGGTGCTCCAACAAATTAATGAAACCCGAGGAGGAATTCCTGGGAACAACTGATTTATAGTCGATGGTCGGTCACAGGCACAGTGACAACCTGGACTCGCAACTGGTATCTGAAGCGGAAGGGAGGGTACTCCTGTGCAACTGAGCCCTTACCCTGCGGGATCTGACAGTATCTCCAGGGAGTCAGAATTGAGTTAAATTGCAGGACACCCAGCTGGTGTCGCAGAATTGCTTGGTGTAAGGGAAAAAAAACCCACATATGGTGTCAGAAGTGTGGTGAGTGTGACTGTAATGTGAGAGTAAAAGAGAAACCTGGGAGGAGTTAAGAGTCAGTTTTCCCTATATAACACATTAAATACTATGTCTTAAAATGACATAATTTTATTTTAATGCTGAAAGAATCTCAGGGGTTTTCTAGTCCAACAACTTCATTTTTCAACTAAGAAAACTGATACCCAAGGCCACACAGCTAAATTAATGATAAAGATGACATCAGGCAATAATAAAATCTAAAACTTATTGATAGCTTACTAGGTGTCAAACACCATCCTATACATTTGTCTTATTAAGCTAAAATTTTTTTTAATGTTTACTTATTTATTTTGAGAGAGAGAAAATACAAGCGGAGGAGAGGGGCAGAGTGAGAGGGAGACAGAGAATCCCAAGCAGAGACTCTCAGTGCTGACAGAGTGGAGCCCAACACAGGGCTTGAGCTCATGAACTGAACTACAAGATCATGACCTGAGTGGACATCAAAAGTTGGATGCTTTACCATAAGAGACTCTTAAATACAGAGAATAAACTGAGGGTTGGCAGGGGGTGGGGAGAGTAGAGGGGAAAGTGGATGATGGGCACTGAGGAGGGCACTCGTTGGGATGAGCACTGGGTGTTGTATATAAGCGATGAATCACGGGAATCTACCCCCAAAACCAAGAGCATACTGTACACACTATATGTTAGCCGATTTGACAATAAATTATATTTTTTAAAAAAGCTGGATGCTTAACCAACTTAGCCACCCAGGTACCCCTGGAGCTAAAATTGCTTTAAAGTAAAAATTTTAAGTGTACATAATGGATTTAGTATATTCACAATATTGTATAACCTTCACCTATATCAAATTCTAAAGCATCTTCATCACCCCAAAAGAAAATCTTGTATCCATTAAGCAGTCACTCCTCTTTCCCCCATCCTCTCCTGTCCTTTCTCCTGATTGGCAACCACCAATCTGCTCTCTCTATGTGTCTATCTAGCCAGGATGTCTCATATAAATGGAATCATACAACATGTGATCTTTTTGTGTCTGGCTTCCTTGCTAGTATAATGTTTTTAAAATTCATTCATGTTGTACTATGTACCAGTACTTCCTTTTTACGGCTGAGTAATATTCCATTGTGTATATATACCTTACTGTGCTTATCCATTCATGTGTTAACGGATATTTGGCTTGTTTCCACCTTTCGGCTAACATGAATGGTACTGATATGAACATACATGTACAAGTATTTGTTTGAGGTCTTGTCTTCAATTCTACTGGGTATATATCTAATATATATACTTTCTCACTTTCTCACAGTGGCCTCTTCATTTTACATTTCCACCAGTAATGTACGAAGGTTCTAATTTTACCGTATCCTTGCTAGCACTTGTTATTTTGGTTTTTTTTTTTAAACTATCATTATTATAGCCATCTTAGTGGGTATGAAATGATATCCCACTATGCCTATGATTTGCAGTCATTTCCCTAATGACTAATGATGTTCGTCATCTTTTTACGTGCTTATTTGTTTATCTTTTTTGGAGAAATGTCTATCCAAGTCCTTTGACCATCTTTTAATTGGATTGTCTTTTTGTTGTTGATTTGTGAAAGTTCATTATATATTGTAGATACTAGCCTCTTATCAGATATATAATTTACAAAAGTCTTCTCCCATTCTGTAGGTTGGCATTTCACTTTCTTAATAATGTCCTTTGATGCACAAATGTCTCTAACTTTAATGAAGCCCAATTTATCTATTTTTTCTTTGTTGCTTATATTTTTGATGTCATATGTAAGAATCTGTGGCCAGATCCAAGGTCATGAAGATTCGTAATGGGCATTTTATAATCATCATCCAATTTAAATCTCTCAACAACCTAATAAGATAGGTATTATTACCTCCATTTTAAAGACAAAGAAAATAAGCTTAGAGAGATAACTTGTCAAATTTTAGTAAGTATTAGAACAAGTCTGTTTCCAATGTCCAGGCTCTTATAATTCCCAAGCCAGTTTTTCTCTCCATACTCACAACATGGCATCTTGCTTCACTAAAGGGGAATAAGGGACAAGACAGAAGTTATGGCCTTTTTGTAATTTAATCACAGAAGTAGCATTCCACCATTTTTGCTGTCAGTAGATCCAGCCCATAATCAAGAGAATAAGATCATCCAAGGGCATAAATACAAGTAGCAGGAATGAGAGAGACCATCTGAGTCTGCCTACCATACCAGAGTCCTGTTTTAACATCACATATCCTTCCTTCTCACTGAGGGGTTTGACTAGAACTTATGAGCTGATGATATTCAAAAATCTATTTCCTGAGCACCAGATCCATGTATTTAATTATCTCTTGGGTATGTCCTCCTAAACTGCCTATACATACACTTACAACTGAACTCTCTATCTTCTCAAAGGTGATCTTCCTATATTTATCCAAGCCAGAAACCTAAAAGTAATTTTTTTTAAAAACTGAAATATATTTAACACATAACTGTGCAAATTTAAGGTGTACACTAACAGTCATTCTTGATTCCTCATTCTTACTGACCAGAATCCCCTGACTCCAATACAACCAATCAGTCACTAAGACTTTCCATTCTACTAACCCAGATTTCTAGGAGCCATCCTTCATTTTTCACTTCTACTACCATCAAGTGCTTACCATTTTAGTCTGGCTTATTGAAGAAATCTAACTTGTCTCTCTGTCTTTACCTTATTTCTTTTATTACCAATCCATCTTCTACCATGTTGCAAAGTGATATTTTTAAGAATGTAAATATGATCTCATGACTATTATGCTTAAAATTTCTCATATGCTCCCCTAATGACAACAACAGTTAATAGTTTTTAAGCACTTTCTAAGTGCCAACACTATGCTACAGTTTTATAAACAATATTGTGTTGAATCATAAAAACAACACCCTTAGGTAAAAGCTCTGAAAGTGTAGTCAGGGAAACTCCTAAGGATCCTAGGGATTGCGAAGCATCTTTCAGGGAGTCCCTGAATCCAAACCTGTATGTACAATACTAAGATGCCTTTTTGACTCATTCTCTCACAAGTGACCAATGAAGTTTTCTAGAGCTTACCTAACATAAGATATGGTAACACACTGAAAGCAGCAGCAGATATGAAAATCTTTTTCAAGCTTTTATCAAGCCAGACAGTAAAGAAATCTGAAAAAATACAAAAATGCCACTCTTTTCAATATTTTTTGTTTGGAAAATAGATATTCTTCATAAAAATGTTACTTATGTGAATATGTAATGTATTTATTCCTATTTTAAAGTTAATTAATTAAAAAAAATTTTTAGGAGCACCTGGGTAGCTTAGTCAGTTGCGCGCTGACTTTGGCTCAGATCATGACCTCATGGTTAACAAGTGTGAGCCCTGCACTGGGCTCTGTGCTGACAGCTCAGAACCTGGAGCCTGCTTCAGATTCTGTGTCTCCCTCTCTCTGCCCCTCCCCTACTCACGCTCTCTCTCTGTCTCTCAAAAAGAAATAAATTTTTTAAAAATGAAAAATAAAAAATAAAAATTTTTAGAGAGAAAGAGCATGAGGGGGGTAAAGGTCACAGGGAGAGGAGGGAGGAGAATTTTAAGCAGGATCTGTACTCAGTGCAGAGTCCAATGTGGGGCTCAACCCTACAACCCTGACTTGAGCTGAAATCAAGAGTTAGATGCTCAACTGACTGAGCCACCCAGGTGCCCCATTAATAAATATTTTACATTTTCTCAGTTTTAATTTCTGCAACAGTAAATATAGACCTAACCCATACACACAAGAACTCTTTTGGAGAATTTTTAAGAGTGTAAAGGGTGCCTGAGTGACTCAGTTGGTTAAGCATCCAACTCTTGGTTTCGGCTCAGGTCATGATCTTGCAGTTTCATGTGTTCAAACTCTGTGTGGGGCTCTGCACTAGCAGCACAGAACGTGCTTGGAATTCTCTGTCTCCCTCCCTCTGCCCTTCCCCACTTGCACGCTCTCTCTCTCTCTCAAAATAAATAAATAAACTTAAAAAAAGCCCTGACTCCAAAAAGTTTGAGAACCACTGTTCTAAGGTTATTATCTCCATTCCACAAATGAAGAAACTAAGGCTTAAAAAGTTAAGTAACTTGCCTAAGTGGTAGACTGAGGTCCATAATAAACCTTTATGACCCCTAGAACCCAAGCTCTCAATCATTGTATTGTTCTCACCAGTTAGCTATTTATCATCTGGCTCCTACCTACTTATCTCCAAGTTAACTTTCTCTCCCTTATATCATTATCAGCCCATCGCTTCTTTCCACTAGCCTTAGTTTCCTTAAATAACGGTACTTAACCTATGTTTTGAAAAACCAATTCCTATAAGTTGTTCACTACAATAAGACAGTATACTCTCCCAAAGCTTTCTTTAAACCAAACAAAGGTAACTTTTCAACCTATCAAATACAGATATAATTCCTTGGATCTGACTTAAGAATCTTTTTTTTTTTAATGTTTATTTTTTTTTTTATTTTTGAGAGAGAGAAACAGAGCATGAGCAGGGGAGGGGCAGAGAGAGAGGGAGACACAGAATCTGAAGCAGGTTCCAGGCTCTGAGCTATCAGTACAGGGCTGGACACGGGGCTCGAACTCACGAACCATGAGATCAGGACCTGAGCTGGGTTGGATGCTTAACCAACCGAGCCACCCAGATGCCCCAAGAATTTCTTCTTAACAACAAACTTCACAAAATATCCACAGTGATGCCAATGACTATACTAATTTCCCAGGGTACATGTTTGGAACCATGAAATGGGGACTTAAAGCCATTGCTCACATGTTTTACTTTAGTTACAATATATTCATTTCTACAAAAGGTCTATGAACTGAAAAAGAAAAACTATGCTGGACAGAAAGCCACTAAAGACTGTGTATAGTGGTTCAGTAATAACCTAAACCTTCACAACAAAGATACCCAAACAAGCATCTTCATAGGAATGCATTTCCTTCTTCACATTGGCTTTTCTTTCTTGTTGACTGGGGAATGAGATAAAGATTCATTTTCCCAAGATGTAGTTCCAATCCCCATGAAGTTAACTTTTTTTTTTTAATGTTTAAAACTATTTCTCAAAAGAAAGCTATCTAGTAGGCTCAACTGTTTCTAAATATAATCCACTGCACAGGGTGGATTTCCCATTCAGGGTCAACTGCAAGGTCTATAAGCACAGAACTCATCTAGGTCATTAATAATCCAACTGAAGTTAGTGGTTCCACTATAATTCCCTGTAATTTCCACTTCCCAAACAACTTTTCTCTATTCTAATAACTCTCCATTGCTTATATCTCCTATTTCCATTTTATATGACAAACTCATTCTATATTTCTTATATCACTACTCATAGTGGTTTCCATACACATATGAAAGGATGTCTTCTGCTTTTATATTTAAGTGGTGCAAGTTTTAATCACTCGTGAAATTAAAAGTTTCCTTAGTCTTTAGTTTCCAATTCTAAAATAATTATACACATCAACTCAGTTATTAGATTATGCAAGTATTTTTGTCATATAATGCCCGAGTTAGTCAACAGTTAAAAATGCTTTGGTTTTTCAAGAGAAGTGGTTTTCAAGGATTTTCACATGACAAGTGATAACACATTTAAAAAATGCACCACTCAATAAGGTTTTCAGAAAACTTACACATCAAATCAGGAAACCAGTGAGTTGTAGAAAATGTACGTTCACTCTATTTGAATTTTCTCCATTATGTAATCAATAATGATATTCTAGTATTCCCACAAGGAAGAAGTAGGGGAAGAAAAGAGTTTAGCTAGCCCAAGTCACACTATTAATATAAAATTTATTTCTAAGACACTATAGCTTTCACATTCTCATAATCCAAATTAAAATGATAGGGGTGGCATTAACAAAAAAGGAAAATACTGCTAAACTGAACTACACTAAAATTCAAAACTTGTTTAAATTGAAGAAATATGAATATGAATTATGTCAGATAGTCATACTGTTTCATATTAAATTTCCTGAGTGTGTTAATTATATGGCAGATATAAAAGAGAATGTCCTCATTCTTTTAAAATAGTACTAAAGTATTTATGAAGTGTCATAGTGTCTGCAGCTAGCTCTCAAACAGTTCAAGAATAAAACAATAAACTTAAAATTATATGTGGAAAAACAAAGCAAATGGTAACAGGTGAATAGGTGAAGGGTATTGTAAGTATTGTATTCTTGAAACATTTTAAAGAGATTTGAAACATGACAAAATATACAATTAGGAGGGAAAAACAAACTTTGGTTCATTAAAATATACCATTAAGAAAATCAAAAGGCAGGGGCACCTGGGTGGCTCAGTCAGTGGAGTGTCCTACTTCAGCTCAGGTTATGATCTCGTGGTTTGTATGTTCAAGCCCCACGTTGGGCTCACTGCTGTTAGCCTGTCAGAGCAGGCCCCGCTTCAGAGGCTCTGTCCCCCTTTCTGCCCTTCCCCTGCTTGCACTCTCCCAAAAAATAATATTAAAAAAAAAAAGGAAAATCAAAAGTCAAGCCATAGAGAGCAATAAGATATTTGTAATTTATGTAACTGACAAGAATGCATATCTGGAATATGTTAGCAATACCTGCAAATCAATTTTTAAAAGACTGACAATCCAATTTTTAAAGATGGACAAGAGATATGAAACAGTTCACGAAAGAGGTTATCCAAATGACCAATGAGCATATGAAAAGGTGCTCAACCTCACTCATCATTAGGGAAATACAAATTAAAGATACAGAGAGATACCATTCTACCTATTAGAATGGTTAGATTTTAAAAGTCTGAGAATATGTCTGTTAAATATGTCTGTTAATAAGGATTTGGAGTATTTGAATCACCAATGGGCTTATAAATTGGTATAGCCATTTTGAAAAACTTTATGGAAGTAGTATCTATTAAGTCTAAACCTACCTATACCCATAGCTCAGCAATTCTACTCCTAGTTATCTATACAACAAAAATGCATATGCCAAAAAAAGACATATATCATGAATGCTCAGAGTATTTATTTATAATTACCAAAAGGTGGAAGCAATACAAATGTTCATGGTCAGCAGCTTGAAAACACTGTGTTGTATCCTTGCTGTGGTATACTACACAGCAATGAAAATAATCAAATGACTACTGAAGATAATGGATGTCATAATCAAAATGTTGGACAAAAGAGGCCAGACCCAAAAGAGTATGTAACTTGTGATTCCAGTTACAGTTCAAAAACAAGCAAAAATCTTTTATGATAATGTCATAATAGTGCTTGCCTTTGGGGAAGGGGCAGGTAGTCACTGGGAGAGGAACGAAGGAGGCTTTATACACACTGGAAAGATTCCATTTCTCTCTCTCTCTCTTTTTTAAGTTTATTCATTTATTTTGAGAGAGAAAGAGAAGAGGGAGCAGGGGAGAGGCAGAGAGAAGGGAGAAAGAATCCCAAGCAGGGGGGCGCCTGGGTGGCTCAGTCCGTTCAGTGTCTGACTTTGGCTCAGGTCACGATCTCACGGTTTGTGGGTTCGAGCCCTGCGTTGGGCTCTGTGCTGACAGCTAGCTCAGAGCCTGGAGCCTGCTTCAGATTCTGTGTCTCCCTCTCTTTTAACCTCCCCCACTCACACTCTGTCTCTCTCTCCCTCAAGAATAAACAAACATTTAAAAGAAATAAAAACTAAAGTTTTTCTACACAACAGAAGAGTGTTCACTGTGGGCAATAATGAAAATTCAGAAAATTTTAAACACAAAAAAAGTCACTCAAGATAGCCATTAAAACATTTTTGGTGTATTTCTGGTGCTTATAAGGCAAAGTAAATGTTTCTTCTTCTAAGATAGAAAAACAAAACAGAGGAGATACTGGTATATTTCCTTCCTATCATCTGTCTACACCCATGCTCTTAAAACAAAATAAAACAAAACAAAAAAGATTTTTTAAAAACACTTGATTTTGTTTTGCATTATTTTTTCACTTGCAATTATCCTTACATACAGTGAGCAATTTTCTGTAATTAAATTCTCTTTAATGCTTGAACATTTTTAATGGCTACACTGTCTTCTACTGTGTGGATGTACTATAGTAGTTCACTTGGTTATTCCTTTGATGTTGAACTTTAAATTTCTTCGCCATATACATCTTTCCCTACCATACATTTTGTAGGCGGTGGGATTATACAGAATGCTACTTTGAAACCAATCCCATCCAAATTAATGTATGCCCTGCTTTCTTTCCTCTATCCTTCACCTCCCTCTCCCTCCCCCCAAATCTGAAGAGAATAAAACACCACAAGCATTTTATGGTAAAATCCTCTTTGTGTGTAAAGCCATTTCAGAAGCAATGTTGGGTTTATAAAATAACTTGACTAATGGACAAAATATATGAATGCTTATAAGCCTTAGAGGTAATTTGAGGCTTTGTGCATCCTAATTTGTTAACGAAGGGAAGAATGAAAAATAATGGCATGTTTTATTTCCCATTATCATAATACATTTTTGAAAACAAAATACTTAAGGCTAAACTGACAATTTCTAATTACGAGGAATAACTTTGATCCCTACAAAGTGGGATTTCTAGATTTTATACTGTATTACTACCTAAATAGGATGTCATGTTAATGACAATGGTAAATGGTATGGCAGTACCCAAAACAAAGAAAACAAAGATAAATTTCATTTGGTATTTGAGAAATGCAGATTAAACACTGTCTTTAGGTGCTTTTGAATCAAGTTACCTGGCTTTATTTTTCAGGTTAAAATAATTTAAATGTATACCTTCTTAAATTTCCCTATCAACAGATATAATTAAGAGACATTAAAAAAAAGTTCATCTTTATAAGTGAAGAAATAAACATTAAAACAAGATATTAATATTTTGCCTACCAAATTCCAAATTAGCAGTGACTTTAAAAATTAAAATACATGGGGGCGCCTGGGTGGCTTAGTCGGCTGAGCGTCCGACTTTTGCTTAGGTCATGATCTCGCGGTTCGTGGGTTCGAGCCCCGCATCGGGCTCTGTGCTGACTGCCAGCTCAGAGCCTGGAGCCTGTTTCAGATTCTGTGACTCCCTCTCTCTCTGACCCTCCCCTGCTCATGCTGTCTCTCTCTCTCTCTCCTAGAAATAAATAAAAAACATTAAAAAAAAAATTAAAATACATGGTGTTCACAAGAACGTATGGGTAGGAAGTGCCTTTCTAGAACACAGTTAGGCAGTGTATTTCCCTCTCTATCAGAGATCCCACAAATTTCCAGTTACATGTAGAATGCTGTCTTCTCTTCTGGGAGGAATTGACCCTGTTGCTGATATAAGCCAAATATAACTGTAATTAATAGATGTATCAACATCAAATACTTGGGGCCAATTACTGTTATTTTAAACATAGTTCTTTATTTTTGAAGTATAGTTGACATACAATGTTGAATTAGTTTCAAGTGTACATCACAATGATTTGATAATTCTATACTATGCTCACCACAGTAAGTACAGTCACCATGTTATTTCAAATTTAAACTTCTGAAATTTATTTCCAGAATCCAAAGATTTGGACATCAACTATATATAACGGCCATACCAATTTCCTGAATAACTACAGGCAAGCTAAGTGAGTAAAATAGCACTACTGTGAAAGAAAATTATGCACAAATAATTTATTCAACACAGAGGCCTGATGACCTGCCAACAAGTAATGTAGAGGAAATCCACAAATCCATTTCCGAAGTTATGGATACCCTGTTTCATGTGTTGATTCCCTGAGAGAAAAATATCTATCCAAAACATTATCTGTTGCCCAAACTAGATAAGAGCACTGCTGTCACTCTATTAAAAACATACACCTATACAAATGGGTGTTACTTATTTAAAAAAAAAAAAAAATCAAGATGTCTGCTTCCTAAGGGACATGCAGAAGAGTTAGGTGATGTTTTTCTTTAGCTGGATCTCTCTCCTTCTTCTGAAGTCCCTACAATTAGTCAGGCTCAAAGCATCCTGGTAGACTCTAACTTCAGCTTACCCCCTAAGGTCATCCAGAGTTACCTAGTGCTGGAAATGATACAGCTGAAACATCTACTGCCAGTGTACTTCTTTCCCTTCTCACCATTCTCACTGCCACCATTCATTCAAGCCCTCAAGTCTTCTTGCAGGACTCCGATAATAGTTTCTAGCCTCCTATCTCCACCATTCCATTCCATCCTATCCACCAAGGTCTCCTAACTGTGTGAGCTCCCTACTCAGAAGTTTTCAGTGGTAGAATTTTTAATGACACAAAAAACCAGTTAAGATAGAATAAATAGAAAAAACGCACAGGCTAAAGCTATATACATATAGTACAGTCTCAGTTATGTTGAAATGCACGTCCGTGTTTATGTATGGGCACAAGCAGAAATGTATACATAACATCCACAGACAAAGGGAAAAGAGTGGGGCAAAAAACACATCAAAATGTTAAAAAGTGGTTCTTAGTGGTGAGGCTATAGTTTTTACTTTCTTCCTTATCTTTACAGTAACAGATTTATGGTAAAGTCTCTTTTAGCTAACTTTCTCTATAAACCATCTATAATGAACACACAGTTAATATTATAACCATTAAAATAAATACCTTTTAAAGAACTCCTCAGCTCCTAGAATTCAAGGCCCTTCTCAATCCAGCCCCTATTTCCCTCCTTGTCTTAGTTCTTATGGACCATGAGGTAACCTGGGCTTCTTAAGAACCAGATTAGGGGCGCCTGGGTGGCTCAGTCCATTAAGTGTCCGACTTTGGCTCAGGTCATGATCTCACGGTTGGTGGGTTCGAGCCCAGTGTTGGTTTCTGTGCTGATAGCTAGCTCAGAACCTGGAGCCTGCTTCAGATTCTGTGTCTCCCTCTTTCTCTGACGCTCCCCTGCTCACGCTGTCTCTCTCTCTCTCAGAAATAAATTTTTAAAAAAATTAAAAAACAACAACAACCAGATTAGATCACTCCCACCATCCCCTGAGCAAAGCTGCTCCTCAAACTCTGTTTTGTTCTGAATACTCCCTTCTCACTCCCACCTAACAAGCTCCTATGTGTTCTTTAAGGTCTATTTTCAATGACCCAGAAATTGCAAATACTACCACATCCCTTCCCCTTGTCCACAGCAGACAACACGAACTGACCGCTCTGACTCCAGGCTCCTTCTCAAAACTCTCAATTCTATGGCCCTAGACAATCCTTACTAACCGACCCATGTTAACACATAAAACAAAACATATCTACCATTCCTATAACAATTTAATGTAATTGCCCTCTTCTCCCCTCCCCTGTAGGTCTTTGTACTCTCATGGAGCTTATCTCTTCTACCTTCTACTAAGAATCATTTATTTAATTGTCTTATCTCCCATTCCTGCTAGATTTTAATCTGTACAAGGGCAGTAATTATGTCTTATTCATCTTCACGTCCCCTACAAAGTCTTGTACCAAGTTGGCACTCAAACAGTTGCTGAATACTCCATTCTTTTGAAATTACCTTATCACTCAAAATGGCTAAATATTTCAAAGTTTTATTTTAAAACAATTAAATTCTTCTTGAAGAACAACTAAGGAGTCCAAGTTCATTTCCTTAATTTTAGCCAACAGTCCCACCTTCACCGAATAAGCACTGTCTAATATCACACAGTAACCTGCAGGTTCAAAGGTTAGAACAAAAGAAGCTGAGATGAGAGAACTGAGCCTATTCTGAAGGAACTTATGTCCAGGTACAAAAGCTATTGAATTAAACCACCACATTTTTAGAATTTTTTCTACTCATCTTCTTAATCAAAAGCAAAATACTCTTTCTGATGATAGAGAACCTAAAGGACTCTGAGCATCAAAAATATATGTTGCTTTAAGAAGGGATTTAAAAACTGGGGAGATGAAAAGAAAAAACAAAAAGCTAAAAAATCAAGCAACATATCAACAAAAGTTGTGCAAATAGTCTGGTAAAGTCACAAGAATTTTTTACCTAAATCAGAAACCCAGCTCAAGAGATATGGGTAGAGGAGAAGCTGTTAGTACAGTAGGACTCATGCTGCCATCTAGAGGTTAAAGGCGAGACAATTTTCCTCCTCAATCAATCAACTGCAGTTAATTTAACTTCTAATGTAGAGGGAGACTGAACAGGTCTTATAAAGTAAGCCAGACAAATATCTCTGCTATCAGGCCACAGAGAAGATTATCCAGGCTGTAAGAGTCCCCATTTTGCAATCCTACTCTTCCTTGAGATTAAAATAAAAATTCTGGATGGCTCAGTTGGTTAAGCGTCAGACTTCGGCTCAGGTCACGATCTCGCCGTCTGTGAGTTCAAGCCCTGTGTCACGCTCTGTGCTGACAGCTCAGAGCTGACGTCTGCTTCAGATTCTGTGTCTCCTTCTCTCTCTGCCCCTCTCCTACTAGCACCCTCTCTCTCTCAAAAATAAACATTAAAAAAAATAAAAATAAAGAACACAGCTAACTGTTCTTTAAGAATATCTAGATGGAAAACAATTTCCAAATATAAATGATCATTTTTTCAAAGATAATATACCTCCAGGGTAGAGAAGTCTACTATACCACAGGATAGCCTGGAAGCAGAGTTTTTCTTTGGTACTACCTTTGTACCTTTGTTCTCTTCCTTATGATTTTCTTAATATTTTATTTTCTCTAACTTACTTTATTGTAGAATACAGTATATAAATCATGTAGCATAAAAATATGAGTTAACTAATGTTACCTCATCAGTAAGGCTTCTGGCCGACAGTAGGCTAATAGTAGTTAAGTTTTGGGGAAGTCAAAGTTATACAGAGATTTTCAAATGCACAGAGGTTTGACACCCCAAGCCCCATTATTCAGAGGTCAACTGTACTTCTCTAAAGTACCAAATGAGCTTTAGAAACAAAACAAATTAATATTGGGGGAAAAGAGAGAGAGGCAGACCAAGAAACAGACTCTTAACTATAGAGAACTGAGGGTTGCTGGGGGTGGGAGGATGGGTTAAATAGGTGATGGGTATTAAGGAGGGCACTTGTGACAAGCACTGGGTGTTGTATTTAAGTAATGAATTACTAAATTCTACACCTGGAATTAATATTACACTGCATGTTTACTGAAATTTAAATGAAAACTTGGAAAAAAACTGAAACACTAATGAGCAAATGAAAATTAAAATGAAATTAAGAAGACAATAACATTGGGGCACCTGGCTGGCTCAGTTGGAGGAGCACACAACTCTTGATCTTGGGGTCATAAGTTCAAGCCCCATGTTGGGGTTTAAAGATAACTAACTAACTAAATAAATAAATAAACTTTTAAAAAAGGGAAGACAATAACATTTGTAACATCAAAAAATAAAATATTTAAGAATTAAAAAATAAAATGTAAAACTTATATTTCAAAAACTACAAAATATTATTGAAAGAAATTAAAGACCTAAGTAAACAGAAAGGCATACTACATTCAGGAATCATCTTAATGTTATTAAGATGGGAATACTCCCCAAACTAATCCACAGATGCAGTCAAAATCCCAGGTGACTTCTTTGCAACAAATTAAATTCCTATGGAAATTCAAGAGACCCAGAGTATCCAAAACAATCTTGAAAAAGAACAAAGCTGTAAAACTTACACATCCCAATTTCAAAACTTACTACAAAACTACAGTAATCAAATCAATGGGGTAGTGACATAAAGACAGACATAAGATCAATGAAGCAGAACAAAGAGTTTAGAAATAAACCCTCACATTTATGGCCAACTGATTTTTGACAAAAATGCCAAGACAATCAATAGAAAAGGAATAGTCTTTTCAACAAATTATGTTTCAAACAACTGGATATCCTCCACATGCAAAACAATGAATTTGGATCCTTACCTCATACCATATACTAAAATTAACTTAAAAAATGGATCAAAGACCTAAATGTAAGAGTGAAAACTATAAAACTCTTAGAAAAAACACAGACATAAATCTTCACAACACTGGATTAGGCAATGGTTTCATAGGCATAAAACCAAAATACAAGGGACAACAACAAAAATAGATAAACCAGACTTAAACAACATTTGAAAATTTTGTGCTTCACTGCTAGGAATTTACCCAAGGGATACAGAAATGCTGACGCATAGGAGCATATGTACCCCAATGTTCNGTAAAAAAAAAATTTTGTGCTTCAAAGGACATCATCAAGAAAGTAAAAACACAACACACAAAATGGCAGAGAACTTCTGCAAATCATAAATATGATAAATAACCTGTTTTCAGACTATATAAAGAATATGCGGCACCTGGGTGGCTCAGTTGATTAAGCATCCAACACCCGATAGCGGCTCAAGTCATGATCTCAGTTTGTGAGTTCAAGCCCTGTATCAGGCTCTGTGCTGACAGTGTGGAGCCTACTTGGAATTCTGTCTCCCTCCCTCTCTGCCCTTCTTCCTCTGCTTACTCTCTGCTCTCTCTCTCAAGATAAATAAACATTAAAAAAAAAAAAAACCTCTTCCAACTCAATAATAAATACTCAAATAATCCAATTTAAAAATGGGTAAAGGATCTAGGGGTGCCTGGGTGACTCAGTTGGTTAAGTGTCTGACTCTTGGTTTCAGCTCTGGCCATGATCTCACAGTTTATCTCATGCTGTCTGTCTGTCTCAAAATAAATAAACTTAAAAAAATAAGTAAATAAAAACAAATAAAAACGGGTAAAGGATTTAAATGAACGGTTTTCCAAAAAAAGATATACAGCTGGTCAATAAGCACATGAAAACATGCTCAATATCATTAGTTATTAGTCAAATGTTAAATCTAAATAATGAGATAACACTTCACATCCACTAAGATGGATGATAATTTTTTGAAGACAAAAACAAGTACTGGCAAGCATACAGAGAAACTATAAACGCTTATACACTGCTGGTGGGAATGTAAAATGGTGCAGCCACTATGGAAAATAGTCTGACAATTCTTCAGAATGTCAGATGTAGAGTTATCATATGACCGAGAAATTTTACTTTGGTTACAAGCCCAAGAGAACAAAAAGGTAAATCCACACAAAAACTTGTAAGTAAATGTTTATAGCAGCATTATTCATACTAGTCAAATAGAAAAAATCCAAATGTCCATCAAGTGGGGGTAAGTATAATGTGGATAACTGGTGGATAAATATATCTATAAATGGAATATTATTTAACCATAAAAAGAAATTAAGTGCTGATCCATGCTACAACATAAACACTGAAAACATATTAAGTGATATAAATCAGTCACAAAGACTACATATTGTATGATTTCATTTATATGAAACATCCAGAATAGGTAAATTCATAGACAGAAAGCAGATTAGTGATGGCCTAGACGTGTGGGCCGAAGGGGAAGGGGTAAGGAATGACTGCTAAAGGGACAGGGTTTCTTTTTGGAGATAAACTGTGGTGATAGTTGCACAACTCTAAATATATTAAAAACCACTGAATTGTACACTATAAATAAGTGAATTGTATAATGTGAATTACATCTCAACTAAGCTGTTTATAAGATAGAAAAAGAAAAAAGAATGCATCAGAGTCCCAAGCTTTAGCCTTGTTTCAAATGGCATGATCCTTTGCTTTCCCAGTTTTCACATTCTATTTAAAAATATTTTGAATATAGCCATTAATTAGCTCATCTGCATGGACTACTGAAAGGATTCTAGCCTTCAGAGACAAGAGATGAAATTTATTTAAAAGGTAAATGTGTTGAGAATCACTGTTCCATAGGATTCACAATAGTTTCACCGGTTTGTTGTTGTTGTCTTAAGATTTTATTTTTAAGTAATCTCTATACCCAATGTGGGGCTCAAATTTACAAACCCATGATCAAGAGTTGTATGCTCTACCAGTTGAGTCAGCCAGGCATCCCTAGTTCCACTGATCTTAGGGATAAAGCAAGCAATGGACTGATTGAAAGACTAAATCAGGATCATGTCCAGATCATAATAGTGATGGAGTAAAAGCTCAAGGAGAAGATAAAACCAAATCATCACCAACAAGCTTCATCTTATTTTTACTACATTTGGTTGATCATCCAGCCATTATAGGAAAGATTCCAGACATTACAAGACCTTCAAATGTTACATCTTATCACTAAAATTCCAACTATCCAGAAAAAACAATTTCCAGAAACTTCCACTTTTTCAGTTTTAAGTCAATGGATTTCACTAGAGAAATTTCATCATTTCACCTGAAGTCATCAGCAGTTATCATTCAATCAGCAAATTCACATTTTAGTATGCAAATACTTTAGTGTGCAAATACTTTACTGTGCAAATAAATGCCTGTTCACTATATGCCAGATACTCTAGAAAGATAGCTCAAATTATGATTGTTACCTAAACGAGTTATAATCAATCTAAGGGATAAAACATGTACAAAAAAATCTGCCAAAGTGGTAGTATGGAACAAATGAACTGCTTCAGGGGCAATTTAGGGGGCGAGGAAAGACAGCTCACTTTCTAGATCAGGAATGAAAAGGAAAGGCTAATGAAAGGGGTAAATTTTGGACTAAATAGTGAAGGATTAATAAAAGTTCTAATTTTAGAAATAGGTCAGGGAGAGCTTTCTGAGAAAAAGGAATAGCATGGATAGAATAAAGATAGGCAAGTGTTTCAGGAAGAGTGACTATTTCAAACAGGAACAGTGTACGGTATTTTGGGAGGGAAAAAGTAAGAAAACTAGATATTCAGCTAGGACCAGAATGAAGGGGATTTTGAATGACATTCTAGAGTATGAATTTGACTGCATGGTCAGTAAAGGACTACTAATAACTAATGAGCAAAAGACAAAAGAAGCAAATGATACTTTAGAAAAATTAATCTGAGAAGAGTAAACAAGAAGGCCTGGAATGTGGTAGTTGAGAGGTAGGAAGACTGGTTAGGTGACTGCAATAGTACTACAGCAAAACAAGAGGGACACTGAACTCAGAAAGAAATGAAATTCTTTATATAGTAAGGTAGTTTATGATTTTTCATATTTCTATATATTCCATGAGAATTTCATATAAATTAACAGCTCAAATCAAGCCAAGGGACCTCAATCATGACAAGCTATAAATGCCCATACAAAAAATTACTGCACTCCACAAAATCTCCATACCAAAAGGGTTATCTGACACATAATCACATACCGAATCAAAGGGCATGGTTCATCTTCCAAAAGACACAATCTAGTTATTATCAACCCTAGAAGGTACACATTATTTCTATACTAACATCTAACAATGCCCTAGGGAGGTGACAAACAATCATGTTTTGAGGACAAATATTTTTTGCATTTTTTTTCTTTCCATCATCTTTATCAGTGCAGATATTTGCATGAAAACAGGATCACTGGTCCTTGGGGATTCATCAGTTCCTACTGCTTATTTTTCATCCATGTCATCCTCTCAATTAATGCAGGAAAGAGGATTGAGACATCGAAACACCAGATTAGGGTGTCAAGTAAATGTCAACCCCTAGAGTAGATGAATAATCTGTAAGGACAAAAAAAAAGATCTTGTTTTTATGCAAATACACCATATATGATAAAATAAAGATTGACTATATCCAAGAAGTCCAATACATATCAATATAAATCTTTCCAATTCTAAATTTTAAAATTATTTTCTGTATGTCAGTTAATTTGTGATTAGAGAAGATGACAATGAGTTGCAAAGCACTGATACAGAAACCCCGAAATAAAGCTGAATTTTGAACCAGAAGAAAATTCTGAAAAATCTCAGCTGTGTTCATGGGATTCATATGGCAGAAATGAGCATTTCTGTTTTGGAATTTTGGTTCAGTGCTTCAGGTGGCTATGTTAGGTGACTGCAAATCTCTACCTCCAGAGTCTTAAGTTTTAGAAGTACAAACACTTAATAGTAATAATGTTTTTAACTCTGTGGATTAAAAACTAAAACAAACCACACCAAATTTCTCATTCTGCGGAAATCCATTAAAATAAAGTTTACTGATGTTTAGGGAACTCTTAGTTCTAAAAAACCGATAAAGAATAATTTATTCTGTAAAAATAGCTTTCAAGGTAATAAAAAATAGTTGATAAAATAAAGTCCTTTATAGAAGACTTCTAGCTAGTCACAAAAATATGACAGAATTAGAATATCACCATTTGGCAACAGGGGAACAAGGCAGTTACCAAAAACTGCTAAAACTCTGCTGTAAGGCTGATAGAGAATTTTACAAAGAATAGTTCAGGCTAACAACGCCTTTATCAACTAATTAATTTTAACATCACAAAGAGAGATAGGCAGACATATACACCTTCTGATGGATGGATATAATACCATTTATGAAACACTCTTTGCCAAAATAATAAAAGTTCACGCTATATCTGTGCAGGCTTCTATATCTAACTACCAGGAAATAAAAAAGGAATAAATGAACATATTAAACACCACCACAGGAATGTAAACAACAAAATCCAGAAGGTGAAAAATTCTACACAACAAATAACTAGTTTTAATAAATGGTAAGGGAAAAGAAAAGGGAGGTAGTACTATGACAGATTAAGAGAGACTTAAGGGATATATCAATCAAATACAGTGCATAAACCTTATTTAAGGCTTAATTCAAATAAGCCAACAATTGATAAAGACAATTATTAAATCAACAAGGGAAATTAAATTCTGATTAGCTATTTGACAATAGTTTGTTAAAAATATTTAGGTACAGTAATGGAATGGTGGTTATATTTTTATTTTTTTTAATGTTTTTATTTATTTCTGAGAGAGAGAGAGAGCGCGTGAGCAGGGGAGGGTCAGAGAGAGAAGGAGACACAGAATCTGAAACAGGCTCCAGGCCCTAGCTGGCAGCACAGAGCCTGACGTGGGGCTCGAACCCATGAACCGTGAGATCACGACCTGAGCTGAAGTTGGACACTTAACCAACTGAGTCACCCAGGCGCCCCGGAATGGTGGTTATATATTATATTTTAAAAGGTTAGGGGAAGTGGGAAACAGACCTTGATTTTTGGAATTATATATGAAGTTATTGGGTGATGAAGTAATAGGATACCTAAGATTTGCTTTAAACAAATTATGGGAGATTGTGTAAGTGAAACAGATTGGCCGTATATGGACTATTGAAGCTGGGTCTTGGGAACATGAGGTCATTATTCTATTTTTTCTACTTAGTGGCTCAGTTGGTTAAGCATCCAACTAACTTTGATTTCGGCTCAGGCCATGACCTTGAGATTCGTGGGATGGAGGCCCGCATCAGGCTCCGCACTCAAGATGCGGAGCCTGCTTGGGATCCTCTCTCTCCCTCTCTCTGCCTCACCTCTGCTGCTCATGCACGCATGCTCTCTCTCTCTCAAAATATATAAAACACATTTTTTAAAAATGGGGAAAAACACTATTATCTATCTCAGTATGAAAGCAGAAAAGCTAATTAGAAGAAATGTAGCAGTTTCAACCACAACTAGAGATAATAATGCGGATAAATAATTTGGCAACAGAGCGTCTTCTTGATATAATAAACATAAAACTTCATTAAAAAAACTGACACAGAGTGATAAAGGATTACCTTTTTTTTTTTTTTAGAGAGCATGAGCAAAGGTGAGGGGCAGAGGGAGAGAGGATCTTTTTTTAAGTTTATTTATTTTTGAGAGAGAGAGAGCACGCATGCACGTGCGCAAGTGCATTGAGTGGGGGAGGGACAGAGAGACAGAGAGAGAGAGAGAATCCCAAGCAGGCTCTGCACTGTCAGCACAGAGCCCAATGTGGGGCTCAAACTCCTGAAATCGTGAGATCATGATCTCAGCCAAAACCAAGAGTTGGATGCTTAACCGACTGAGCCACCCCGCACCTCAAAATAAAGAATTATTATGATTGTTACAGCATTTATTATCCAGGCCTAGTAAAAGAATCTTCTTTATGATACCAACCTTGCATTCATGAATAACCACAGATTTGCCTTTTCATTATAAACCCTGAAAGTCCATGATATACGTTGTAAATAGTAAATTTGCCAAAACATATATTTTAATTAGAAATAAATGATGAGTAAAACAGAGGAAAGTTAAATAACAATGAGTAAACCTAGTAGACCACCTAGCAAACATATTTCAAAGCAGTTTGTTGTTTCCCGCTCCTTGATTCATGAAGTGATGAAAATATTTTCTTGGTAAAAGAAAGCCAATTGTTAAATGACAGTGATGGAGATATAGAAAAGATAAAGAGGCCTAAGGAAGTGATGACTATTAGTCAAAAATTAGAAGTTTTACAGGGATCTGGGTGGCTCAGTTGGTTGAACACCCAATTCTTCATTTTGGTTCAGGTCATGATCTCACAGTTCATGAGATAGAGCCCTGAGTTGGGCTCTACACTGACAGCATGGGGCCTGCTTGGGATTCTCTCCTCTCACTCTACTCCTCTCCTTGCTTGCTATAAATAAATTTTAATTTAATTTTAAAGTAAAATATCGAGGGGCACCTGGGTGGCTTAGTCGGTTAAGCATCCGACTTTCGCTTAGGTCATGATCTCGCGGTTCGTGGGTTCGAGCCCCACGTCAGGCTCTGTGCTGACTGCCAGCTCAGAGCCTGGAGCCTGTTTCAGTCTGTGACTCCCTCTCTCTCTGACCCTCCCCTGCTCACGCTGTCTCTCTCTCTCTCTCCTAGAAATAAATAAAACATTTAAAAGAAAAAAAAAAAAGATAAAGTAAAATATCGAATTTGGCACTAATTTAAATAATAGGAACAAATCCTCTATATAAAAAAGAAAAACAATTTATGAAACTTTTTTGGGATTGTTCCAATAAGCAAAATTTGTATGTTTGAAGAAAATTATAAACTACTGTAGCCTCTCACAACTGTGGATTAAAGAAGTCTCAGGAAATACCCATTGAGAACAAAGTATTATGTTGAGTTCCTCTTTCACTTAAAAAGTAAGAAATTCTACAATTCCTTTCCCAGTTTTATAATGAATACAGTATGGGAAGAGATATAATCTATATGGGCTTTCCTTTGGGGAACCAATCTTTATTCCCATTCCATGTGATCTGAGTCAGACTAACCCCTCTAAACAGTGTCTATAATCAGGACCCAAGCCTGGCCCATCAGAGTGTTTCTTGCAAACTGGTTAAAGGGGTGGTTCTAAAATAAATATGAATCAAGATGGAACAGTCTGAGTCCTCCCCAGGATCTTTCTTTTGGAATGTTCATAAAAGATGTTCTGTATTTTAGGATTACAAGATTTAAAGACATATAAAGTGGAGCTCCTTCTGGCCCCCTTCCCCAGTGCTAGTTCAAAGAACAAGGCTAATACAAGAGCCTTGAGCTGCAAAACAAAAGCCAAGAATAAGAGCACATCCCAATGACATCATTAAAAGTCAAAGATCTGACCTGAAAGCTATTTCTACTCCTGAAATTTTGATTTATGCAAACTAATAAAGTCCCTCTTTCACTAGTTTGATTTGACATTCTATAGCTTTAAACTGAAAGTGTTTAAACTTTTCTCAAATACAGAGAAAAAAAAACCTGTTATTGAGTAAACTCCATAATTATTCCAGTATATTATGCCATAAACTTAATCTAGCACACTAGATTATAGTGACTCCTTACCTTCAGAATGCCTAATAAAGATACTTTCTGAGTTACAGCAGAACTCGTCATGAAATATACAACCTGCAACCCTAAATAAATGTGATTATATGGGTACTCACATTCATCTAGCCCCAGCTGATAGGCCAAGTTCTGTAGGCCTCGTACCTTCTCCATCAAATTAGCTGTGGTGAGGCTCCCCAGTTCTGAAACAGAATAATTTATTTCAATACCATTTCTTTCTACTGTTCTCTAGTGACAATCCATTCATATTGGAAATCCCTGTTCTAAAACTTTTCAAGCTAAATTCTTATCTATTAAGTAGAAAATGATCTCTTCTCATTCAATCATTCTCCTTATACATGCACACACACAAATCAGTGAATTTTTCCTGTTACAAAATGCTTCAGATGAACTTATCTATCACATAAAATAAACACATCATTAAAATATGAAACCTTGTGATATGACACAGCATTGAGAAAGTCTCACAGACAGATCTTTGTCTTGCAAAATGGACACTGTCTCCACTATCATTTATAAGTCCCCATTATTCCAAATAATAATAAGATAGCAACAAAACTGTTACCGTTCCCCATTTCCCTAAGTTAGTAAACAGGGACTAAACATTAATCCAAACTTTACCTTAAAACCAAAGTCCTATAGATTTTTTTAAGTTTACTAGATAAAAAGGCAGTATACTTAAAATAAAAACTTAGTCCACCAGATTTTCATTTAAATAGCACACAATTCCTTTTATGTTCAAGACACAGGTCAATTTGCATGGAACATGATGCTATAATCCGTTATTAAAGATGTAAAGTTTCCTTAGGAATCACATACTGATGGGACATTATATAAATGTCTGTTTGGAACAGTGTAACAATGAACCCAGATGCCCTTGAGACTTAATTTTTCCATGGCTGGAGGAGGGGATCTGCATTTAAGCATTTCACGCAGGACAATGAATTACTTCTGAAATCAAATAAAGGTGTTATTTTCTCCCACTTATCATGCCACACTCATTATCCATACCTGGCATAAGTAGACTTTCGTGATCTGTTCAGCTCTTATATAGCTCAAGAATGCCAGCTTTTTATCTTAATTTCAGTCTATTACTTTACAACCATCATGAATCTTATCACCAGAAGGATGATAAAAATTAAATAAAGTAGAGCAAAATCAAGGAAAATTAATGTTTTTTAATTTAAATTTCTACTTTGTGGTTGAGTTCCAAGTCATTTATCAAACAACAATATTCATTTCACTACTTATAGTATTCTTTATGGGAGAAGTTGATGGGATAGAAAGAACTAAAAGACAGGTCTTAACCCACTAAGAGGTTATCAATTAATAGTACTGACAACAATATATAGCAGTAAATCCTAAATAAGGCACTTATGTTAAAGTGGTAAAGGGGTAGGCTTAAAAGATCAGTTTAAATTTTAATTCTAATAAATCTTGGTTAAGTTAACTTCTGAACCTTAGACATCATCATACCTAACTCACAGGAGATTTAAATGGGAAATTTTTATGTGAATGCTTTCGTCAAGTGTAGCATTATACAAAATAAAGTTAATATTAAGTTAATTTAGAAGCAGCAGAAATCATTATGACGGGTCCTGAATTGAAGGGATTTATACACATGGAAAAACAGGGACAAGCATTCAAACATGAAGAGCCATGAGTCAGCTTGGTTAAGGAGGCAGTCTGACTACAGCAGAGAATACTCGTAAGAGACTAGGGAGAGAAAAATTGGAAAGGTGGTTTGTGGAAGAGCATAAATGTCAGGTTAGAACCTATTAGAGGTCAGACCTATTAGAGGTCACCAGAACTGCTTACCTTTCAACATGTCAATGTCATCACGTTCTATTTCAGCCATCCATTTGGGTGGAGAACTAGTAATAGGCTGTCAAAATGTAAGAATATATCCACTGAGATGCATACATAATGTAAAGAGATCATAATCTTCCTTCTTATAAGAAAAGTAGCTTGTCATACAGCCTTCAAATTGTTCAAAACTACTGGCAAATTATAATTTCAAAAACTCAGATTTCTCTAGATTCAGATACGGCCTACAAAGAGTCCCTTTACAAAATAATACTGCTCATCTTTATAGCTGGTCTCAGAGAAATTGTCTTAGAAGAAAGGTCTGGGGGCACCTGGGTGGCTCCATCAGTTAAGCGTCTGACTCTTGATTTGGGTTCAGCTCATGATGTCACAATCTATGAAATTAAGCCCCATGTCACGCTCTGTGCTGACAGTGTGGAGCCTACTTGGAATTCTCTCTCCCTCTGCCTCTGCTCCTCCCCCTGATCTCTTTGTCAAAATAAATAAACATTAAAAAAAAAAAAAAAAGAAGAAGAAAAATCTGAACACTGTTACTGTTTCATGCAATAAGAGGTTAGTAAAGCAATGAAAGAAATTACTTGAAATTCAGTTCTGGTAAAAGATTCCAACTGAACTGCTTCAGACAATCAGCAAGTAACATTGGCAGAGAAGATTCAAAGAAAGAAGATCTCTCTCTCTCTCTCTCTCTCTCTCTCTCACACACACACACACACACAAACAGACACACACACACAGGAATATTACTCGGCCATAAAAAAAATGAAATCTTGCCATTCATAACAGCATGAATGGACCCAGAGAGCATCATGCTAAGTGAAATAAGTCAGAGAAAGACAAATTACAAATACCACATGATTTCATTTATATGTGGGATCTAAAAACAAACAAAAAAAACATGGGGTGCTTGAGTGGCTCAGTTGGTTATGTGTCTGACTCTTAATTTTGGCTCAGGTCATGATCACACAGTCAGGAGATCAAGCCCCATGTTTAGCTCTGCACTGACAGTGCACTGAGACTACTTGGAATTCTTTCTCCCTCTCTCTGCCCCTCCTTCACTCATGCTCACATGCTCTCTCTCACAAAATAAATAAATACAAGTTAAAAAAATAACAACAAAATAAATGAATAAGCAAAAAACAGAAACAGACTCGTGAATACAGAGAACAAACTGGTGGCTGTGTTGGGAGAGGAGTGGGCAAAATAGGTGAAGGGGATTAAGGGATACAAACTTCCAGTTATAAAGTAAATAAGTCACAGAAATGAAAAGTACAGCATAGGGAATATAGTCACTGATAATGTAATATATGTAATTATTGATTCACTATTTTGTACACCTGAAACTAATATATGTCAACTATACTTGAATTAAATTTTAAAAAGAGGGGTGCCTGGGTGGTTCAGTAAGTTAAATGTCTGACTTCAGCTCAGGTCATGAACTCGTGATTCATGCTCTATGCTGACAGCTGAGTCTGCTTGGAATTCTATGTCCCCTTCTCTCTCTGCTCCTTCCCTGCTCATGCTCTGTCTCTGTCTCTCTCTCACACAAAAATAAAGATTAAAATAATTTTTTAAAATTTTTTAAAGAAGTAGTCCTCAATTTGTGAGAAAACTATAATGATCATCACTTCAAATTTCATTTTACTGTAACATTTTAGAAAACTTTAGAACTTTTACCTTTTCATTTATGAAAAGTAAACACACAAAATATGAAAGAGAGCCAATTCTTAAAATAACTTTTGGCAAGTTTTCAAGCCTAGCTGAGTATGAGAATCATCTATGTAATAAAAAAATAGAGACGATATGGACACACTCCAGATGCGTTGATGCAGAGTATCAGAGGTAGGGGAAGGATCCAGTGAAGAGAACAAAGCAACAGACATTACAATGTATGTTTTTTTCGAACTCTGGATACATTTATTTATTTACTTATTGTCAAATTGGCTAACATACAGTGTGTAAAGTGTATTCTTGGTTTGGGGGGTAGATTCTAATGCACTGTTTATTTAACTTCTAAAGCATTTCAGCACCCTACACATACAAAAAAAGAAAACATTTCAGGGTCTGCTGCCCTGAAAGTAGGAAGTTGTAGCTCTAATGGATGTTTTACTTTGGTTTCTGATGAGCCACTGAGGAATTTCAAATTCCTGTAAGGAAGTATAATTTAAGGTCATAATGCATCTCATAAACAAAAGAGGAAAGCTTCAAAATCATGGTTTGGGCAAAAAGAATACTAGTGTTACATTAAATATTTCAACTGCCTTAACTTAAAAGCTTTCAAGCTGAGAGAAGCAGCTAATAGACAAAGGTCAAAATGCCAAAATAGAGCATTTGGACAGAGGAAGACATTATATCAGCATGATGATAATACAAACAGATTTCCAGGGCTGTAGCTGCAAACTGATTTGAAGCCTATGACATTTTTTTTGCAAATAAAGAAATAGATATTTAGGCTTTTACTAAGGAGTAAAACACTGGATTAACTTCATTAGGTAAGTGAAATATTACTTACGCTTTTAAAGGAAGCTGCAAATTCAGCAACACCTGGTACTGAAAAGAAAAAACACATTATTTACTCAATAAATATTTTAGTGCCCCAGACACAGAGGATCCAAATAATAAAAAGAAAATAAGGGTGCCTGGGTGGCTCAGTCGGTTGAGCTGACTTCGGCTCAGGTCATGATCTCACAGTTTGTGGGTTCGAGCCCCGCATCGGGCTCTGTGCTGACAGCCAGCTCAGAGCCTGGAACCTGTTTCGGATTCTGTGTCTCCCTCTCTCTTTGACCTTGCCATGTTCACACTGTCACTCTCTCTCTCTCTCTCAGAAATAAATAAAAAACATTAAAAAATTTTTAAATAAACAAACAAAAAAAAAGAAAATAGCTTTGTCTTCAAGGAGCTTATAGTCTGGAAAAGGAGAGAAACTCAGTAGCTATTTTTTAAGTGCTCCAAGAAAGATACCAAGTGCTATGGGAAGACAGACAGACAGACAGACAGAAAGAAAGAAAGAAACCTGTATCTGACTGAGGTAGACAGGAAAACCTTCTCAAAGAAACTAATGCCTCAACTGAACTTAGAAGGATCAGGAGTTAGTTGAAGAAGATAGCGATATACAGTATCTCTTACCAAAAATTTTAAATTTTCTTCTTAGGTATGCTGTTCTGTCAATCCAAATGTTATTTAAATGTCTCAAAGGAAGAATCACATTAGGAAACAGAAAGATAGATACAGATATTTAAAATTAAAATACTGTTGGGCGTCTTGGTGGCTCAGTCAGTAAAGCATCCAACTTCAGCCTGTCATGATCTCACATCTCATGGGTTCGAGCCCTGTATCAGACTCTGTGCTGAGAGCTCAGAGCCTGGGGCCTGCTTCAGATTCTGTGTCTCCCTCTCTCTCTGCCCATTCCCCACTTGCACTCTGTCTCTGTCTCTCAAAAATAAATAAACATTAATAAATAAATAAATAAAATAAAATACTGTTCAATCTCACTAATAAACATGAACTAAAGATAATAAATATCACTAAAATCGAATAATGGCTAGTATCTGGGGAAATGGGCTCTCTCACACACAGCCATCCTCTACCATGTGCACAAAGATACACATTAAGTTGTTTATAATATTAAACATTGGATCTAAGGTTTCCAAATAGGGTAGGAATATATAAACTATAGTATATCTATATAATGAAATACTTCAGGAGGATTAAGACCTACTAATATGGAAAGATCCATTAATAAATTACTACATGGAATAAGTTAAGCTATTATTAGCCCAACCACGTACATATAACACATTATACCAAAAACAAAAACAAAAATCCAACCCAAAAAATCCTGTTGTATACTTTTAATATATGTATTTATTTATCTATATAATCATTATAAAGGCCAAAAGGATTTGTACCAAACTATTAATAGTGATTTTATAAGAGTGAGTAAAGAAAGTGAAGAAATACTTTAAGTATCTCCGTGTTGTCTGAACTTATTAGAAGATGTAATTTTTTTAAGGCTGTCTATCATTTCCTGAGTCACATGTGTCCTGAAAAAGTTAAACCACCAAAAAACTATTCTTAACATTAGACCACAGAATTTAATCTATTCCCTGTGAAGTAAAATGAAAATTTTAACCATTACAATTAAATGATAACTTCAAAAATCTCTCTCCAAATAGGACTGGTTCTCCTGTATTGCTTCTGATATCAAGAAACCCAAAACTTACATTGTTCTGGCCAAAGGTCTGGTGAGGCACGGTCAAGTTTTTCAAAACTTAGCAGAGATGCTTCCAGATCTGTCCCTAGAACAAAACATCCAGATGAGCCAAGAAGACACAAAACATGTTAATTTACATTTTATAACATTTCAAACTCAAAGAACATAACAAACTGGAACACCCTCTTGGAAGTTTAGAAATCTGAGTTCTAGAACTACTGACACTACTGGGCCATGATGTTATACAAATAAATCATCCTCCTTCATCAACTTTGATTTTCTGGTCTGTAAACTGGGAGCAATATTTTAGTGGGATCAGGAAAAATAAGTATCAACAAACCCATCTGTATCTTCACTCATACTCTTAGACTTTCCCCCAATTAAGTGTCCCTGCTCCCAAGAAAGACATACTCCTCTGCAAAGCTCTGGATGTCATTTTTCTCTTGCTTTGTCAAAGATATCATCTTGAATAATCTTTCTTACACAATTAATTGCCATGTTTTCTATTGGCTCATCCTCAACAGCAAGCAAGCCTCCTCTAGAATTTCTCCTTTGAAAAAAAATTTCTCCTGTGACCCCCTTACCTCCTTATTCCTCCTTCATTTCAAAAGTTCTTGAGTGGTCTATCCTGCTATCTCCACTTCCCTCACCTCACATCTCTCCTTAATCCATGACAATCAGGCTTCTGCTCCTGCATACATGGAAAGTGCTGTGGTCAAGGTCATCTATGACTACATACGTTGCTAAATCCAGCGGTCACTTCTGTTGTCTATTATGTGACCTCTCTGCAGCACTTACGCACTGATCACTCTCCTTGAAAAACTCTACTTCCAGCTTCTATAAAACCACTATGCTGCTGATTTTTCTCCTATCTTACTGACTCCTTCCTCATTCTCCTCCACACAGGCCCCACCCTAGGCTGGCTTCACTCTCTCCCTTAAGTCTCCTAAGGAGATCTCATCTAGCCCTGTCTTTACCATCATTTACATGTCAATAACTCCATATTTATATTTCCAGACCCAATTTTCCCAGAACTTCAGAGGTATAGCTAGGAGGCTACTTAACAAACTCCTCTGCCAGAGCTCTAATAACTCCTGACATCTGTCTCTATTTACATGTGTGAAATCCTTAAGCCTAATACATTCAAAACCATCTTCACCTCAAGAAACAGAACCACCATGAACCCCAGTTCTCAAACCAAAATCCAGATGTCATCTATCCTTCATGCCTCCCTTTCCTTCACCCTTCCATTACAATCCATTAGTAAGTCTAGTAGTTTCCATCTCCAAAATATACCATGAAACCAAATTAACTAGCCAAGGAACCATCACTTCTCTCCCAGAGTACTTCAGCAGCATCTCAACAGTTCTCCCTGCTTCTATTCTTACCTCTTCCCCTCCCTACCCAAATCTATTCTCCACAAAGTAGCCAGAACTGACTTTTTAAAAAAATATCAATTAGTTCATGTCACTCTTCAGCTTTTTGTATATGCCATACCCTAGAAAAAAATCATGCCTCTGCCTGATTCATGATCCAGCCTCTGCCTAATTCTTCCATACCATTTTATACCTACCATTTCTTCACATGTCTTGCCCCGGCACACAGTAGGCGCTGAATATTAATAACAACGTTTGTTGAGTAAATATTGTGTGCTTAGTGTGCTAGCCAGTTGCATAAATTAGTTCATTTAATGATCTAAACAGTGGTTCTTAACATTTTCTGCGTGAGTCCCACCCTTGGAAACCTGGGGGAAAAAGGGCTGTGGACTCATTCTCTGAAAAATGTACATATATATAACACATTTCAACATGTGCTTTCCTTGAGGTGCCTGGGTGGCTCAGTCAGTTAAGCGCCTGACTCTTGATCTCAGCTCAGGTCTTGATCTCAGGGTCATGAGTTCAAGACCTGTGTTAGCTGGACGCTGGCTATGAAGCCTACTTAAAAAACAACAATAACAACAATAAACATGTGCTTTTCTCTAAACTGAATATTTTCCTCCAAATATTCTAAGGGAATTTCCAGCAGCATTCTAATTGGTAAAGAATTCAACCCTAATAAATTACCTTAACTAAAGCATCCAAAAATGGTAACAAAGAAAAGCTGTGCGTAACATACAACATGCCACTTTTCAAATTCCCAAGGAATGTTATTACTAATGTTCAATCTTAACAGAAGTGAACTTACTGAGAATAGGATCCAATAACAAAGAAGGGTGGCGTTATGATCCCACAGTCTGGGGCATAACTCAGAATCTGCTGTAAGTGCTACTCTCATTAAGTAATTCCACTGTTCCCCCCACTTTTTTTTTAATGTTTTATTTATTTCTGAGAGAGAGAGAGAGATAGCATGAGCATGGGAGGGTCAGAGAGAGAGGGAGACACAGAATATGAAACAGGCTCCAGGCTCTGAGCTGGCTGTCAGCACAGAGCCCGACGCAGGGCTCAAACGAACCATGAGATCATGACCTGAGCCGAAGGCAGATGCTTAACCGACTGAGCCACCCAAGCACCCCTCTCTGTTCTCCTTTTTTAAGAAGTGCCAAGCAAATTTAGCATTAAAAAGACAAATGAGTAAATGACCTATATTTGAATTAAATCTTAAAGAAAGAGGCAAGAAAAATACTAAAGATACAAGCAAGGGGAGCCTGGGTGGTTCAGTCAGTGAAGCATCCCATTTTGGCACGAGTCATGAGCTCTCGGTTTATGAGTCTGAGCCCCATGTTGGACTCTGCATTGACAGGGCAGAGGCTACCTGGGATTCTCTCTCAAGTTCTCTTTCTGCCCCTGCCCCACTCTCTCACACATGGACTCTCTCTCTCAAAATAAATAAACTTTAAAACAAGTGAGAAAGCTAGGCAGTGGAATATTTTAGGATAAGATACTTATTTAGAAGCTGTATTTAAGTTCGAAGTGCTCAACTTGATTTTTGTCAGATTAAAAGATTAGGTGAAGGATACAATTCTGTAAAAGAGAAGCATGAAAACTAAAAAATCAAGTGTGCAAATAGAGTGACTATGGAGATGGCTAGAAGACCAAAGGAAAAAAATGTTTCCAGCATTCTTCCTAACCAAAAAAAAAAAAAAGGAAAAACAATAGAGAACACAAGAAAAAAAAAAATACAAGCAACATAGCTCTAAAATCTCCAAAACTTATAAACATAAAAACAACTTAGTAATAAACTAAAAAATTTAATACCAATTACTTCTACTTCTATCACTTGGCTGATCTTTTAAAAATTCTGGTAAAATATACATAACAAAATTTACCACGTTAACCATTTTTAAGGGTACAGTTCAGTGGCACTAAAAACATTCACACTGTTGAACAACCATCATTACCATCTATCTCCAGAATACTTTCACCATCCTAAACTGAAACTCTGTACCCTATTAAACAATAACTCCCCATTCCCTTAGATGACTTTATAAACGTCCTTTTTCTTTTTTCTGGCAAGAAAGACATTTTAGGAGAGCATCCAGGCAGGAGATGGAATATTTTTTGACTCTGAACACCCATAATTTCTTATACAGTAGGCACCTGTGCTCAAAAAACCCAACACTAAGTTAAACTTGAAACCCGACACTAACATTTCATTGATTAAAATATTAATTGAAGGTCTACCGCTTGCCAGACACTCAGTGTGCGCTAAACTCTGGGATCCAACTATGTACAAGACGGACTTGGAATTTATACTCCAACATGAAAGGGGCAAAGTTAACAGAATAATTATGCTGACAGTGAAGGTAGTGAGATAGTGAATAATAGTAGTGAAGAGAGGCAACTCCAGATACCCGTGTTCTGGGAAACCTCTGGGAAGTGACATATAAAATGAGACCTTAAAGTGCAAAAGTATTTACATGATTGATTAATCTCTTCTTCCCCCAAAGCACCTAACATTTTGCCTTTCATACAATGGGAACTCAATAATAGGTCTCCTGGCCTCAATTTCCTTATTCCTGAAATAAACTTCCAAGATTCCTTCCAAACACAACAACGAAATGGACTGGAGTTTGGGGGCAGTAGAAGCAAAAATTAAGTGAGTTCAGAAATGACTGCAAAATCATAAACAAGGCAGAACGGAGTGCAGAAGAATGCGTATATACCAAAACCACTTATTTTACTATCTGAAGTGACTTGCATCTTCGACAACATATAGACAGAAAGAAATCGTTCACTCAGCCTGAGGAAACAACATATACACAAGAAGCAAGAGAGTTTGAGATAAGTGCATGGCTACACTGAAAAGCTCAATTCTCATCTTCCTCTGGGAAGGCACCAAGACGGGAGGGACCAAGACAGGGCAATGGTCCCAACTACCGAGGCAGGAGAATATCAGGTTTTGCTTGTGGCTTAATTCCGGGAATAGGTCAGTACCAACTCCAGTAAGGGTTTGAAAGAATCTTTCCAGATGCTCAAAAAGAAGAGAATCGACCCTTCCATAGGGCGCCCTGAGAAGAAAACTACACTAAAGCATCACATTTCCCCCCAGCAGTATCTCCTCCTCGGCCTTGCCTCACCCAAATGGGGTTAGGGGAAGGCCGGGGCGACCCCCGACCTTCTGGGTGGAATGGGCCCCACGAGGGCGCCCTCCTCCACCCCCTTGGTACGCAGAGGGGAAACGGGGCACCTCCGGAGCTGCTGTAAAGAACAGGAGAGCTTGAAGACGCATTCACATCCTAAGAAAAAGAAGTCGAACGGAAAGGGTTGGAGCCCCAGAATAAAAGTGTAAGTTTGAGGGGCAGGCAGAGAGTGGAAGTCCCCATCAGAGCAAAGAAGGAGGTGGCAGCCGAAAGATCTCTAAGCCGGCTCTTACCGTCTGTGGGAGACGCCATCTTCCAACCCATGTCACGTGACGTGGCCAACCGTCGGCGGGAAAGCAAGGACCCATACGCCACGCCCCCAAAGAGAAAGCCCCCTATCCCCAACTCGCAGCCCTGTCTCATTTCCCCGCCCCGTAGGGCAGTCTTTGCCTAGTCCCGCCTCCAGTGCTGGCCACACCCCCTCGCAAAGTGGTAGAGGTGGGGCGACTGCAAAGTTCTTGAAGAATCTTATTTACTTTCTTCGGTGAGGGGGTGGGACCGCCGCCATACCTGTGGCCAATCGGGGTTCTCGTTTAGGGGGCGTCTTCTCCGTGTGCTCGATACAGAGTAGGAGCCTTCCCTGCCTCGGCCAACGGAATTTTCTGAGGTGGGAGGGGGCTAGGGCTCTTCCACTTCTGACCAATCGCGTATCTCAAAGATCGGGACTGAGGGGGTGCAGTAAGGTGTTAGGGTGCGTGATTGGCTAGAGGAAATAGTCTTCTCCACCAATGAGTGAGTGTGGCATGCTGGAAGGGCTAGGCCTGGAGGCCGTGGCGCTTCTAGGGAGACACCCGCAGTAGCGGCTCTTGGAGGCCGAAAACAGGCGGCTGAGGGCCATGGCGGCTGCGGTGGCGGCGGCGGCGGCAGTGCGGACCCGGATCCTGCAGGCGAGTGAGGGTGGTACCAAGGAATGGCAAAGCTAGGAATTGGGTCCTTTCCGTCCACTGTCTGAGCCAACCCCTTCTTAGCCGACCTTGCAGTTCCCACCCGGCGCGTGAGGCCTTGTCCCAGCTTTCACTTCTCATCCACCCTCTTTGGATCCTGGGCTGCCTGCCACCCCTGGCTCTCTGCCCTTTTACTCTGGAGGCTGTCTCCCTTTCTGACTCTGGCCCACTCTCCTCCCCCAGCCCTGTCAGTCCCTGCACTCACTCACTTGCCCTCACTTGTTTTGGTCCACTCACCGTATTTCCTTTTCACCTCTGTGCCAGTCACCTCTCTCACCTTCTGTGCCAGAAACTCCCTTTTCTGGTCACCTTTCTCAGAGCTCTTTCTCCTGCTCAGAGCGACCAGATTGTTCCCTCCCCCCCTCCCCCTTCACTGTCTGTAATCCGTGGTAAAGGACGCAAAGCACACGAGGGGGAGGGTCAGTGAATGAACTTTGAATCTCCTTCTAGAAAATGTACACTAGGTTTTCCCCCAAAGCAGTTATTTGCTGAGCTGTTTAACCTAGCTATGGCTCTTTGTATTTTCCACAGGCTGTAGGCTGTCCCCTTTCTTGTCAAGAGTTTCATTTAAACTTTTAGCAAAGTTACAGTATTCTTGTTGGTGGTAAATAAGGACACTTAGTTATGCTACCAAATGTTCCTAGCATATGAAAGAGACCAAACATCTAAAAAAAAAAAAGTGATAGAAAATGAGGTGATAAATATCTCTAAAATGAGTGGTAGAAAATAAACAAGAAGTGTTAATTCCAAGTTCCTAACCCAAAGTCAGCTCTGAGTATGCCAGCACAACCTCACACTTGTCCATGCTGGGGATTGGGTCTTTTCTGCATGCCTGAGGCCTGTGGTCTCTAACTCTGTCCATAGCCTTTCCCCAGCGTCACAGCCCAGCAAAAGCTTGGACAGGATTTACTGCAGGCAAGGGTTCTCCAACCTACAATAAACAGCTCTGCCCTTCTTAACTTGTTACATACAGCCTGGGAACTTCTTGTTCTTGCTGAACTTTTAGATAATATTAGCACTTACCAGGATGCAATGAGTTCTACTGCAGAAACTTATGCATTTTTAAAATTCTTGGCAAAGTCAGTAAAGGTTCATGTTTAAATGCTTTTTAATGGGACAGTGAGGAGAATGGGCTGGAAAAGTTTGTGAGGTAGTCTGGCTTCACTCATCTATTTCTTGCTGTGATCCTAACTGTTCTTCTAGTATCTTTTTTTGTAGTAGGGATACAAAGTTTCTACCCTGTAATTTCCATTACCAATTAATCCTTGAAATCTTTTACTAAAATTGACTTTTTTCCTTTGCCTCCCCACCATCACAGTGAGTCATTGATACCCTTAAGAAGGCATTTTGTTCCCCAAATCAAGGAGAGGAATCTCCCTTTCTATGCACTTTATTTTGGAAACAGACATTATTTTCTGATTCATTTGAAGAAACTCTAGTGTTGACCTGGAAAAGAACAGAAATAGTAATTCTTAGCCAAAGAGGAGTTACTATAACACGAAACTTCAATAAAGAGTAATCTAGGAGTGGTGCCCCTGGGTGGCTCAGTTGGTTAAGCATCCGACTTTGGCTCAGGTCATGATCCCATGGTTCATGGGTTCAAGCCCCGTGTCGGGCTCTGCACTGACAGCTCAGAGCCTGGAGCCTGATTCAGGTTCTGTGTCTCCCTCTCTCTGCCCCTCCATCACTTATACTCTGTCTCTCAAAAGTAAATTAACGTTAAAAATTAAAAAAAAAAAAGTAGCCTAGGAGTGCCTGGATGTTTCAGTTGGTTGAGCATCCAACTCTTGATTTCAGCTCAGGTCATGATCCCAAGGTCATGGGATTAAGCCATGCATTGGGCTCCACACTGAATGTGGAATCTACTTAAGATTCTGTCTTTCTCTTTCTCTGCCCCTCTCCCCTGCTTGTGCTCCTCTCTCGCTAACTCTCAAATTGGGGAAAAAAAAAAAAAAAAGAGTAGTCTAGATTCTGGCAGTCATGAATTTCAGAGGATCATCATCAAAAGGATCTATAAAGGAAGGAGTTGGTGTTTTCAGTAATGTTTTTAAAGTTTATTTATTTGAGAGAGAGAGAGTGGGGAAGGGCCAGAGAAAGAGGAGGAGAGAGAGAATCCCAAGCAGGCTCCCTGCTTTCAACACAAGCCCAATGCGGCGCTCAAACTCATGAACCATGAGATCATGACCTGAGCCTAGTTGGATGCTTAAGTGACTGAACCACGTAGGTCCCTCTTGTTTTCAGTAATTTTAAGTATTGATAGTCTTTGATGTTCAATGGTTCAACTTAAGACTTAAAACTTTTTAAAATCATTTTTTAATGAAAAAAATTTTTTAATCTTTATTTTTGAGAGAGAGAGAGAAAGCATGTGAGTGGAGGAAGGGAGAGAAAGAGAGGCAGACACAGAATCCAAAGCAGGCTCCAGGCTCTGAGCTATCAGCACAAAGCCCAGCGCGAGGCTCAGACCCACAAACCATGAGATCATGACCTTAGCCGAAGTATGACACTTAACTGACTGAGCCATCCAGGCACCCTGACTGTTTTTTTTTTTAAGTTTATTTATTTTGAGAGAGATAGTGTGTGAACAGAGGAAGGGCAGAGAGAGAGCGAGCATTTCAAGCAGGCTCTGTAGGGTCAGCATAGAGCTGGCCTGAGGGCTTGAACCCATGAAACTGTGATCATGACCTGAGCCAAAATCAAGAATCAGTTGCTCAACCAACTAAGCCAGCCAGGCGCCCCAACTTAAGACTTTTTGACTGTATGGTGCACCTGGGTGGCTCAGTCGGTTAAGCATCCAACTTCGGCTCAGATCATAATCTCATGGTTTGTGATTTGAGCCCTGCGTCGGGCTCTGTGCTGACAGCCAGCTCAGAGCCTGGAGCCTACTTCAGATTCTGTGTCTCCCTCTCTCTCTGACCCTCCCCTGCTCACGCTGTCTCTCTCTCTCAGAAATAAATAAATAAACATTTAAAAAAATTTTTTTTAATTTTTTTTTTAATGTTTTATTTATTTCTAGGAGAGAGGGAGAGAGACAGCGTGAGCAGGGGAGGGTCAGAGAGAGAGGGAGTCACAGACTCTGAAACAGTCTCCAGGCTCTGGGCCGGCAGTCAGCACAGAGCCCGACGCAGGGCTCGAACCCACGAACCGCCAGATCATGACCTAAGCGAAAGTCGGACACTTAACCGACTAAGCCACCCAGGTGCCCTTAAAAAAATTTTTTTAAAGACGTTGACTGTACAATGGTGTGAAAGCAATATGCATTCAGTAAAAACCATACTTCAAGTTTTAAATTTTTATTCTCCCCACCCCCCAGCAAAATGCAGTATGATACTTTTGAGGAATGCTGGGCAGCAGCAGGGAGTCACAGCTCTCTGTCAGCCACATGATCACAAGGTTAAACAACTGTACACTTATAAGCATTCTATACCCATACAACCATTCTTGGTTTTCACTTTCAAAACAGCATTCCATAAATTACATGAGATATTCAACACGTTTTTATAATATAGTCTTTGTGTTAGATGATTTTGGACCATTGTAGGCTAATGTAAGTGTTCCAAGCATGTTTAATGTAGGCTAGGCTGAGCTATGATGTTAGTTTGGTAGGTTAAGTATATTAAATGCATTTTCAACTTACAATGGGTTTATCACATTCAGAGATAAGAAAATTATTTTCTTAATTAATTTATTTATTTTGAGAGAGAGACAGCATGAGCAGGGGAGAGAGAGAATCTCAAGCAGGCTCCACGCTGCCAGTGCAAAACCTAATGTGGGGCTCGAACTCATGATCCGTGAGGTCATGACCTGAGCCAAAACCAATAGTCAGGTGCTTAACTGACTGAACCATCCAGATTCCCCAAGAAAACCAGTCTTACAGAGACTCAATGGCTTGCCTCGGTGATATGGTTTAAAGAGTACAGTCTTCACAGTCATGCTTGCATTCTATCCCAGCAGCACCACTTTCTAAGAATATTTGTGAAGATTGGAATTTATGAATATAATGAAATAAATACCTGACACTTAAGCCGATCCAACGTCCCTCAACTAAGTGACTGATGGGGCTGAGAATTCAGGAGTTAAGTCTTCATATCTCTTTCTATGTCAGGCACTGTCCCCAGGCTTTGGGAAAGAACTAGTGGGTAAACACTAATAGTAGGATTGCACAGAGTACTGCAGGGGTGTAGGGAAACTGACTCATACTCAATCTGTACAAATTGTACAATTTATCCTAAAAAGGAGTTGGCTCCAGGCTTGAGTTTTGCAAAACTAGCAGGCCTTCAGCCAAGGAAAGTGAAAGGGGAGTGCCAGATAAAGGAAACAACAAGTGTGAAATAAATATCTAGAGAGGAAGAATTTTGGTGTGACCGGACTCAGGATAGTTTCTTTAACAACAATGGTTTTTTTTTTTTGTTTTTTTTTTTTTTTTTGAGAAATGAATAAAAGATAGGAGATCCAACCCATCAAAAACTATATGCTAATATTTTATTATACCAGATGCAGTGTTTTTTATGCCCTCTTAACAGCAGGGAGGCTGCATGCAAGTAAAAAATAAAACGAAGTGGCCTAGCATGCTCAAGTTGACTGATCTGTGCATTTTCTGCCCTGTAAGAGAGTAAACATGAAACATGATTAATACCAAATTGTTGCTTGGCCTGTGCTCATGTTTTTCATTCTGCAAAAATATTACTGAATGCTTACTCTATTCCAGGAAAAGTGCTAGGGGCTGAGGACACAGCCATCTAGTGATCTAAGGGGAGAGAAACTACTTAATAATTAAACACTCTTATTATTCCATAATGTGATATAAGAAATAGAGGAATTTAGGTGTTGTATGAACTCTATAATCAGGTACTTNTGAGAATTTCCTCAACTTCCTCTGGCAAACATAAAACTGACCTGCATGTTACCCAAAGTGATGGCTAAGTAGGGAGATAAGGAGTAGGAGTGAGTCAAACAAATAGAATTCCAGGCAAGAAGGAGCAGCATGTGTACAGGCAAAAACAGCACAAAACATGTTCCAAATGTCTGGAACATAGACAGCAAGGAGGAAAGTGGCAAGCTATGAAACTAGAAAAGTAAAGATACCATGGGAAGTCTTCTAAGCAACATCACAATTAGCCTTTAAGAACAGTGGAAAGCCATTGGAGCTGTTTAAATAAGGGAGTAATCTGCCCAAATTTGTGTTTTAGAAAGCCCCTCTGGCTGTAGGAGAGAAAGCTAGATTCAGAAAACTTAAAATTGGAGCCCAGGAGACCTGCTAGGAAACAGTTACTGAAGTCCAGGGGAGAGACAATGATGGTATAGACTGTAGTGATGACAGGCAGTGTAGAGAAAAAGGGCTGTGTTCCTAAGACTTCTAGGAGGACAGATTGCCAGGATTTGAGTCACTGTGGAGAGAGAGGGAGGATTTGGGGTGACATTCTGGTTTCTTCTTGGGCAACGAGGTGAATAGCGGTCCCCCTCACTGAAAAGTGGGATACAGAAAGCAGAGCAACTTGGTGAGAGGAAGGTGAGGAGTTCAGCTTTTTCAATGTGCACCTAAATAACATCCACAGAGAAGTGTGGTAAAGACAGTTAGGCGGATGTTATCCAAAGAGGAAGCTGGCTAAGAACTACAGATTTGGGCATCATCAGAATCTAGATAATCAGGCCACAGGAGCTGATTGAATCACCCGAGGAGAACGTGCAGCAAGAGAAAAGAAGGCCTAGGACCAACTCTTGAGGAAATCAAATGGTTAGTGGCCAGGTAACAGAGGATGATACCAGGACATACTGAATACTAGTGAAAAGGTTAAGAACGGGAGGACTGGGAAGAGCCCATGGGATGTAGGGAGACACTGGTGTTTAGTCATGAAGGTTGGAGTAGATTGAAGGGTTAGTGGGAAATGAGGAAATAAAGGTAATTAGTATAGAGAATCCTTGCTCTTGGTTGGAGAGAGGTTCAGGTTTCAGGAAAGAAAGGATAATTGATGGAGGTGTCTGGGGTAGTGGGAAAAGTTGGCTTTAGAGTACAGGTGCAAAGATGAGCCTTCAGTTAGAGGACAGATGCCTCGTTGGTCAGTCCATAGATACTAGTTTTGCACTTCTGTCTCCCAGTCCCTTTGTCCCCACAGAGCTTGCTAGCTATCTTCTCCCTTATAAGAAAACAGGAGGAATAAAGGATGGGTATAGGTCAGTTTCATAAGGTTGCTAGTAGGAAATTGAAGTTCTCATCTGATGGTTTCTGTTCCCTCTGAAGTAAGAAAAACAAAGTTCAGCTCTTGAGAGTGAGAGAGGAAGCAGCAGGGTTGGAAATTTTAAGAGAAAATGTTTTGAAATAGCAAGGAGTAAGAGCAACTAAGTAGCAAGGTGACAGAGGTATGGCACAGAGAAAAGACATAATAGCAAGGAGATAAGAGAAGTTTTGAAATAACAAAGGAGTGAGAGCAAAGAGTGTTTGTAATAATATAATAGTCACATTGAGTGAGCAGCAACAACTTGCTCTTTTCTGTATCTGGACAGTCTTGGTCACAATAACTGTAAACTAGGTGAACAAGACAGTTGCAGTGCCTACCTTCATGGAACTCAAGTCTTTGGGGCGACAGACAAGTAACCAGGCAACTACAGCATGGACAAATAAACCTGATAGGGGAAGTACTGGCTGCTATGGGAGTCCAAAAAGGGACATCTACCTTAGTCTTGGGTTGGGACAGTCAGCCCCCCAGTGAGTCTTTCATTTGTTCCATAGGTACTTATTAAACATCTATGTACCAGGTACCATGTTGGTGTTGAGAACATGTCTATAAATAAAACATGGTGGGCTCTAGAAGAACGTTGATGGTTTGAAATCATTTTTGTGGGGAATGGGAGAGGAAGTAGATGAGGCATTTGGAAGAATCTTCTGCTGACCCAAAGGACAGGCATTCTTTCCCCTAGACAGTACTGTAGGAACACAAATTCTTGCATTTCATCCAGCCCCAAACCCTTTGGTTAATATGTCTGTCTTCTGGGGCGCCTGAGTGGGTCAGCTGAGTGCCGACTTCAGCACAAGTCATGATCTCATCTTCATGAATTTGAGCCCCATGTCAGGCTCTGTGATGACAGCCCAGAGCCTGAATCCTGCTTCAGATTCTGTGTCTCCCTCTCTGGGCCCCGCCCCTGCTTGCACTCCGTCTCTCATAAATAAATAAACGTTAAAAAAAATTAATCAACTTCCATAGCATATATACAAATGAGGAGTTATTTTATTGTAACTGGCCCACAATTTGCTGATTATATCATATTAAATGTTACCTATACAACACATTCTTTTTTTATAAGGTACATGTGGCATTTTTAAAACACCTTTATTGCAACAAAATTGACATAAGCTCTACATATTTAAAGTCTACCATTTGATACGTTTTATATCCTTTTTTTTTAAGGTTTATTTATTTTGAGAGAGAGAGCGAGTATATGAGCAGGGGAGGGGCAGAGAGAGAAGGACAGAGAGAATCCCAAGCAGGCTCTGCACTGTCAGCGTGGAGCCTGATCCGGGGCTCAAACTCACAAACCAAGATCATGACCTGAACGAAAACCAAGAGCCAGATGCTTAACCAGCTGAGTCACCCAGGCACCCCAAATTTTATATTTATATACACCTGTGAAAATGTCATCACAATCAAGATAATGGGCATATCCATCACCACAAAAAGTTACCTTCTTATCCCATCTTCTCCACTTCCTTGATCATCCCTGGGCAACCATTGATCTGCTTTCTAACACTATAGATTAGTTTGCATTTTCTAGTTTTATATAAATGGGATCATACAGTGTGTACTGTTTGCATGCATGACTTCTTTCACCCAGTATAATTGCTATAGTTATCCATGTTATTGCATGTGTAATAGTTCCTTTTCGTTGCTGATTACTATTTCAATGTATGGATATACCACATTAGTTTCTCTATTCACCCATCCAGTGGTGGACATTTGGGTTGTTGCTAAGTTTGGGGCTATCACAAAGCTGCTATAAGCATTTGTGTTCAAGTATTTATATGGGCATATCAAGAGTTCATATGGGCATGTAAATACTTATATTTGACACCTATTGTGTTAGATACCATCTAAGAGTTTTCATATTATTAAGATTTGTGGTGACTACATTTTTCAGGCCAAAAATTAGGATAATGTGGTCCAATAAAATTTTTTTTTAAGCTTCTTTATTTTGAGAGAGGGAGAGAGAGAGCAAGCAGGGGAGGGGCAGAGAGAGAGGGAGGGAGAATCCCAAGCAGTCTCTGGACTGTCAGCACAGAACCCAATGTGGGGCTTGAACCCAGAAACCGTGAGATTATGACCTGAGCTGAAGTCAGGAGTTGGACATTTCACTGACCCAGGTATCCCCCCTCCCCTAAATTTTTAAATAAGGACTGTCCTGGAAATTGAGGACATGATCATTTTGGTTTATTATTTTCTAATAGTTTGCTGTACCTCATAGTCTGCTATCTTTTCTCCTTAAAGACTATATGACTCTTGAGAGCAAACATCAAGTCCTTTTTCACATACCCACGGTAACTAGTATAATGTTAAGCATATGGTAGCCATTCCAAGTTTTAATAATTTTCTCCTCTCGTCAAAATAATCATTCTTGGGGCGCCTGGGTGGCTTAGTCGGTTAAGCGTCCGACTTTTGCTTAGGTCATGATCTCGCGGTTCGTGGGTTCGAGCCCCGCGTCGGGCTCTGTGCTGACTGCCAGCTCAGAGCCTGGAGCCTGTTTCGGTCTGTGACTCCCTCTCTCTCTGACCCTCCCCTGCTCATGCTGTCTCTCTCTCTCCTAGAAATAAATAAAACATTAAAAAAAAAATTTTAAAAACAAACAAACAAAAAAAAACAAAATAATCATTCTTTCACCTCACAGGTCTCTTCCAAGGTGAATTCCATTTGGTATCCAGCATCCTCCTTTTCTTCTTCAGTGGTAAGTTTATTTGGCATTAAAGTTTGACTTCTGAGAAGGAATACAGTATAACTTTGGGGTATTCCCATTTATCTTCTTTATATAATTGTGACCAGAGTATATGTGAAATCTTCTATCTTGGTTTTTTATCTAATCTGTTAATTATATGTCATAAGCATTTTCAGTATTGCAAGATGCTCTTTATAGCTATGAATTTTTTTTAATTTTTAAAAATGTTTTATATTTTTGAGAGAGAGCATGTGCGCAACAGTGGGGGAGGGGCAGAGAGCTAGAAACACAGAATCTGAAACAGGCTTCAGGCTCTGAGCTGTCAGTACAGAGACAAACATGGGGCTTGAACTCACAAACCTCAAGATCATGACCTGAGCCAAGTCGAATGTGTAACTGACTGAGCCACACAGACCCCATATAGCTAAGATTTTTTTTAATGTTTATTTTTGAGAGAGAGAAAGGGATCACATGAGCAGGGGAGGGGCAGAGAGAGAGAGAGAGAGAGAAACTGAGGATCCAAAGCAGGCCCTGTGCTGTCAGCACAGAGCCTGATGCGGGGCTCAAACTGATGAACTTGCAAACCACGAGATCATGACCCAAGCTGAAGTCAGATGCCCAACCAACTGAGCCATCCATGCACCCCTATGACTATAATTTTTAATAGCTGCAAAATTAACTAAAATTTTTCCCATATAACACCTAGATTGATTGACATTTTGAATATGAGGAAGCAAACATTTATTTATATAGTTTTTTCCTTTTTTTAGATTATTTTCCTTCCGAGATGGGATTACTGTGTCAAAAAATAGAAGCATTTTCATGGCTTCTAGAGGTTTTATTGATCCCACCAGATAGTTGTCCTTTTCTTCACAATCTTTAAAGTTGTTTTCATAGAACTGTCAGCCATTTGCAGTACCTAAAATCTAACATATAATGACAGGTGCTCAAAATCCTTTCTATTTAAAAGCATGCACACAGTGTAACACAATAGTCCTTCACCTTTTTTGGTCCACAGCCCCCTTTGAAAATTTAATGTAAGCAAGCTACTTCTCAGAAAAACTACACACATAGGGGTGCCTGGGCGGCTCAGTCGGTTAAGGGTCCAACTTCGGCTCTGATCTTTTAATCATAAATGTAATACGGGCTCATGGTGACATGACAAAAAGTCAGCTGGGCCAACAAGCCAACTAGCTAATCTTTGTTAACATAGAATCTGCTACTGTTTTTAGTTGAAGCTTTACAGTGACATAAAGTTCCACTGTGTGATTAGCAGGGAATTTTCCTTAGAGAAATCACAATATTCAGAGGCTCAGCCACATCTTAATGAACACTATAGACAAGCACATTATGTACCTCTTTCTTGGTGTTAACATTTCTAGAGAACAAAAGATTCACTATCAACCCTGAATTACTTCCTCTTTGTGAAAGGGAGAGAAACCATGAACTAATACCAAGTTTTGTGGGGTTTTTATTTTCCAGCCAACTGTAAAGCTATTCATCGATGGGAAATTTGTTGAATCCAGAAGTGACAAATGGATTGACATCCATAATCCAGTAAGCAAAGCTGCTTTGGGATTTAAACTGACTAGGCTAGAATTCTGGGAATGTGGTGGGAAATTAGAGACCCGGGTGTTTGTCATGAAGTACATAGTGCTGCCTCTGTGACTAGCTGAAGAACGGACAAGGTGGACAAGGGGCAAAAATGATGTGCTGCTTTTTCCCATCAGGCCACCAATGAAGTCATTGGTCACGTTCCTCTGGCCACTAAGGCTGAAATGGACACAGCTGTTGCGTCCTGTAAACGTGCTTTTCCCGCCTGGGCAGACACTTCAGTATTAAGCCGCCAGCAGATCCTGCTCCGTTATCAGCAACTCATTAAAGAAAACTTGGTAAGAAGTCATTTTCCAAGCTGTTGCCTAGGATGCAGAAGCCCTTTTAGTTGCCCTCCATAACTCTACAATCCAAAGAGATGTAGATCATGGCTCTCTTCCTTAAACTACTTCTCCCCCAGTTTTGTTCTTCCTTGGCTACCTAAGAACTAAAAGGAGGCACATCTTTGCATTGGTTTCTAATTGTGTGTTTTTTCTCTAGAAAGAAATCGCCAAGTTAATCACGTTGGAACAAGGGAAGACCCTCGCTGATGCTGAAGGAGATGTATTCCGAGGCCTTCGTAAGCTGGGAATCCCTTTAGGGGAGTTCAGGAAGCCTTTGGGAAGGAACAAAGGAAGATGGGAGGCAAAGATCTCAGAATGGGAGGTTGCTTCTTCCTCTATGTAGATTTTCCTATCCCATGATCTTTTTTAGTACTTGTGGAAAATAGCAATATTTCTTCGGTACCTGTGAAATCATATTATTTCATTTATTTTACTTGATTGTTCAGTAGGTATATGCATTTCACTGTCTTTTTCTTTCCTATTTGGAGGATCTCATTTTGCTCAGCCCCTTCACAGAGAAGGGCAAGTCGATGTGTCTGCCATGTGTCATTGGCCTGAGCCATTCTCTGTCCTCAGGGATGACTAGAGCAGGACAGAGCTAAGCAGTGCCCCGTGGAGAGCTGGTGGTCTGACTACTTCTCTGTTGCAGAGGTGGTTGAGCATGCCTGCAGTGTGACATCTCTTCTGCTGGGAGAGACCATGCCATCCATCACCAAAGACATGGACCTTTATTCCTACCGTCTGCCTCTGGGAGTATGCGCAGGCATTGCTCCATTCAATTTTCCTGCCATGATCCCCCTGTGGATGTTTCCAATGGCCATAGTGTGTGGAAATACCTTCCTACTGAAGCCATCAGAGCGAGTTCCTGGAGCAAGCATGCTTCTTGCTAAATTGTTCCAGGACTCCGGTGCCCCGGATGGAACACTGAATATCGTCCATGGACAACATGAAGGTAACTGCCCTTCTGTACGTGGCACTGAATCTGTCTGCCAAAAAAAATCAAGGTGTTGAGTGGTGAAGGAATATTTTAGAATGAGGAACCTAGGCAGGAAGGGATTTACTGATAGTAACCTCCTTGTTTGAAGGCAGTGTTTGTGGACTGGCATCCCTGTGTGCTAAGGTAACTAACTGGGGAGTAGCAGTGCCTATGGCCCTACAGAATACATTGGGACAAAGAAATATGGATTAGGTCAGGACAAGAGAGATAAAAGAGAAAGTTTTCAGTTTAAACTGAGAAAATTTATAGACCTCAGAGAGACTGAAGGCCTTCTATTTCACATAATAACAGCTAACATTTAAAAAGCACTTCTGTGTTTCAGGCAGTTTCTAGTGCCTTTCATATATTATCTCATTTAATCTTTATAACAATCCTTTAAGGTAGGTACAATTATTTTTCCATTTTACAGGTAAGGAAACTGAGGCTTAATGAGGTAATGTGCTAGAAACTATCAAAGCCAGTCTGTCAGTGCCCGGGAAAACTCTGGTTTTTACTTTTAAAAATGATGCTATATTGCTGCTCACATGACAGCACAATAGTATCTGAGAGTCCCAGTATATGGTGACCGTTAAGGAAATAATCACATTCTCAATGGATAAAAGCAAGAGTTGAATATTAAAAGGCTGTTATTTTGGAGGAAAACAGGAGTTGTTACCTTTGGAGTTAGAAGTAGAAATAACAAATGAGAAAAATAATGAAAGGGAAAAGGCTAAATAGAATTAGTAGTTTAAAGAATTTAAGGAAAAGGGAAGAACTTCAAAATGGGAATCCAGGGTAGAAAAATAGAAGTATGGAAACTTCTCATTCACAGCAATGGTAAAGATAAGTTTGACATGTTGAGAAATGTGAGACCACAGCCATTTGTTTCTTTGTGGTAATCATTTCTTTTCTTCTTAAAGCTGTAAACTTTATTTGTGATCATCCGGATATCAAAGCAATCAGCTTTGTGGGATCCAACCAGGCAGGAGAGTACATCTTCGAGAGAGGGTCAAGACATGGCAAGAGAGTTCAAGCCAATATGGTGACTTCTTATTCCTTTTTCCCCCAAACTCTGTTATATGTATTAAAATTACCTACAGGGGTGCCTGAGTGGCTCAGTTGGTTGAGCATCCAACTCTTCATTTCTGTTCAGGTCATGATCTCAGGGTCGTGGGATCGAGCCCCATGTCAAAGTCAAGGCTCTGCACTGCCAGCATGGAGCCTGCTTGGGATTCTCTCTCCCTCTCTCTCTGCCCCTCTCCTGCTTGTTCTCTCTCTCTCTCTCTCAAAATAAACTTTAAAAAAAAATAATAATAGGGGCGCCTGGGTGGCTCCGTCAGTTGAACATCCAACTTCAGCTCAGGTTATGATGTCACAGCTGATGAGTTCAAGCTCCACATCAGGCTCTGTGCTGACAGCTCAGAGCCTGGAGCCTGCTTCAGATTCTGTGTCTCCCTCTCTCTCTCTCTGCCCCCTCCCACTTGCTCTGTCTCTCTCCCAAAAATAAGAACATTAAAAAAGTAATAATAAAACTACCTACAAACAGCCCTTCAGCAGAGGCACTACTTTCCCACTCTCATGCCAATGTGTCTTTATTCCTACTTCATCCTGAATGTCTTCCTTTTAGCCATGAACCTGGTAATGAGTTTTTCCTAAGCCACTTTAATTACTTTTTATCTTAGACAATCTTGGTGACAAAAGGTACTTTTCTCCCTAAGAATGTTATTCAAATTCTTTGGCTTTAGCAGTAACCTCTGAATTCTTGTTCTGGCCTTGTTTCTTCCTTCGTACCATGCTTTCTAGCCCTTTCTCCTTCCTTCCATTCAAGGCATATCCTAACTACTATAATGTCAAAGATATGCTCTTCCTAACAGTCCATGCTATCTTGTACTAGAAAGAGCCAAATACCCTGTGAGTATGGTTTACTTGTTTGTATAGTTTTACTGTTCTCTTACTAGCTCCTTGCCAAATACATAATAATTCTTTGATACTAAATGTGAATCCAATTGCCTCTTTCTCACCCTTTGGTTAATATTGCAGAAAGGGCATCCACCTATGCACAGGCTTGGAAACTGTTCCTGATATGCCCACTTATTTCTTTTCCTGGCTGAATATATTTTGGCCAATTTGACTTAAGCCCCCCCCAGCTCACTATGTATTTATTGAGTGTATTCTGTATCTAACAGTATATTATGTGTAATGGGATAAAATTAAGTAGCAAACATGATATCTACCCATGAACTCAACTATAGTTATACAGTCGTCCCCCCTCATCTGTGGGGGATGCCTTCCAAGACCCCTAGTGGATCCCTGAACCTGTGGATAGTACTGAACTCCATATATACTATATTTTTCCTATAAATACTCATCTATGATAAATTTTAATTTTTTTTTTTTTTTAAATGTTTTATTTATTTCTAGGAGAGAGAGAGAGACAGCATGAGCAGGGGAGGGTCAGAGAGAGAGGGAGTCACAGACTGAAACAGGCTCCGGGCTCTGAGCTGGCAGTCAGCACAGAGCCCGACGCGGGGCACGAACCCACGAACTGCGAGATCATGACCTAAGCGAAAGTCGGACGCTTAACCGACTAAGCCACCCAGGCGCCCCAATAAATTTTAATTTATAAGGTAGGCACAAAGATTAATAATAACTAATAATAAAATATAACAATTTTCAGGGGCGCCTGGGTGGCTCAGTTGGTTAAGCGTCCAACTTCGGCTCAGGTCATGATCTTGCAGTGCACAAGTTGGAGCCTGCATAGGGCTCTGTGCTGACAGCTCAGAGCCTGGACCCTGCTTCGGATTCTGTGTCTCGCTCTCTCTCTGACCCTCCCCTGCTCACGCTGCCTCTCTCTCTCAGAAAAAAAAAAAAAAAAGAACAATTTTAACACTACACTATAATAATATGGTCTCTTGACCTATCTTATACTTTACTCACCCATCTTATGATGATGACGTGAGATGATAAAGTGCCTACATTCTGAGATGAAGTGAGATGAATGATGTGGGAATTGTGACAAAGTTATTAGGAAGCATAGTTTCCAGACTTCAGTTGACCTTGGGTGACTGAAACCATGGAAAGTGAAACCACAGATGAGGGGAGATTACTATGTCTGGAAACATATGTGTAGAAATGACCATGTTATCCTACCTAGTAAAGAAACTTATGAGGCTATGTATCTAGAAGCAAGCCAATTTGGAGAATCTCTTTCCAGAAATGGTATATCAAGAGGTCCACCTATTTACCTTTCAGCTGGCCACTGTATTATATGGCAGCTCTTTGTTTACTTTGCTCTTCTTATAGCTAGAAACCCCAGCAGACAATAGACTGTTTCCTGTCAGACTTAGGAAAGAGAAGGGAGTTCTTCTTGGTTCCTGGGTGCAGTATGTAGTCTGTCAGTTTGACTGAATGTGATTATGTGACTGGAGGTTTTGTTTTGTTTTGGTAAGGGGTTTTGATCTAAATAAACACATAACAGCTTATCAGCTAAGAAAGTAGAAAACAACCTGGAGATTTATTCTGTACTATCAAGACTTCAGCAGTATCAAAATGATAATAAATCTAGCCTCAAAACTACAAAGGGTAAATTCTCTCCTTCCTTAAATTCTTATTTGAAATCTAAGATTCTTTGCTTAGTTTCTTAGCCTTGTTGTATTTTGCCAAGGAAGATTCATGTACTTTTTGTATTTCCTTAGGGAGCCAAGAACCATGGAGTAGTCATGCCAGATGCCAATAAGGAAAATACCCTGAACCAGCTGGTTGGGGCAGCCTTTGGAGCTGCTGGTCAGCGCTGCATGGCTCTTTCCACAGCAATCCTTGTAGGAGAAGCTAAGAAGTGGCTGCCAGAGCTGGTGGAGCGTGCCAAAAACCTGAGAGTCAATGCAGGTAATCAGTTCTCTGCCCTGCTCCTTTAGACTTTGTATCTGTGGCACTAAGCTCTTGGTTTTAGTGTTGGCTTTGGCCAGTGGGAGTAATCATGTCTACTCTTTAACCATTGCCTCTATACTATGCTTGCCATTGTTAGCAGTCATAATATATGTTAATGAAGACCTTAAATACTTTTGTGTTGTTTTACAGGAGACCAGCCTGGTGCTGATCTTGGCCCCCTGATCACCCCCCAGGCCAAAGAGCGAGTCTGTAATTTGATTGATAGTGGAACAAAGGAGGGAGCTTCTATCCTTCTTGATGGTCGAAAAATTAAAGTCAAAGGCTATGAAAATGGCAACTTTGTTGGACCAACCATCATCTCAAATGTCAAGGTGAATAACTCTGGCTTATTTATTTCACAAACACAAGCACTAAAGGTACCTTAAAGGCTATAGATGGAATCTCATCCTTCCAAATGAAGACATTTAATGACTTGAGACCTCATCTCTTGCCGGGCTCACTCAGTTATTTTATTTAGAGTCTGAATGAGCCTCCTATCCTGACACGCAGCCTCCTTCCACTATACTAGTGGCTGGCAAATTTTCCATAAAGAGCTAGATAGTAAACATTTTTTTGGCTTTGCAAGGATGTACAGTCTCTGTCACATCTACTTACTCTTGACATTTTAGTGAGAAAGCACATTAACATTGTGTGGCTGTGTTCCAATAACCCTTTATGAACAATGGAATTTTAATTTTAAATAATTTTACATATCATGATTGATTTCTTTTTCAGCTATTTAAAACACAGAAACCATTCTTAGCTTGTGAGCTGTACAAAAACAAGCAGCAAGCTTGCTCGGCCCACTGGCTATATTTTGCCAATCCTAGCTTGTATTTGTTACTAATCCATTTAATATTCATTTTTCTTTCTGCTCCTTGCTGTCAAGCTTATAGCTAATGCAGTGTCTCCATCAGCGTATCAACCACCCAGTATTTACTGAATACCTATTCTGTGCCCCAGTTTTAGCTGTATCTTCTCCAGAAAATAACAAAAGAGAAAGAATTGATCTCTCAATTTTTATTTATTAAAACTCCACAAGTCTCTCAACTAAAATTAATGACTAAATTGAGGTTAGGAAGCTATGTCCCCACTATTCCTACTATAATCCTGAATAATTAAGAGTTGAATGTAAGCGTAGTAGAAATGATGAAATCTCTTGCCACAGAACCATTGAGGAAAAATCCACTTAATAGCAACAAACAGAGCCAACTAGCTGCTGTGGTGAAGGATGTTTTGAATGTTTAATGTGACCTGATATCAAAATATAAATGTACAGACTCTTTTGCGGAGGCAAAGGAATGAATGAGAATGAATTGTTGATGTTACAGAAAACTTAGTACAGGGTTTCTTTAAACAGAAACACTCTCCTGATATATATATTGAAATATACCTTTTCAGTGAAAAGGTATATTTCAATATATATTTGATTTAGGGGCACCTGGGTGGCTCAGTTGGTTGCCTGACTTTGTCTCAGGTCATGATCTCACAGTTTGTAGGTTCGAGCCCCACGTCAGGCTCTGTGCTAACGGCTCAGAGCCTGGAACCTGCTTCAGATTCTGTGTCTCCCTCTCTTTCTTCCCCTCCCCTGCTCGTGCTCTGTCTTTCTCTGTCTCTCCCTCTCTCAGAAATAAACATTTTAAAAAAGTTGTTTTAATATATATATTTGATTTATAAAACATGAATTTTCATGTAACTTTTCATAACATAACAACTGTATAACAGGTTATACAGGTATAAAAGAGGAAGCTAGTGATAGGTCATGGGACCTAAAAATACAGTGCTTAAAGGGCAGGAGTGTAATTGTAGTTAATAAGAATTTCAAGTTGTTTGTATGATTGGTAGCCTGGAAGATGGAACACAGCAAGAAAGGACATTTTTTTAAAAGGTGGTTTAAAATGAAGAGAAGTTGCTAACATGAAAGCTGTCCGTGTAAGCAGTGGATCATAAAGTACCAGATAATATACTGACTTCTTTTCTGGATGCATCACTCCTGGCAGCCAACTATGACCTGTTACAAAGAGGAGATTTTTGGTCCAGTTCTTGTGGTTCTGGAGACAGACACTTTGGATGAAGCCATCAAGATTGTAAATGACAATCCATATGGAAATGGAACTGCCATCTTCACCACCAATGGAGCCACTGCAAGGAAATATTCCCACCTGGTGGATGTTGGACAGGTTTGTGAACAGAGTTTTTAGGAGATTTTTGTAGTCATGTGCTGTTCCCTATCTAAGGGAGATGTTAAGTGATCAGTTGCTGCTCCTCTAATTTCCCACAATGCTCCATTTCTTCCTCAGGAATCACAGTTCATGGAATGGAGGATGGAATAGGATAGAAATTGGAGTATTTAAAATTGGTCTGTCTGATGTCGAACATTTGTGCTTCTAAATGGAAAGTTCCTTTGTTTGAGTCCTTTTATTTACGTGGATTTGTTCTGTTTTAGGTGGGGGTGAATGTCCCTATTCCAGTGCCTTTGCCAATGTTCTCATTCACCGGCTCTCGATCTTCCTTCAGGGGAGACACCAATTTCTATGGCAAACAGGTAACTTTAAGAAAACATTTTTTTCCTCTAAGAAACTTTCTTGAATATACTCAGGAACAAGGATTCTGCAAGGAAGGCCCTGACATTAGCTTCTGTGGGGTCATAAATTGTTCAGCCATGCTTGTCAGGATGTTCCCTAGAAAAGATTTAAAATATAACAAAATTTTGCCAAAGCTGTTGCTTCCTGACTAACTCAAGGTGGCAAAGTTTGGGGGAAAGAGCATGAGGAAGCCCAAGTCCTTTTCTCTGCCTGAGATCCTTTCTTCCTACCTCTCCTCTTTCCTTTAAATCTTAATCATCTGTCTTGTCTAAGTTTAAAGCATGGACTCCTCCGGAAAATTATCTCTGACTACCACCACCCCCTTCCTAAGTGCTGGGTTGGGAATGCCCCCATGTGCTCCCACTGCACATTTTTCTCCTGTAAGTTATTCATTTGCAAACTAATTTTTATGTTTATCTATTGTTGAGAGAGAGAAAGAGCATGAGAAGGGGAGAGGGGCAGAGAGAGAGAGACACACAGAATCCGAGGCAGGCTCCAGGCTCTGAGCTGTCAACACAGAGCCAGACACAGGACTTGAACTCACAAAATGCAAACTCATGACCTGAGCCAAAGTTGGGTTCTTAACTGGCTGAGCCACCCAGGCGCCCCTTCATTTACAAAAATTTTACTGAACGCCTTCTTTGTACCAAACACTATTCTAGGCACTGCGAATACATTATGAACAAGAAAAATAAAGCAGATTTGGCACATAATGGCCTGGAGCAAATTCCAGCTTGGCCTGTTATTAACTGCATGACTTTGGGGAATATCCCGTGTCTCAAGTTTCTTATCTATAAAATAAGAATAACAGGGGTGCCTGGGTGGCTCAGTCGGTTAAGCGTCTGACCTCGGCTCAGGTCATGATCTCATGGTTCGTGGGTTTGAGCCCCGCATCAGGCTCTGTGCTGACAGCTAGCTCAGAGCCTGGAGCCTGTTTCGGATTCTGTGTCTCCCTCTCTCTCTGACCCTCCCCTGCTCACACTGTCTCTCTCTCTCTCAGAAATAAATACAACATTAAAAAAATTTTTTTAAATGAGAATAACAATAGTACTTATATTTCATAAGTTTAAGGTTAAATCACCACTGTTACCACATCCTTTGGCAGGTACATATGTTCTAAGGCAAGAAGAAGCATGGCAGGTTCAAAGAATAGAAACGGGCTGGGGCACAGAGAGTGAATGAGAAGGAGAGTGGTAAGAGATGAGGTTAGAGAGGTAGGGGAAACCCTGTAGGGCTGTGTAAGCCAAGATAAGAATACATCACATTGTGATTATTCAGTAACTGCAGTACCTGGCACAGAGCAAGTGCCCAGACGTGTTGAACAAATGGGCTAGTGGAAGTTCTTTGTAACTCCACGACACAGCCATTTTGATACCTTTGGTAATAAACTTCATGTTTTTTATACAGGACTCTCTTTCATAGTTTAATTAAAAAAAAAATTAACAGTAACACTGCATAGCAGAATATAACAATGTGGCCAGCTGGTTAAGAAAACATATTGGGGGGACACCTGAGTGGCTCAGTCGGTTGAGCTTCTGACTTTGGCTCAGGTCATGATCTCAATGTTCATGAGGTCGAGCCCCACATCAGGCTCACTGGTGTGTCAGCACAGAGCTCACTTCTGATCCTCTGTCCCCTTCTCTCTGCCCCTCCCATGCTTGCTTGCTCATGTTCTCTCTCTCAAAAATAGACATTAAAAAAAAAAAAGGAAAACATTTTGGTTATTTGGAGGCAGATTATTTAGTTTGTGCATTAGTCATAGCTTTTGCATAATTGATTACTTTGATTCTATTAACAAAAATTTCTTTTGAGGGAAGCAGAGTAAAACTACTGTTTTTTTCTCCCTGTCTTGGTTTAATTACTGTTAAGTCATCCTGGTAAGTGAGGTTTCTTGGAGGAAAAGACTGACCCCATACACAGTTTGAAGTCTTAAATTTTAAGGTAATCAAATTTCTATTTTGGGGCTCGTAGGTGGCTCAGTCAGTTAAGCATCTGACTTTTGATTTTGGCTCAGGTCATGATCCCAGAGTCATGAAGTCAAGCCTAGAGTAGACTCTACACTGGCCATGGAGCCTGCTTAAGATTGTCTCTCTCGCTTGCTCTCTGCCCCTCCCCCATAAATAAATAAACAAACAAATAAAAGTTAAAAAAAACACAAAAGTTTAATTAAAAAAAAAAGATTCTTTCTCTACCCCTGCCCCCTTCATGTTCTCCCTCTCTCAAAAAATTGCTACTTTGCATTCTTCTGGAAAAAAGACAAAAAAGTATCCTCATAATGTCAACTTTAGTTGTATTTTATATTGAAAGTATATAATAACTCTAAAGCTTTTTTTTTTTTAATTTTTTTTTTTAATGTTTTATTTATTTTTAGGAGAGAGAGAGAGACAGCGCGAGCAGGGGAGGGTCAGAGAGAGAGGGAGTCACAGACTGAAACAGGCTCCAGGCTCTGAGCTGGCAGTCAGCACAGAGCCCGACGCGGGGCTCGAACCCACGAACTGCGAGATCATGACCTAAGCGAAAGTCGGACGCTTAACCGACTAAGCCACCCAGGCGCCCCCTAAAGCTTTTAAAATATGCATTAACATGGCCCAGATTTTGTCAAATAATTCTAGAAAAGTATTTTAAAGAAGCTATTGTGTTTTTTTCTAACATTATCTTTCTAGCTTGCTAGTATTTTTTGTTAGATCTGCATAGTCTATTCTCTTTTGCTCAAGCCTATTCTTATAAACTATATATAAAGCCTTACATATGAATTTTTTTGTTCACATTATAGGTGATTTAGAAGTGAGTGTGTGTAAAGCAGACATTTTATTTTCGATTTGTAAGATATTGTTGATTTTACTACTTTAGTATCACTGACAGTTGTCAGAAATGGCCTAATATGTATTCCCACCCCTTCATCCCTTTTTCTTCTTCACAGAAAAGAGAGAAAAACTAACAGTTATTGAACAACAGTTACTTTGCTAGGATGTTTGAAGGTCATCTCATTTTCTGCTCACAGCGAGGTGAGCCATAGGTCACAGATAAAGCCCAAGGTTGCATGGCAGTCAATAAGGAGGAGAGGCAGGATTTGAGCCAGGTCCTAAGACTTCAGCTCTAGGAACAGAATGAACTGCAAGTTTAACAGATTACACTGTTCAATTTTTCCATTTAGATCCTCTTAACTAGTTTCAGCATAACGATAGGTAAGGTTTGACTATTTACAATGCCAGGTATTATGCTAAATGTTTTAAATAAATTATCTCATGAACAATATGTTGGGTTTTGGTTGCACCAACTCAAGTGGCAACATGGGTAACACTTTACAGCACCTCCTTCAAAAGCTGATTGAAAGAGAAATCATGAAACCCCCAGGAATATATGCTAACTTTTTAAATGTTTCCTTTGTTCTCTTTAGGGCATCCAATTCTACACTCAGCTAAAGACCATCACTTCTCAGTGGAAAGAAGAAGATGCTACTCTTTCCTCACCTGCCGTAGTCATGCCTACCATGGGCCGTTAGAAACAAGTTTGTTCCAGATTCAGTCCACCCTGAGTAATCTCCCTCTGTTCTTGACCAACTTCATTTGCCAACTTTGCTCGTATCAGATCCCTAGGACTGGAATACCTGGTAACTAAAATCTTTCTCAAGACTGTTGGCCCCTGCAAAGTTGTTCTGGGGAGATTCCTAATGTTACTCTTAAGCCAGATTTTGACCTGTTCCTTACTTTGGTTTTTGAGGTAACTGTTAGAACTCTGAAATGCTTATATGGAATGAGAGCTTAGGCTATTTACTAAAAGGTCTCCCCTTTTCTGATGACCTGAAGAATGGAAGATTAGTGTATGTAAAGAAGATCTTCCAATAACTGGAAGAGGACTTCTTGGATGGGGAAATAGGACAGAAATTAATTCACCCTTTGATTGATCCTCAAACACAGCCCTACATAAATGGCAGCTGTCTCTCTGCCCAGGTTTCCTGAGCCTGTCATTTATCTCACACTATAAAGAACATAATCCGTTTCTACTTTTCCCACCATTGTGACAACTGCTTTTTTTTCTGCTAAATGCCACTTTGTCCTAGTGATTCATGACCACTAATTCTATGATTGTTACGGTTCCTGCTTCTTAAAGTCACTTCTCAAGGATACCTCAGTATGTGCTAGATAAATCAACTTTTTGTTTTGTGTGCCAAGTGTTAAATTTCATGTTTGGTTTCAACAATCATTAATGTTTCAATCATTAATTCAGATCCAAATGGAGTTTTTTAAGAAAACTATTTCAAAAGCTTTTTAGGGCCAGAAATCAAGGGGGTATTCCAGCCATGAATGCTTGCAAGACTCTTGCCTTAAGTAAGTGCAACCAGGTATTACTTGCCGAATTTTTTGTGTTGTTCTTTCTTCTTGCTTGCACTTCTCATTAGTGGTAATTTTTAATGAAAGAACCCTTAATGTAGAGTAATTCTTTGGTGCCTAAGAAATGTCAAGGCTCTTCATGACATGAAATAGTAGAAAAGAAATGGTTTGACAGATTCTTCTGTGACCATTAATTCAAGTATCTTTATGCCTTTTCTTTTGATATAGCTAAACTTTATGTCAGACCAGAAACTGATGAGCTAAAAAAATAAATTCCCAACTGAATCAAGCCTTTTGGGATATAGTTTTTACCCAGTGAACTAGGAGAAGGTTGCTGGCTCTGATAGAATAATCTTTGGTCCTCAGCCAGATGCCATAGGTCATTTATTTTCCTGCTCCCTCATTACTCACTTGGATAATGCTAATCTGCTCCATGGCAGTGATTCAGTGAACTAAGGATATGAAAACTGAAAATATTTGTGCACTCTGTGCATTTTAATACTACCACTGCTGGATAGAGTGTCAGAATCTTCAATCACTTAAGGTGACTGGAACTTTAATAAAATACATGTATGACCCTAATGGGTTTATTTGTTTTGGGGGTTTTGGGGTTTTTTTTTTTTTTAGATTTGTCTTCCTAAACATGAGGCAATAAAAATTTGTAATTTGATGATAGAATGCCTTTTGTTTTATTTCTACTTATCACAGCTGGCAACTAATAGTATTACTTAATCCAATCCAACAACTACAGGCCGGGTTGAATGAAAGCTCATATTGTCTAAATTCCAAGTGGAATTAAATATAATCCCAGAGATTCCTATGTTTTCCTTATATTTAAAGGAAATCACTTCTTTAAAAATACTGACTCATCAGAATTGTGTTGCTCTAATTGGAATCAACTCATTTGTGTAGCTACTTGCTACTTAGAAGAGTTTCTTGTTTCTTATATGGAAAAAAGTATTCAGTTATATTCATGCTAGTAGCACCTTAAAAATTCTGTGTGGCCTCATTTGAAATTTCTCAGATCCTGTGTTGTGCTAATCAATTATGAATAACAAATTATAAATAAAAAGCTCTTAAAAAGAAAATCTGGCTTTTTTGTTTTGTTTTTAAATGTTTATTTATTTTTGAGAGAGAGTGCAAGTGGGGAGGAGCAGAGAGAGAGAGACAGAGAATCCCAACCAGGCTCTGCACTGCTGGCACAGAGCCAGATGAGGGGCTCAAACTCATGAACCATGAATTTTGACCTGAACCAAAATCAAGAGTCAGACATTTAACCAACTGAGCCACCCAGGCACCCTTGGCTTTTTGTTTTTTAATAATGTCTTCCTAAATAATTCCTTTGTCCCTAGTTTGTAGGATTCAGACTTCCCAATTTTGTTCAAAGCCAATAGTTACGTGGTCATTGTGTTTATTCTTATATAAAATATAGTACATATTTTAGCTAGCCTTTATACTTCACAAGACAATTTATAGGTTTTCCACATTTACTAAAAGAAGCACAAATGTGCATTTACATTAAGTTTCATATGCCTGCCATAGCGTAGACCTATTATACATGTGCTATTACTCTTTTCACTGATCCCTGAGAGCTCTTGGCTAGTAGAGAAAAGCATCTATGACTTAGCAAGAAGTTCCATGGGGGAAAGGTAGCAGTTACTATCTGTATTGTTTGGTTAGATTATAGACTCCTTACTACGTCCGACTCTTATGATTCTTTCTGAATATTGGGTATCATCACTTCACCAGGAGAGTCTGAAATTGGTACTTGCTGAGTGATGAAGGTTTGATCTTGAAGCTTACTGTCATCCCTGCAATAATGACAAAATGGCAGACCTGTCAGCACCACATGTACATGGAACTTGGTTCAGAACAATAGACTTGTCATATAACTCCCACTCAGTTCCAGCACATATAAAATGTCCACCACAACCACTGTGATCAGATTCACATTCATTACCTTGTCAAGACAGCTCTTACCCAAATTCCTCTGTTTCTCCATCATCAGCAACAACATACTCTGGAACTGAAGGCCCAGAGCTCTGGCTATATTTCCTGTGGTAGATAAAAGTTAATAATGAGGCAGTGTCTCCTCTTGTCCCATATTTCAACTGTTTTTTTCTTAAGTTTGAGAGAGAAAGAGAGCATGCGCACATGTGCATGAACAGGGGAGGGGCAGAAAGAGAGAGAGAGAGAGAGAGAGAGAGAGAGAATTCCAAACAGGCTCCATGCTTAGAGTGCAGAGGCCAACTCAGGGCTTAATCCCACCAACTGTGAAATCATGACCTGAGTCAATACCAAGATCAAGAGTCAGGTGCTTAACTGATAATCATGATGATGATATTCCTCCAACAGCTATTAATGGTGATGATTAAGACTGAACAAGGAGTGCCTGGGTGGCTCAGTCAGTTAGGCGTCCGACTTTGGCTCAGGTCATGATCTCATGGTCATGGGTTCAAGCCCTGCATCGGGCTCTGTGCTGATAGCTCAGAGCCTGGAGCCTATTTCAGATTTTGTGTCTGCCTCTCTCTCTGCCCCTCCCCCACTCATGCTCTGTCTCTCTCTGTCTCAAAAATAAAAAAAAAAACTATTAAAAAAGATTGAACCAGATTACTAACCAAAAACATGGCCAGCAAAATTCCCTTACCACAAAAAGAAGCTCAGAACTTAGAAAACTTACCAAATGGATCCAATATGAAAATTTCTCCTCATACTTTGGAAAGTTTGGTTTAAGAACAGGAAGTAATCATATCACTGATTGACAATTCTAATGGAAAGTGAACTTAATAGGATTATAAAAAGGACAGTAGGGGGGTGACTGTCTGGTTCAACTGGTAGAGCATGGAATTCTTGATCTCAGGGTTGTAAGTTTGAGCCCCACGGTGGGTGTAGAGATTACATAAAAATAAAATCTTAAAAAAAAAAAAAGCATAGTAGGTTGATTTGCCAGCAGGTATAGACACATACTCCACTCCTAAAACTTGTCCTCAATTAGGTACATATGAAAGCAGAATAAACCCATTCAAAATATGACTGTATTATATAGTCTAATAACAATGCATGAGAAAAATGTATTTTGGGGTGGGTCAGTTGGTTAAGCATCCAGCTCTTGATACCAGCTCAGGTTGTGATCTCATGGTCATGAGATTGAGCCCCACATTGGGCTCCACGCTGAATGTGAAGCCTACTCGGGATTCTCTCCCTCCCTCCTCTCTGCCCCTCTCCTGCATTCATGTGCTGACACACGTACTGTCTCACTCTCTCTCAAAACAAACATTTAATTTTTAAAAATGCACTTCTTGATACTAGTACCTGAGTTATAGCCAGAGTGGTTGCTAATGCACTAGAGAGTGCAATTTATTGGTTATACTACTTGACTTTGTTCAATCACAAGAATATATTGTTAGATTCACAATCGTACAATCAACTGAACTCCTATGAACTTCCTAACTGCTCTCCTTGCCTTGGTAGACAATTTATCATCTAATCTTTCCCCAGTCTGGTTTGAGCTTTCTCATTTAATCTCATCTTCACCACACATTTCACTATTCTATTCCCATCTTTTCCCTTCAACCAGCTCTGACATGAGATTCTAACAGGCTTGGACATCATTCCATTGCAGCTAGATTTAAGTTCATTGATTTGGTGAAAAAGATTTCACTCAAATTTCTTTGTTTCTCCAGTATTGAAAACAACATAGTATGGAACTTGAGACCTAGAATTCAGGTTGTTTCTTGGAGTACAGAAAAGCCAACTCACAATGAGACAGACATTCTGTACCTATAGTCTGGATTCTACCTCCACCTCTAAATGAAAACAAAACAAAAAAATAAGACTCTTTGGAAGGCTACCAGAGACAAAAGACCATTTCAAAGTTCTCCATCTTCCATTTAGCCTAAAATTCTTTCAACTCTCCTCATTTGGCTTTCCTCTTGTCCTCCTGTTCATTGCTGTGGTTATTTCTAGCCTTGGCCCTTTACTCTTCTACCTTCATCCACCCTCCTACACTCACCTACTGATTTTCACTAAACATGCTCAAATCTCCTTCCCTAAACACCTGTACTCCAGTCCCTACTTACAAATGCCTTAGTGTTTTTCATTTCAATGTATTGCCATCATCTCCAACTCGACACTGTAGGCACTTCTTCCTCTTTCTCTGCCCAGAATGTTTTTTCCTCTACCCTTTATTCCTTATATACGTTTTAGGGGTCAGCTCAAGCTTTTATTTCCTTAGAAACTTTCCTGACCTCAGTTGGGTCAGATTCCCTTAATTTAGGCTCTCTTACAACTATATGCCACTTCTTTGGGCCAATCTCATAGCTGTCCTTTAATATTTGTGTGACAATTTGAATAATGTTTTTCTTCCCACATAGACCATGAACTCCCTGAGATTAGGAATGATGTCTTTATTTGCTCAATCCTCAATAAATAGTAGGCATTCAATATGTATACGCTACATGAATTAATGGATGGATTAAATAAAATTTAAACATTTCCTTCACATTGGCTTTCCAGGTTTTTCATTTGCCTTTCATACTACCAGTCGTGTATTTCTAAGCTAAACACCTTAAACATTTACACTTTGTTTTGTTCCTTTTGCCTTTTATCACTAAGTCCTGTCTCTCTTTCCTAAGTGCCTCAGTTTCTCCCCTTTTCTACTCCTGCCCACTCACCCCCCCTCCCCCCGCCATACAACTAGAGTAGCACAGTGGCAGCTTCTGCTGGTTCCCAACTCTACTTTTTTTTTTTTTTTAATGTTTTATTTATTTTTAGGAGAGAGAGAGAGAGAGAGACAGCGTGAGCAGGGGAGGGTCAGAGAGAGAGGGAGTCACAGGCTGAAACAGGCTCCAGGCTCCGAGCTGGCAGTCAGCACAGAGCCCGACGCGGGGCTCAAACCCACGAACTGAGAGATCATGACCCAAGTGAAAGTCGGACGCTTAACCGACTAAGCCACCCAGGCGCCCCTCCCAACTCTACTTTTGTCTTGCAGTCCATCCTATGTGTATGTGTCACTGCATTATGTTAAGGTCAGCTCTGGAAACAGTGGCTTATGAACACTTTCAGTGAGACAGTATGAGAGTAGGACTTACTGCTCTTGTATTCCTTCAAGGCAGAAAAGGAAAGTATGTTATACTATTTTAGAACGGTGACATACGATTAGTTTTCTCAGCATGGCTTTTAAGACTCATTATAATTTAATCTATAGAGCCAACCTTCTTTTTTTAAATTTCTTTTTTAATGTTTATTTATATTAGAGAGAGAGAGAGAGAGAGAAGGCGAGCATGAATGGGGGAGGGGCAGAGAGGGAGACACAGAATCCAAAGCAGGCTCCAGGCTCCGAGCTGTCAGCACAGAGCCCAATGCAGGCCTCAAATTCACAAGCCATGAGATCCATGACCTGGGCCGAAGTCAGACACTTAACTTACTGGGCCACCTAGGTGCCTCTTTAATATTTTTTTTAACATTTATTTATTTTTGAGAGAAAGACAGAAAGAGCTGTCAGCACAGAGCCTGATGTGGGGCTTGAACCTACAAACTGCGAGATCATGACCTGAACCAAAGTCAGAGGCTTAACTGACTGAGCCACCCAGGAGCCCCTTTAATTTTTTTTGTTAGTGTTTATTTTTGAGACAGAGAGAGATAGAGCATGAGCAGGGAAGGGGGAGAGAGAGAGGGAGACACAGAATCCAAAGCAGGGTCTAGGCTCTGCACTGTCAGCAGGGAGCCTGACATGGGGCTCATATTCATGAACTGCGAGATCCTGACCTGAGCCAAAATTGGACACTTAACTGACTGAGCCACCCAGGTGCCCTGACCTTATTTTTAATTACTAAATACTCCCAGTACCACCAATTTTCCTCAAGCCATGAAGTTTTCCTCAATGTTCCCCAAATACCCCACCTCTCTTACTACTTCTGGGCTTCTGCTTATGCTGTCTACTAAGCCCCTTGCCTGATGTACCCTTCCCACTCTACAATTCCACTCTCTTACAAGGCACCCTGCAGACTCACACTGTTTTAGTCTTCTTCACTGAAGTCTTCCCTACTGACATACTGTCTGAACTCCAATGATACTCTATTGTGCCACCTGACTTTTCTTTGCTATGTTTGCTTTTGTTTGGGCAACTAGATTAGAAACTGTAATATCAAAGGCAATGTCTCTTAATTCCTGCGAATGCCCATAGTGCCTAACATAGTAACAAGCATGCAACAAGCAATTAATAAGAGGTTGATTTATTTTAGCCACACTATAGTTCAGTACCAGGGGTATAGTCCCTGATAAAGTAGAGTGAAGAAAGAGAGTGAAACGAATCATTAAAAATAATGATTTGGAGTATCTGTGGATTTCTGTTTTCCTTTCTAGGTCTTTTTCTTGGTATTTGGAGAGTCTCTAAATTAATAAACAGTGTAAAAATCACTTACTTATCTTTGCAAACCAATAAAATCTTTACCAATAAAATCTTCGTAATTGTTATGCTTCTCTTCACTGACCACTCATTCAGCTGAACAATGCTGTACCTTCTTAGCAAGTATTACCTTAAACATCTAAGATTAGTCTCTTTTCTCCCCCCTTTAATACTAATTCGTCTCTCATTTTTGTGCTCATTCATTCATCTCCCATCCTTCATCTCTGGGAGTGACACGTGCCAAACAGCACGACCCTTTTACATTTTCTGATCCTTTCCCATTCCTTTAATTTTAAGTGAGAAGTTGTTCATTCTTCCTATATGGTTTCTAGGTTTGATAACACCTTGGTATTTCACTGCAGAAATAGGGAGTTACCTGGAAACAACACCATTCATTTTTGCAAAGAGCAATCTCAAGACTTTCTCCTTTTGCTCCCAGGTCAAATCTCCAATATCCACATTTCCCTGAATATCCATCCTGAAGAATTTCAAAAGAAAAAAGGAAAAGGAAAAATATGGCCAAAGTAAGCATCTCTCTTTTTTTAACCTATATAAATATGAGAAAAGAAAATTTCCAAACCATAACTATTATGAGGTTTCCAAATGTAATGACTACAAAGCAAACTGTGTCCATTACAAAATCACAAAGTTGAAGAGGATATCAATATGCTAACCATTCTGAAATGCTATGTAGTCATTAAGATAAAAATAAGAAAAACTACAACCAAAAAAATGCGTGCTCAAACATTAAGCAAATACGCAAAATAGAAAGATGTAATATAACATGCATTCACATACAAAGAGAAAAGGAACAATACAACACAAACTGGTTGTTTACGAGGTGAGATTATTGATCAATTCCTTTTAACATTTCTTTTTGTATAAGATATTTTGCTATGAAAACGGAGTGACAAGAGGTACATTTAGAAAATAACACGTAACTTATCTAGTCTATTTTCCTACCTCCAAATAAAACGGCAGCTAAGCTTTCCAGGCAGGTCTTTAGCTATGCTATAACTTTCCCAGAGGATCTGTAGTCTATTTACTAATTATGAAAGCTGGCCGACACTGTAGAGAGTACTGATGTTGCACAATGTAAGAAATGTTTTTGCATATACATCAATTGGGTTAGTTTTCCTTAAAACTTTAGGTTTTGCTTTATGATCACCATAGACTTCTATTGTCCTTCTCTTCAATTGTCCATCTCTTAAGCAGATGATCTAATATTTTAATCACCATTTCTGCCCTGCTGGTCCAGGTGATAGAACACTAAGGTTAAGGTGAGAAGTTGTTCAGTAGCAAAAGTGTCCCACAGAGGGCAGAAGAAGAAGAGTCCAGTTTCTTCAATAACTATGGAGAATCATTTTATATACCTCCCTCTGAAATATCACTTTGTAGACAAAAAATGTAAAAGAAACTGCCTTATGTATGCTAGGGACTCAACTTGCTTGATGTATTCAATAAAAAAGAGGATGTGGCACCTGGGTGACTCAGTTGGTTGAGCATCCAGCTCTGGATTTCAGCTCAGGTCATGATCCCAGGGTTGTGTGATCAAGCCCCACATCAGGCTCTGTGCTAAGCATGGAGCTTGCTTAAGATTCTCTCTCTCCATCTGCTCCTCTCCCCTACTCGCTTGCTCTCTCTCTCTCTCTCTCAAATAAAATTTTTTTTATAAAGAGGAAATTACAGTGACACTCTTGGCAGTAGAAATAAATATGGCAAAAGGGTAAAAAAAATTACAGTATGGGCATTTTTGAAGAACACTCTTATCTTTCAGAAGCCACTGACCATGTCCAACCTTCCCGACAGATATATAATTTAAAAGAAACTACTAATTAGTCCATTAAAAATAAATCAGGGGCGCCTGGGTGGTTTAGTCGGTTAAGCGTCCGACTTTCGCTTAGGTCATGATCTCGTGGTTCGTGGGTTCGAGCCCCGTGTCGGGCTCTGTGCTGACCGCCAGCTCAGAGCCTGGAGACTGTTTCGGAGTCTGTGACTCCCTCTCTCTCTGACCCTCCCCCGCTCACGCTGTCTCTCTCTCTTGCTCCTAGAAATAAATAAAACATTTAAACAAATTTAAAAAAAGATAAATCAGAAAACACATTTGGAAGCGCTGTTAATAAGGTGTTCAGTATACATAGTAGTAGGGAGTCCTTTTAAGTTTCTCAAGCTAAGGCCTTTGAAGAACCTAACTGCACTGGATATAAAACTTTTTTTTCAGAATAATCTTTAAAATGCCCTATAATTTATGGTTCATAGGAGTAAGAGTGCACTGACAGACAAAAATGCTAACAGGAAACATTCATTGTATAAAGGCTGCGACTATCTCAAGCATCCTGCTACATTCATTATGGTGGCAGTGGATCTCTAGAATGTTTTGGAAACTTGGAAGGACTTTTGGCTAATACAATGATGGCGTCCCACTCTTGGATGTCCTCCAACCCACAGAACAGAGAATTATTACAAGCACTGTTATATTGATTTCTTAAGTTATATGTTTAGTGAGACGTTATTATCTATGAAGTTCATCTCAGTAAAAGGAATGTTACAAAATATTTGTGAAAGTATGCTTATCAAAAATGTTTAACCTGAATCTGATCACACCTTTATAATGAATTTACAGAAAAGAAAATAAAGGAACATGTTAAAAGATACTACAATGACATTCTATGGAACAAATGATCTAGTCTCTTTAACAAGTGTCCACCACGAACAAAGGAAATCTACTAAGAATACCGACTAAGCCCCACACACTGTGCTAAGTAAGCACAGGGGTTGTAAAGACAGTTAAGACAGTCCTCTTCAGGCAACTTAGTGAGTAATCTCTTCAATACTTAGATATTACCTAACTGAACTTCTCAGAGATCTTATTTCTGTAAAGGGCACAAAAATAGCTACCCAAAGGATAAAATATGAAAGCCTTAATTAGTACCATTTCTCAGCCTCCGTAAATTCTTGAGCCACGCTATTGGTGCTGTGCTCTTTGCCATCGAACGTTTGGATTTGGGGATATTCTATCCTTCCTGCACATGCTGCTCTCATTTTAACGTTGAAAGCAGCTTGTGCTAACTGTTTGTAACACTTCCTGCCAAATAGGATCTGTTGCTTCACTTGGTGTAGAGCATCTAAAAAGAACCTTTCCACTTCTGTTCTCTCATCCAGTATGTTCTTCGCCAGCTTCTTCACTCGATTCATTTCCCTGTCCTTCATCTGGAGAACTTGTTGCAGCTTGTCAATTTCAACCTGACCTGCTTGGTTCTCTATCATTGCCTGTTGCTGCAGTTTTAAAACTTCAGCCTCAAACTCTCTGGTCATACAACTCAGGGCAGTCTCCAAGCTTACCACCTTCTTCTGAAGAGTTTGGATTTGTAACCTCTGCTGGGTAAGCTGCATTATCTTTTCCTTAACCAACAGATCGTTGATTTCCTAAAAACAAAGATGAGAGAGGGGAGAGATTTTCTTTAATCAATTTCAAAACTTAAAAGTTCCTCATTAATTTCCATTACTTCATGAGATTACATTTGATACCAGGTTGAGATGATGATATTTGCTATTTTGTGTACCGAGAGAAAAAATATCTCAGGGTTCTTCTCTGGACTTGTGGAGGCCACTAATTTTGCTAATTAAGAAACTTTCCTTCTTCTAAAATTCCAGTAGTTTAAATGTTTTATATTATTGAAACGGGTAGTTTCAAAATCAATAAGATTATATATTAAGACATTAATTTAACAACTATATACTGGAAAATGTTGCCTATTCTAGCCTATAGGCTAGTGGCCTATCCCTTTTCCATTTTCCCTTTCCTCCTTAGTAATAAAACTCCAATTATTTTCAGGAAGGTAAGAAGCCCAATTGAAAATTCCCAGTCTCCCTCGCAGTTCAGCCAAGCTATGTAACTAAGTTCTGGTCAATGAAATGTAAGAAGTAGGAGTGTGTGCTGGACTTCCAGGAAGACCTCGAAAGGAAGAGGCATACTTTTTTCCTCCTTGTCCTTCTTTCTTCCTGCTTTCTGAGTAATGTAAGAGATCTAGCAGCTGCTTTGGGCCATGAAGTGACTTTGGGGATATAAGCCATACGTTGCACAGCAGAGTTAAGGAAACGGGAGTCTCTGTTGACTCTGGCCCTACCATTCCAGCTCTGGGTTGCTAACCTCCAGATCCCATTTAGGGGAGAGAATAAGCCCTTACATAGCAAAGTCATTGTTGTCAGGGCTTTTACAGCTGAACCTATTTGTAAGTGATTGGGGACCAACTATAAACCGAGTAAAATGAGTATTCTAAGGTAGTAGAGCGTAGGATTTATATTTATGTTTCTGATATATTCTTTATAAAGCCAAGTCTAATACTTCTTTTTTTATGCTTGTTTGTTTGTTTGTTTGTTTTTGAGAGAGAGAGAAAGAGAGAGAGAGCACCTGCTCAGGGAGGGGCAGAGAGAGAGAGGGACACAGAGAATCCCAAACAGCCTCCATGCTATCAGCATACAGCCTGGGGGCTTGAACCCACAAACTGTGAGATCATGACCTGAGCTGAAATCAGGAGTTTGACGCTCAACTGACTGAGCTACTGAGGCATCCCAAGTCAAATACTTCTTATGTCATTCTCATAATTAATCCTTTCAAATAAGAAAGGTACACCATCCAGACAGAAGAAAAATGGTCCAGTGTCCTAAGTTATCATTATTATACTCAATTCTTCATATTTACCAACCCAATCCTTAAACAAATAAACAAACAAATAACAAACAGAAAGTCCAAATGGAGTGGGAACCTTCTGGTGTAAAAGGAAAGTTTGAGTCTCTTGCAACTTCTGGGATTTTTTTTGTAGAGCATCAGCTTCCTTCAGGTGGTGTGCGAGAGCTTTCTGGAGATAAACATTCTCTTTAAAAACAGATCTTCCAGCATTGTTCAATTGCCTGAAATAGATAGATATACGATCCCAAAACACAAGCATAAGTTTTAGATATTACCAAACTAGAACAATGACTGCCTTATCACCCAACATTAAAAATAATGACCACCACTTATTTAGTTTATGGTAGGTACTCAAAAGTTAGGTACTCCGGGCTCTGTGGCTAAGTTTTTACCAATGGAAAGTGAAAAGTTATGTGTTACTTCCAGCCCAAGGCAGTTAAAAGCAGACAGGAGTTTCCCATACTCTTTCCTGTCCATATGATTACATTGAAGAAATCCAAGATAGAAGCAGCCCCAGTTCCTGAATCACCACTCAAGTAGAGCTATCTGATTCATACTGGATTATTAAGTGAGCAAGAACGAAACCACTGAGACTTGGAAATTTATTTATTAACACAACACAATTAAGTGCTACTTTCACTAACATTCCTCATAACAATTCTATATAGTTGCTATGATTAACCCCATTTTTAGATGAAGAAATTTAATTCCGTTAGGAAATTTTCCAACAGCCATGTTAGTATACATGCTGAGAACCAACGTCTAACTTCAAAGCCAGGGTTATTTCCTCCATACCACCTTGTTACAGAAAGGGTAGATGGAAAAGTGGCAGGGACACAAAGAGAAAGAGATAATAAGGGAAAGTAAACAAGAAAATGTTAAGAAAGCAAACCAGGAAAGAAGGAGGAAGACAATACGATGAGAACAAAATAGACCAGCAAAGAGATAAGAGAGGCTATGAGGAAAAAAAAGGCAGCAATCTCTTACGCAATAGCTTCATGGTGAGCTCTCTCTGCCAGCATTATTATCTTCTTTTCAGCTTCTTGTTCTAATCGATGCTAAAAAAGAAAACAGGCTTTTTTTTTTTAAGTTTATTTATTTATTTTGGAGGGCAGTAGGCAAGAGACAGAAAGGACAGGCCTCACGCTGTCAGGGCAGAGCCCAACATGGGGCTCAAATGTGAGGTCATGACCAGAGCCAAAATCAAGAGTTAGATGCTTAACCAACTGAGCCACCCAAGTGCCCCTAGGCTATCTTAATAGAGTTATATTTCTAACAAATTTAGACATCAAAAAGTGAAGTATTTATTTTATAATGTCAAACAAAATACTCCCGTCCATATGACTTAGTGTGAAGAACTCCAAGTGCTGGTGGAATAGCTAGCAAAGAGAGTAGTGTTAACACAGGAACCTCAGGGTACCTTCTGTTCTCCCCATTAAAGAAGCAACATGACATATAAATAGAAAAAAAAAAAATCCACATCAGTATTGGAAATTGGATCTTGGATAAATTTCTGCTAAATACAATGTGGTAAGAGTCATTAATTAATCCAACAAACCCCTATTCAGTATTAATATTGTACCACATTATTTATTTTTAATTTTTCAATGTTTTATTTATTTCTGAGAGACAGAGACAGCAGGGGAGGGTCAGAGAGAGAGGGAGATACAGAATCTGAAGCAGGCTCCGGGCTCTGAGCTAGCTGTCAGCACAGAGCCTGACGCAGGGCTCAAACCCACGAACCGTGAGATCATGACCTGAGCCAAAGTCAGATGCCCAACCAACTGAGCCACCCACGTGCCCCAGTACCAGATTTTTTAGATGCTGGAGATTCTGTGGTGAAAAAAACAGATAAAGTCCCTGTTCTGTTGGAACTTGTATTCTAGGTGAGATCCAAACAATAGTAATAATTAAAGTGCATTGATCATTTACCATGTGCCAGGCATGGTTCTAAGAGCTTTACATGTATTATTTACCTCTCACAATGACCCTAAAAATTAGACATTATTATCACCAAGAACAAGGACTGAGGAAACAAGTCTCGAGAGAGGTTAGTAACTTGCCCAAAGTCAGATAATGAGTAAGGAGCAGAGCGGAGATTCCTATCCATCACAGGCAATATGATGCTATACAACCACCCTAACAAGCAAACAAATAAGAGAATTAACAGACTGTGATGAATGCTATGAATGTAATAAGCAGAGTAATGAGAAAGATAGTAACTGGGGGGGGATTATGTTAGATTGGGGTTTAAGGAATCGATTTCTGAGAAAATGACACTTGAGCTCTGAAGAATGAGAAGAGCCAGAGCTGGAGGGAGAACATTCTAGAAAGGAACCCCAAGTACAAAAATATGTCATTGGGAAAGGGCTTGGTGGTTCAAGGAACAGAAAGGATAAAATAGGGAAACAAAGCACCAATAACTTGAGGGATGTCCAGGTGGAGCATACTACAGTAAGAGATGAATAAACAGGGCTTACTGGAAAGCCCTTTGCCATAAACCAGCAGCACTGGGGTTCAAACCAGCACTGGAGTTTGTACCCAACCATGAAGTTTACACCTAATATGGTGAAACAGCTACTGCTGTGGCTGGCCTTCCCAACATTCATTCCCATCCTCCCTTTTCCTTCTCAGCTTCCACTAGTGTCTAGAAAAAAACACACTCACTTTCCCAGGATCCAATATAACATGGTTCTGGCCAATGAGATAGATATAGGAAGAAATCTGCTAAGAGCTTCTGGGAGAGCTTTTATGGTTTCCAGATTTTAAAAAAGGGACATACAGCTGGAGACATCATTCTTCCTCCCTTAAACACAGACAAATCTTAGAACTGCATTAACCATCTTGCAACTATGAAGGAAAGGCCAGCAGCCACCTACTTCCAGACATAAAAATCCTGTTTATATAAGCACGGTCAGTCAGGTATTCTGTAAACTGACAAAGCACTCTTTGTGTGTGTAGAGCTGCTATGCTTAGCAGAGGAGAGAACAAGTGTAGGGGTGAGTGAGAGGAAAAAGGGCACTTGAGAGCAGCCCATTCCTGAGGACTTTCATTCCTACAGTGCCAGGAAATACATCAGAAGGAAAGCATCAAGATGCTGTTCCTGCCCCATTCCTAGGTTATTTAATACATAAACTGGAAATCTAGAGCCACTTTTTTTTTTTAATGTTTTATTTATTTCTGAGAGAAAGAAAGAGACAGCATGAGCAGGGGAGGGTCAGAGAGAGAGGCAGGCACAGAATCTGAAGCAGGCTCCAGGCTCTGAGCTAGCTGTCAGCACAGAGTCCAATGCGGGGCTCAAACCCACTAACCATGAGATCATGACCTGAGCTGAAGTCAGATGCTTACCGACTGAGCCACCCAGGCTCCCCTAGAGCCACTTTTTAAAGCTTTTTTTTTTTTAATCTAAACCTGATATGAGTACATTTTTACCCCACCCTCAACTTCCTACATCCCTACCAGTTTCTAAAAGAAATCTGTTCAATTCTTCCCTAAGAATGAAAAGTTAAAGGAAAATTTAGAAGACTTAAAGAAAAACCACGGGTCCTCTGAAAAGCTTATGAAGAAGAGAAGTGTTCCAGCACACTTCCCTCAATTTGGAGAATTAATGTCAGAGGCACAGAGAAATGCGGAAGTTTGTGATGTGCTAAGGAACATTTTTGAGCCCCCTTTCATTAGCACCCTTAGCTTAGCTTGGCTTGACTAAGGAAAGAGCTTCACGTGTACCAGAGTGACCTCTCCCATCCCATCCCCCTTTGTAATGTGCCACATGCAACTTTCCTTCCACTAGGGGAACACCAAGCTGAAGGGGCTGTGTCCTGAACCCTTAGTAAGATAACAATCCCTCTTTAGGATTTCAAGACTCTCTAACTGTGAGGGGGAAAAGAAGACTAGACACTGAGATATCTAGAACAGGTTTCGTTTTCCCTATTTTTAAAAATCTGCTGTTATTTGATAAACAATCCTCTAATAAGATGCCAAAAGAAAGGTTGACATGTCTCAGAATGCATATAGATACTTATATCGTTTTAGTAAACAAAATATTTCTTCTTTTTAAAAACAAAATATTTCTTAAGTCTAAAGTGTTGTACCTTTTCTTCAAAAAACCTGCCCTCCAGTCTTCTAAGAGTCTCCTGATGTTTCTGCTCCATGGTCCTTAAATTCTCCTTCAGCTGTAATTACAATAACAAAAGAAAAAAAAAGATCAGTAGGAAATGGGGGTGATGGAGGCACATTCCTGGAAAATTCTCAATAAAAAAACATTTTCTGTTATACATTATTTCTTAATCCTGAACACACAGAAAAATTCCATATCCCTGCCATGAGTACTGTACTTCCCACCAATCTTCTATACACTTACAAGATCAGTATTGAGTTTCTAAAAAGCTGTTCATGAACAACAGTTCACAGAACAGACAAGTTGTTCTCATAATCACATTTTCTAAATATCTTCATTTAAACATGTAGACTCGTAAAATCATAATATTTTAGAATTGGGGCACCTGGCTGGCTCAGTTGGAGGAGTGTGTGTGTGACTCTTGATCTCAGGGTCATGAGTTCAAGCCCCATGATGGGTGTAGAGATTAAATAAACTTAAAAAAATAATATTTTAGAATTGAAAGGGACCTTAAAAGTCACACTATACAATCTCCCACTAAATATAGGATTCTTTCTATGAGAAAAATATCTAGAGACAGAAGTATCACTAATTCAAATCTCATTAATTCATTAGACTAGACTTTCATAGTTCCCATTTCTAGAAAATTCTTCCTAGTATTAATCTAAAATACATCTCCCCCTATGATTCCCACAGATGGAGCCTTCTGTCCTAAAAACATGTATACATGGAATAAAAAGGACATAAAACTCTTCTAGGCAAAGAAAAGTAAGCTAATTTAAGTAAGCAGTAAGCAGTCAGGCTGAAAAAAGCATAATCTTCATGCCATAAAAAAGGCGGTAGAGAAGAGTTTCCCATGAGACAGATCTTTCTCACTTGCCAGCTGTTTGACTCAGGACAAACTGCGTCTCTAAGTCTCAGATTTCCACGAAACCTAGGGTGTGGCACGGATTAAATAACAACTCATGTAAAGTACCTAACTAGAATGGTAACCATTTAATATACAGGCTAGTTATTCAAGCATCTACTATTGTCCTCCCTTATACTTAATAATTTTCCTGTGATCTCTATCCTACATGTATTAAATCTCCATTTTATATGATCTCTTTCAGATGTTCTCCTTTCTGTATTTTTCATACAATTTTTTAAAAAATCGCTTCTTATATCATTTGAAAATTAATGTCAATAAACAAGTTTATAGAAATGTCTATCACCTTAGTGTGTGGGAAGATGGACCTGTCAAAGTCCATAAATTAACAAATCTTTCTAAAGATAATTAGGTAATGCCTATCAAAAACCTTTATTTCTGGGGCACCTGGGTGGCTCAGTTTGTTAAGTAAGTGACTGACTGGCTCAAGTCATGATCTCGGACTTCTTGAGTTGGAGCCCCACATCAGGCTGTCTGCTGTCAGCACAGAGCCCACTTTGGATCTGCTGCACCCCACTCTCTATGATCCTCCCCTGCTTTGCTCTCTCTCTCAAAAAAAAATTATCTTTTTTTAAGCTTATTTATTTTGAGACAGAGAGAGAGCAAGAACGAGCACATGAGCAGTAGAGGGGGAAAGAAAAGTGAGAGAGAGAATCGCAAGCAGGCTCTGCTCAGCATGAGGCCTGACCCAGGGCAGACATGGGGTCCAATTTGGTCCAAACTCAAGAGTCCAAACTTAACTGAGCCACCCAGGTGGCCCCTATCAAAAAATGTTAAAAGTTTGTTCTTTAACCTACAAATTCTACCTCAAAGAAGTTATCCTAAACACTAATTACAGATGTAGAAAAATATTTTGTTACTTAGCCTCTTTTAATTTGTATAGTGAATTCCATATACACAGTATAATTAATTTTCTTCCTTTATCTATACACTTCCCCTTTTAAGTTCACGGGCCTCTATACCTGCCTTAAATCTTCCGTATTTGGGATTCCAGAGAACCACCTTAATATTTTGCATAAGCCAGTATCTTTTGCTTTTGAATTTTAAGTTTTCCTGGCCCATGACCCTTTTGAGAAATCCGAACTCTATTTCTCCATTAGGTGGCAATATTGTTCTTAAAAAAAAAAAAATCATACCTCTAGACTATGTACTAGTTAATTCATTTTGATTCAGATTGTATACTTACACCCAAGATAGCCACTGTGGGAGTTCCTAAAATGTTACCGATCTTAAACTGATTCAATCTTCAGTATTTTCATATTAAAATTTTTCCTTCTAGAAAATGTTACGTCTTTTTGAGGAATTATTAATTGTAAAGTATTTAGAGTATATATTGCAATGATTTAATATACACATACATTATAAAAAGATTCCTCCCATCTAGTTATTAGAAAACTTGATATTCCTTCAATTACATTTTTAAAGTTTATTTATTTTGAGAGAGAGCATAAGCCAGAGAGGGGCTGAGAGAAAGAATCCCAAGCAGGCTCCACACTGTCAGCACGGAGCCTGACATGGGGCTTGAACTGACAGACTGTGAGATCATGACCTGAGCCAAAACCAGGAGTCAGACGCTTAACCAACTGTACCACCCAGGTGCCCTGATATTAAATTACATTTTTAATGAAAATACCTACTCAGCATTTAACAAAGATTTATTGAGCTTTACTGTGTTATCTTGTATTTTGATGAATACAAAGGAACAATGATGTTCATGCCTCAAAGAATTTGTAATCTAGCAGGGTAGATAAGGCAAATATGTCAAGGTAAATGGGCTAAGTGGTATAAAAGAGATAAAAAATGCTATGAAAACACACAAAGAAAAGTATTACTTTTTTGCTAACAATTTTTTTCCAGTTTTATGAGACATATTGACATATAAAATGGTATAACATATAACATGGTATAAATAATAAATAAATAATAAGCTAACACCTCCATATTGTTACATAATTACCATTTCTTTTTTTGTAGTAAAAACATTTTTTTAATTGTTTTATAGCTTTTTAATTTATTTTTGAGACAGAAACAGAGCATGAGCGGGGGAGGGGCAGAGAGAGAGGGAGACACAGAATATGAAGCAGGTTCCAGGCTCTGAGCTGTTACTACAGAGCCTGACGCAGGGCTCGAACCCACAAGCTGCGCGATCATGACCTAAGCTGAAGTCAGACCTTAACCAACTGAGCCATCCAGGTGCCCCTGAAATTATTACTTTTAAACATGGCTCTGGGGAACAGCCTTATGGAGAATATTAATTTGAGCTGAGTTTTTGGAGAATAGGTAAAATTTTAATAAACAGAAATCTATTGGGAATATATTCTGAATAGAAGAAAACAGTGTGAACTATGTAAAAATGGCAGAAAGCGGGTGCCTGGGTGGTTCAGTCCATTAAGCATTCAATTCCTGATTTCAGCTCAGGTCTTGATCTCATGGTTTGGGAGATTGAGCCCCACATTGCACTCTGTGCTAACAAAGTGGAGCCTGCTTGGGATTCTCTCTCTCTCTCTCTCTCTCTCTCTCTCTCTCCCCCTCTCCCCTCTCTCCCTCTCTCTCTCTGCCCCTCTACCATTCGCTCGATTACTGTCTCTCTCAAAATAAATAAAAATAAACTTTAAAAAATATGGCAGAAAAGACTTCATGGATGAGTAAATATCCAGTTGAGGTGGATTAAAGGGGGTTGCATGAGGAAGTAAGAGGAGAAAATAATGTTTCAAAGTAGGTGTTGGGTCTTGCCTTTCACTCTAAGGTATCTGGACAATACTGGATTTACAACAGAGAAATACTAAAGAAGATTCTTCAGGGAGGTGATCAGAACATTTCCGTATTGGTGCATACTTTGGACTGTGGTGATCTGTTGATTTTAAAATACATCCACAACTTCTTTGATGGTCCTCCCTTCAAACGATGGAACCCAATTCTCCATCATTAGAATGTGGGCCAGAGTTAGGGATTCACTTCTAACTAATAGAGCATGACAGAAGTAATGCTGTAAAATTTCCAAGGCTAAGTCAATAAAGGGATAGCTTCAGTCTGGCTTTCTTCAGGATTATTCACTTTGGATACTGTCATCGTAAGGCCCATGTGGGAAGATGCTGAGGCCTCCCAGTAATTACTAGTCCCAACTTGACAGCATGTTAGTTGGTACTTGGAGGGGTGCCTGGGAGGCACATTTTAAAGCAATGTAATCATAACAAGTAAACATCAACAATTACTATGTTACTCCTCTTACTGGAGATTATTAGTAGGAATGAATGTGCTAAGTATTTTACACACATTACATTCTTTAATCCACACATCTCTAAGAGGAGGCAGGTGATATCATAGCCACATTTTACAAATGAAGAATCTGATATTTAGAGAAGTCAACAGACTATCCAAGGCCAGACAGCTACCAGCTGCAGAGCCACGACATGAAGTCCCTGATTTCAACCACTACATTATCTTTTCTGACATCCATTTCTCATACACCCTTTCAATTTGGCAGTTAATTGAGATGTAAACAGAAACAGGATGCAGGAACTTTGATTTTCCATCAAATCTTGTTCTTGCTAAATAGGGTTCTGGGAGCCCAAGGAGCTCTTGAGAGGTATTGCATGCTTGGAGAATACCATGACCGAGAATGAGAGGCACTAAAAGGGATAGTGGAAGGGACTTAAATAACACTAGATGCTATAAGCATAATTTTAACAGTAGTAATACTAGCAGCAGGATCAACAACAGCAGGTAGTATTTGCCACACAGTGGTATTTAAAACAGATGAGTTCATTTAGTCTTCACAATGACCCTTTAAAGTTGGTACTATTATTCCCAGCTCCATGTTTTAGATGAGGAAACTTAACAAGATACCCAAGTAGTGAAAACAGTAGTTATACTCCAGCAGTCCGACTTCAGAACACCAACTTTCAGCCCCTCCACTATATGAAATATGGTTATCCTAGGTGGTACTACTACTACTATTACTACTAATAATAGCAGCAGTATCTAATTGAACATTGGAGCAGGCTCACACCAGGAATTTTGCTAGCATGCTGTTAGGGTATTGGTAGCTTGAAATTGGCCATAATAAAAATATTTATACCAAGGAAACCAGCAAGTGCTACAAATCAGGACTTCTGTTTGCAGAGCGCTACATGCCATTGTAAATATAATTGTCACATATATGACATAATGCTATTTTAAGCACTTTAAATATATGAACTCATTTAATCTTTACAACATTGCTAGGGGTCTATGACGAACTCTTAACTATCCTCATTTTACAGATCAGGAAATCAAGGTATAGAGAGGTTAAGTAACTTGCCCAAAGTCACAAAGCTGATTTCTGCTACTATGCCCAGCACTCATCTGTGCCATTTAATGCAATAAAACTATATTCTGAGCTGAGGGAATGGAAAGAGAAAAAGCATAGCAAGGTCAGAGAAAATTTCTGGAAGTACAGTTTTCCTTGCTCCACCTACCCCTACCCAGAGAACCTGCTAAAATGTTCTAAAACTATCATTCATCAGTCTAAACATATTTTTCTTTAGGACTTTGCTACTTTGTTTGCCTCTAATGTTTTCCAAGAACTGTAGTTTGTTTCTTATTGAAGTCATTCCAAAGGTTTAACTACTGATTAAAGCAGAAAGTTTGTTGGTTAAAATTTGGTGAAGTTACAAAGAAATCAATGCTTAGAAAAGTCTAACCAAGACTTTTTTGCACCCAGTGTGACACTCATGAGGTCTTCTACTTTCTCTCAAATAATCTCTAAAATGTCAAAGGGAGTCCTTTACCATCTCACAGGACTAAATGTCTATGAAGGCTTTTGCACACATTAGTATTGTGAGGGGCGCCTGGCTGGCTCAGTCAGTAGAACATAGGACTCTCAGTCTCAGAATCGTGAGTTCAAGCCCCATGTTGGGCAAGGAGACTGCTTAAAAATAAAAAACAAAGTGTAGTATTGTGAAATTTACTTTATTGTGGCACTCTGGAACCAATATCTCTGAAGTATGCTTGTAGTTAATTCTAATCTCCTTTTTTTAAGTTTTTATTTACTTAAAACAGACAGAGAAAGCATGAGTGGGGAAGAGACAGAGAGGAGAGAGAAAATCCCAAGCAGGCCCCTCACTGCTAGCACAGAGACCCATGTGGGGCTCAAACCCACAAAGCCATGAGATCATGACCTGAGCCAAAATCAAAAGTCATATGCTTAAGTGATTAAACCACCCAGGTGCCCCCTAACCTCTTACTTAAAAAAAATTTTTTTAATGTTTTATTTATTTCTGAGAGAGAGAGAGAGACAGTGTGAGCAGGGGAGGGTCAGAGAGAAAGGGAGACACAAAATCTGAAACAGGCTCCAGGCTCCAAGGCTGTCAGCACAGAGCCCGACACGAGGCTCGAACCCACAAACTGTGAGATCGTGACCTGAGCCGAAGTCGGACACTTAACCGACTGAGCCACCCAAGTGCCCCTCTAACCTCTTATTTTTAAAGAAAGAAAGAAACTTACATCATCTAATTCTTTCTCCACTTGGATTTTTCTCTTCTGGAATTGTTTTATTGTTTTCAGCTCTGTCTGAATCATGCCAATTTCTTTGGCTTTTTGGTGGAACTCTCCCTCCAGCTCATTTATTTGCACAGTATACTTTTGTTCCTATATGCAAAAACAAAACAAAACAAAAAACAAAACAAAACAGGTAGATGAGTTAGGAAAAAGAATGGAAGTCCCACAAAGTTGTATTCCCTTGAAACCTTAGGCCATTTGTCTATCTTCTTTGAAGAAATGTTCCCTTTTTATTTTTGCATAGAGCTTTACTTTTTGTTGGAAGATACCAAGTGCCTTGAATAAGAAAAAATTCTAGAATGACCTGATCTTATCTAGAAAATGCAGGCTAATTATTAAAAAGAGGTATAAGACTAAACAAATCTTTGTAAGAAAGACAAGTAACAGCCCTAATATTAAATTAAAATTAGTAAGCTAAGAGATAAAGGAAGGGCCAGTATCTTTAATAAATCAAGAGAGAAGGAGAAGGTGGGGGAAAATGAAGAAGGAAGAGGGAGGAGGAAGAAGAGGAAAAAAGGGCCAATAACAATTTAAAAAATGAATGAGTTATAAAAAGAAATGCAAATTATCCTCAAACTAAAGAAAACGCTCAATCTAGCTCATAATGAGAGAAATACAAGTTGAAATACCCTTTCTCACCTATCATGTTGACAAAAATCAGTTTTGACAATATACTCTGGTATATTGTGAAGACATGGATAGTTCGATTTCTCAAAATATAACATGATTGACTTGACTTTGGAGCCACATATTTTACATAATTATATAATTACATAACTTTAAACTTACATAATTTTAGATAAATTACATAATTTTACATAATTACATAATTTTAAAAAGCAACTCCTAAAAATCAAAAGCAAAATGTGTTCTTGAGGTGGTGGCATAATCGCACAGAAATAAATTATATCAAATGGTAATGTAATTTGGTCATAGATCCCTATTGGTATATATCCTAAGGGGGGAAGTGCCCCCTAAAATCTTAAACTGTTTCCACTAATCTATGTTGGTATTAGTTATTTTGTGACTGTTGATGCATTGAGGTTTGAAGCAATTACTCAATTATACTGATATCATTATGAACCAGAATTTCTGGTGAGAGAGAGAGACTCAGATCAAGTAAAAACCCTGTGCTGCTGCATATGAATTTATATTTCCTACCTCTGTACACTGAAAAGCCTTTGAAAGGACAAACTCAGTAGCACCACTACTACCAGATCATTTTTCTACAAAACCAGTTTTACTTTTGAGCTTCCTCACAATCAAGCGTGTGAGCTTTAAGGTCACAGAGCTGCTGATGGGACATATTCACTTACTCTTATTGTGTCTTAAATATCTGAGTTTGCCAGAAACCTGACCACCCAGTAAGTAAAAGTGTTAGTACCTAGATACTCACCAATTTTTCCTTCTCCTCTTTGGCTTTTTCCTTTGTTTCATTCAATTGCTGTTTCAGTTTTTCAATCTGTAGAAGTTGGAAATACCATCAGAAAGGTAAAAAACATCGTTCTGTATTTAAGTAGCCTAGTTTTCACATGATATTAAAACCAATAGGGTTGGAGAGGTAGATTACGGTGGAAAGAAAAGGGGGCATAGTTCCATGCCCTTAACTTGCTATTGCCAGTTTCCAAAACCTAGCTGTCATCAGAATTGCCTGGGTAACTATTTTTTTTTATTGTGGTAAAAACCACATATTTACCATCTGAACCATTTTTAAGTATACAGCTCAGTAGTGTTGCATAAATTCACATCATTGTGCAACAGATCTCTAGAATTTTTTCATCTTGCAAAACTAAAACTCTGTATCATAAAACACTACTTTCTTCTCCTACCTATCCCCCTGCCCTTTTGGCTTTTGACTGCTTCAGATACTTTGTATGAGTAGAATCATGTAGTTCGTTCTCTTGTGGCTGGCTTATTTCACTTAGCATAATGCCCTTGAAGTTCATCCATGTTGTAGTAGGTATATTGAATAACAGCAGCAAGAGTGGACATCTCTGTCTTGTTCCTGACCTGAGGGGGAAAGCTCTCAGTTTTTCCCCATTGAGGATGATATTAGCATGGGGTCTTTCACATACAGCTTTTATGATCTCGAGGTATGATCCTTCTATCTCTACTTTCTTGAAGGTTTTTATCAAGAAAGGATGCTGTATTTTGTCAAATGCTTTCTCTGCATCTATTGAGAGGATCATGTGGCTCTTGTCCTTTTATTGATGTGATGAATCACATTGTCTTGTGGATATTGAACCAGCCCTGCATCCCAGGTATAAATCCCACTTGGTTGTGGTGAATAATTTTTTCAATGTATTGTTGGATCTGGTTGGCTAATATCTTGTTGAAGATTTTTGCATCCACGTTCATCAGGGAAATTGGTTTATAGTTCTCCTTTTTAGTCTTTGGTTTTGGAATCGAGGTAATGCTGGCTTCATAGAAAGAGTTTGAAAGTTTTCCTTCCATTTCTATTTTTTGGAACAGCTTCAAGAGAATAGGTGTTAACTCTTCCTTAAATGCTTGGTAGAATTCCCCTGGAAAGCCATCTGGCCCTGGACTCTTGTTTTTTGGGAGATTTTCTTCTTTTTTAAAGTCTGCATAATATTGTATTATATGTGTATATCCATTTTCTATAACCATTCACCTGTCAGTGGACATTTGGGTTGCTTCCACCTTTTGACTGTGAACAGGGGTGCACAAATATCTTTTTAAGGTCTTGCTCTAAATTATTTTGGAAATACACCCAAAAGTGGATTCCTGGATCATGTGGTAATTCTAGTTTTAATTTTTGAGGAGCCTACATATTCTTTTCCATAATGGCTGCACCATTTTACATTCCCACCAACAATGCACAAGGGCTCCAATTTCTCTGCATCCTTCCCAATGCTTGTTATTTTCTATTCATCTGATAGTAGCCATCTCAATAGGTGTGAGGTGATATCTCACTGTAGTTTTGATTTGCATTTCTCTCATCTGGGTAACTTTTTTGAAAAAAGTTTCAAGAGTACAAAGAGTTCTCATATAGCTTTCACCCAATTTTTCCCATTTGCTTTACCACTCTATGTATGTATAGATAGATCTATCTAAAATATGAATATATAGATGATATACATTTTTTACTTTGTTTTCTGGACCATGTGAGAGTAAGTTTAAGACATAATGCCTCTTTACCCCTAAATACTTCAGAATGTATTTCCTAAGAAAAAATACATTCTTTTAATTAATTAATTAATTAATTAGGGGTGAGGGGTATAAGGAGAGAAAGAGAGAGAACCTTAAGCAGGCTCTACATGGGGCTGATCAGATCACGACCTGAGCTGAAATCAAGAGTCAGACGCTTAACCAACTGAGCCATGCAGTCGCCCTCAAATTCTTTTAGAAACATGGTAATCAAAATCAGAAAACTTAACATTGATATACTATTATTTCATCTATAGTCTATATACAAATTTTGCCAATTGTCCCAGTAGTGTCCTTTATTGCAACTTTTTTTTTTTTTGATCCAGGATATAATTCTCGATTGTGCATTACATTTAGTTGCCATATATACTAGTCTACTTTAATCTGGAACTGTTTCTCAGTGTTTGTCTTTTATGGCATCAACAGTTTTGCAGAATACCAGCCAGGGCTGAGGCTATCTGATGTTTCCCCATGAGCAGATTCAGGTTATGCATTTTTGGCAGGCATACACTGTCTAAGTGATGTATTCTTTTCAGTAAATTACATCATGAGGTGATTGATGTTAATTTTAATCAATTGGTTAAGATTGTATTTACTAGGTATCTCCTTTAAAATTTTTACAAAGTTATAGGGGCACCTGGGTGGCTAAGTCAGTTAAGCCTCTGACTTCGGCTCAGGTCATGATCTTATAGCTCGTGAGTTCAGGCCTCACTTTGGGCTCTGTGCTGACCGCTGAGAGCCTCCTTTGGATACGGTCTCCCTCTCTCTGCCCCTCCACTGCTCATACAGGCACTCGTTCTCTCTATATCAAAGAATAAAGAAACATTAAAAAAATAAATAAAAATAAAATTTTTACAAAGTTTTCCTCTTGTAATTAAGTAATTTACAATTTAAGGAAAGACATTTTGAGACTATGCAAATATCCTTCTGCCCATCAAACTTTCACCACTAGTTTTAGCATCCACTGATGATTTTTGATGGGATCAATTAATTCAATGGCACCAAATAGTGCCTTTTTTCATTCAACCATTCTTTGGAAATTTAGTAATTTACTATATTCTACTGTAAGGAAAATCTTTTCCTTCTCCCTTATTAATACATGTTTTTATTAGCAGTATGCAGTCATGGACATATTTTATTCAATGGATTATAATGTTTTACTGTCATTGTTTATTTTGATTGTCTCAGATTTGGCCAGTGGGAGCCCCTTCAAACTGGTTTCTGTTCCCTTTAATTTCTTTCTTTTTTTTTTTTTTTACAATTTTATTTTTAAGTAATCTCTACACCCAATGTTGGGCTTGAACTCACAACTCTGAGATCAAAAGTCACAACCCCAAGATCAAAAATCATATGCTCCACTAACTGAGCCAGCCAGGCACCCACCCTTTAATTTTTTTTTTTTTACTTACTTTCTTGCACAGATATTCCAGGCTCATCTTTTACTTTACCTGCTCCAGTCTTGGAATCAATCATTTGTCCAAAGATGCTAGTATGTTTTAGTAGGAAACCTGAGTAGCTTGTTTATTTATTTTTAAAGTTTATTTATTTTGAGAGAAAGGGTGGGGGAGAATCCCAAACAGACTCTGCACTATCAGCGCAAAGCCCAACGCAGGACAACGCAGGACTCGAAATCACAAACTGTGAGATCATGACCTGAGCCAAAACCAAGTAGACACTCAACCGACTGAGCCACTTTGACACCCCCTGAATAGCGTTTTAAACTAAAAACTCTTTAATGTGGTTATAGAATTAGAGAATACATAAGCGAAATATTGTTGTAATTAGACTAGCTTAAGGAAAACCTAAAAATTATAAAAGATAAATTGAGACAGTTTTAAGTCATTTAGGATAGGTGTGAAATATAATATTTATTTTGTGATTGAACAAAGCTTTAAATACAAAAACACACTCTTAAGGAAAATCTAATTTTGTTCAAGATATGTTTCCAAAACACATTTCATTTTCTTTTTGCTGTTGTTATTTGAGACAGACAGAGCATGAGCAGGGGACCAACATAGAGAGGGAGAGAGAGAATCCCAAGCTGACTCCACACTCAGCACAAAGCCTGACATGGGGCTCGATCCCACAACATCGAGATCACAACCTGAGCCCACATCAAGAGTTGGTCGCTCAACTGACCGAGCCACTAAGGCATCCCTCATTTCTATTGTTCCTATAACATGAAATATGGCTATAAACAGTTTACATAAAGCTTAATGACACATATCTAGGATATAGCAGAATGAGTAACAAAACTATAGAAGAGCTACTTAACTAGGATATATTGAATCTACTTTACTTCTTCCTCCCAAGGTAATCTCTTTGGTTTTAATAGTCATCCATAATTGTGAGAAAATTATGTTATTTACTATAGCCAGATCCTGACCTCTGATCCACAAAGGCAGATGAAAATCAGGAAAAATAGATGATACTCATAAATCAATATCAATTAGCTAATGTAGGCAACAAAGCTTCTATGTAATGAATTGGGAAAATTATTTCACCTAAAAAGTTATTTTAGAATAATACTTTATAGAAGACAATTTTAATAATACCTACTATTGAAAGAGTAATTTTAAAAATGGAAGTTGCCTAGGAAAGAAGGTAAAAAAAAAATAATAGTAATGCATAAAAATTATTTTAAATATATAAAATCAAAAGTTTAGTAGTCTGATTTCTGTAATATGCTTTCACTTTCATCTTGAACTTAGTTTTGATTGTTATTAACTTTTTCAAAGTATCAGTATACTCACAAGCCATTCATTCATGCATGCAAAATATTTTAATGAGTGGCTACTATTTACTAGGCCTACACTATGTGCTGGAGGTGTAGCACTGAATTAAAAAAAAAAAAAGACCCCAATTCTTTACTTCTGTGAAGTTTCATTCTAATCAGAAAAAGAGACAATAAACAAATACATAAATATCACACATATGACAGAAGATAGTAAATACTAGAGAAAATAAAACAAGGGATGTGGTTTTTAACTTTAAGGAAACTAGTGAGGAAAGGTGTCACTGAAAAGGTGGCATTTGAAAAAGCTACGGATTCATGAATTTCTATGTCATCCTTATGTTGGAGCCCAGCTTTGCATCACAGCAGCATTAGTTCCAATGTGTACTGAAGCAAATGCATAAACAATAAAGAATGAGTGAAGGATCATATAAAAGATGCTCGAATGACTAATAATCAGGAAAATATAAATTAAAGCAAGATACCCACTTATACCTGTAAAATTGAGCAAAAGCTAAGTAAAATATCAAGTGTTGACAAAAATGTGGTCAAACAGGACCTCACTTGTGACAGCATAAATTGGTGTAACCCCTTTGGAGCTCAATTTAAACTCTTGTGATCTTGAAACAATGCATAACCTCACAATGTAGTAATTTAACTTCTAAGTGTCCACTCCAGAGAAACTATCATGGACACAAGCAGACATTGAGAAGAATATTCGCCAAAGTCTATTTGTAATAATGAAAAAATGGTAGTTTGACTCACAGGGGAAATGGATAAATAAGTTTAGGTTTATTTATGTGCTGGAATATTACAAAGCAAATAAGAATGACAGAAAAAATAAAGCATGCTCATTATAAATTTTTATTTTTTTAAAACTTTTTCAATGTTTACTTATTTTTGAGAGAGGGAGACAGAGCATGAGCCAGGGAGGGGCAGAGAGAGAAGGAAACACATAATCTGAAGCAGTCTCCGGGCTCTCAGCTGTAGGCACAGAGCCTGACACGGGGCTTGAACTCATAAACCGCAAGATCATGACACGAGCTGAAGTTGGATGCTTAACCAACTGGGCCACCCAGGCACCGCAATGTAAATTTTTAAGAAATGAACTGAATTGGGGCACCTGGGTGGCTCAGTCGGTTAAGCATCCGACTTCAGCTCAGGTCATGATCTTGTGGTCTGTGGTTTCAAGCCCCGCATTGGGTTCTGTACTGGCAGCTCAGAGCCTGGAGCCTATTTCAGATTCTCTGTCTCCCTCTCTCTCTGCCCCTCCCCCGCTCGTGCTCTGTTTCTCGGTCTCAAAAAANAGACAATAAACAAATACATAAATATCACACATATGACAGAAGATAGTAAATACTAGAGAAAATAAAACAAGGGATGTGGTTTTTAACTTTAAGGAAACTAGTGAGGAAAGGTGTCACTGAAAAGGTGGCATTTGAAAAAGCTACGGATTCATGAATTTCTATGTCATCCTTATGTTGGAGCCCAGCTTTGCATCACAGCAGCATTAGTTCCAATGTGTACTGAAGCAAATGCATAAACAATAAAGAATGAGTGAAGGATCATATAAAAGATGCTCGAATGACTAATAATCAGGAAAATATAAATTAAAGCAAGATACCCACTTATACCTGTAAAATTGAGCAAAAGCTAAGTAAAATATCAAGTGTTGACAAAAATGTGGTCAAACAGGACCTCACTTGTGACAGCATAAATTGGTGTAACCCCTTTGGAGCTCAATTTAAACTCTTGTGATCTTGAAACAATGCATAACCTCACAATGTAGTAATTTAACTTCTAAGTGTCCACTCCAGAGAAACTATCATGGACACAAGCAGACATTGAGAAGAATATTCGCCAAAGTCTATTTGTAATAATGAAAAAATGGTAGTTTGACTCACAGGGGAAATGGATAAATAAGTTTAGGTTTATTTATGTGCTGGAATATTACAAAGCAAATAAGAATGACAGAAAAAATAAAGCATGCTCATTATAAATTTTTATTTTTTTAAAACTTTTTCAATGTTTACTTATTTTTGAGAGAGGGAGACAGAGCATGAGCCAGGGAGGGGCAGAGAGAGAAGGAAACACATAATCTGAAGCAGTCTCCGGGCTCTCAGCTGTAGGCACAGAGCCTGACACGGGGCTTGAACTCATAAACCGCAAGATCATGACACGAGCTGAAGTTGGATGCTTAACCAACTGGGCCACCCAGGCACCGCAATGTAAATTTTTAAGAAATGAACTGAATTGGGGCACCTGGGTGGCTCAGTCGGTTAAGCATCCGACTTCAGCTCAGGTCATGATCTTGTGGTCTGTGGTTTCAAGCCCCGCATTGGGTTCTGTACTGGCAGCTCAGAGCCTGGAGCCTATTTCAGATTCTCTGTCTCCCTCTCTCTCTGCCCCTCCCCCGCTCGTGCTCTGTTTCTCGGTCTCAAAAAAAAAAAAAAAACTATTAAAAAAATGAACTGAATCATAATTTTAATAAATATACCACAAAAACATAATGTTGAGTAAAAAAATGAGTTGAGAATGTATGATACATAGTTAAAGTACAAAACCATACTTGAGAATGAGCACACCATCCTCAGCATGGTAGAAATTCCCTTGGGTCTCCATGAGGCTCATAGAGGCAAATAAGAAAGAGAGGAATTTGGAATTACTCCTAAATTCCACTTTAACATCCACTAGCTGTGTGACTTTGGGCAAGTTACCATTCTGAGAGTCAATTTGTAAATGAGAATGACAATATTGTAGCTACATGGAGTTATTAAACCCTAACATAGTGCCTGGCATAAAATAGGGGCTCTGAAATATTGGTTCCTTTCACTTTTCTTTCCAGATCTAAAATAATAGCTTTATCCTCAACACTGAGAGTACAGAAAGATAAATTCAAGATTCAACTGGTTAAAAAAAGGAGATTCAACTTGCTGGGTTTATAATGATGTGATCATGGATTATCAGTGAATTCCTCTACAAATCATTGAAAGTATTTATCAATATAAAAACCGCATAGGTCATATGTTGTTCTTCTTAAAATAAAATGGATCATAATGTTCCCATATGACCATCAATCTTTGTTTCAGACAAGAAAACAAAGGGACAAGGGCTGAAAATAAGAACAGTCAATTCTAACAGTAAAGTCACTTTGAAATAGCATCCTGCTTCAAATTTAACAGAAGTAGTTATTGAGGCTCAGGAGGATTTCTACCTACGTACCATATTATCTTTCTCCTGATCCTGCTTCTTCAGGTAATTTAATACAGACATTGTGTCTTTCTCCATTTTATACTGCTGTCTCTTTAAGTCCTCATTACTTTTTGCCAGTCTCCGGGAAGTATCACGATACTCAATCCTAGAGAGTTCTGTGACTTCCAGCCTGGCCTCCCAGAGGGAGGCATTGGCCTTGGCTCTGTCCACTACAGATTCATCAGCTTTTATTATCTTCCTGCATGGGAAGAGGACATTGAGAGCATATAACAATTACTCTATTAGAGTTATACCTTTCTCTTTTATTACTTTTTGTTTTGCTTCACATTGCTTGGCACATATGAGCAAATATTGTTGGATAAATGAGTTAATGGGAAATACATATTTACTTGATAAGGGAGTTAATTGGGTGACTCTTCTTGGACTAGGGGAGCTTTGGAGCATAACTCTAAAAGACTGGAAAAACAAAGAGGAAAGGCATGGTAAGTCAAATTCATTTCATAAATCTTTCACATCTTTTCATTTACTTTAAATTTTTTTTTAACTTTACTATTGAGAGAAAGCACAAGCTGGGGAGAGGCAGAGAAGAAAGGGGGACACAGAATCTGAAGCAGGCTGTGGGCTCTGAGCTGTCAGCACAGAGCCTGACGTGGGGCTCAAACCCACAGACTACGAGTTCATGACCTGAGCCAAAGTCAGACACCTAACTGACTGAGCCACCCAGGCACCCCTAAAAAATTTTTTTTGTTTATTTTGAGAGAGAGAGAAACAGTGTGAGTGGGGAAGGGGCAGAGAGAGAGTGAGAACTCATGAACTATGAGATCTTGACCTGAGCCGAAACCAAGAATCAGTTGCTTACCTGACTGAACCACCCAGGTGCCCCTTACTCCTTTTTCTCATATTTGAAATGTCTTTTCTATACCTACTCACCCAGTTTTAGACTTTGGTTCTTGCTACTGCAAATCCACTACCTTAGTTCCCCTTCTGTATGATGATACATTCATGGTGTAACTGTAACTTTAAGACCCTTCTTTGTTCTTTAATCTTCCACCCACCCAAATCTAGTTTTGGGGGTGTTGTAGGTTGTTTTTTGGGGGGATTTTCAGGCTAGACCTTTGACAAAAGATCAAGTCACTAGAACAAATATGTTAAATACTTTTATCAGCTGGTGCCACATGCACCAGGCTTCAAGGATGGCTAAGAAACAAACCATAATTATTATACGAGGTAATTTTAAAATAATAATAAAGTATGGCTTCAAGATTAAAGTGATCAATCTATGTCTTCAAAGATTAAAGTGATCAAGGGAGAGTTTACTTTCAAGTAAAGAGTTGTTGTACAACGAATGACAAAACAATATCCCTTATATATAGTAGGCACTGGATACATAAATATTCAGGTAATAAGTAAGAATTCACCTGGGGGCATCTGAGTGGCTCAGTCAAATGTCTGACTCCCGATTTCAGCTCAGATCATGATCTCATGGTTCGTATTTTCAAACCCTGCATGGGCTCTGCTCTAACGAAGTGCAGAGCCTGGTTGAGATTCTCTCTCTTAATCCCCTCTTTACCCCTCCCCAACTTGTATGTGTGTACACATGTGCTCTCTCAAAATAAGTAAACTTAAAAAAATTTTTTTCACCTGTATTTGAATGCTAAATATTTTCACATATAGGTATGTGTGGACCTTTCTATAGTATCACCCTCCAACCCCAACCCTCAACTCCTGGTTCTCCATCCCTTTTCAGTCCACTGTTCTCTTCAAATTAGGGCCAGCCCCACCTCCAGCTCCCTAGCTTGTTATAGCTTTGACCTCCCTTTAAATCACAGCATGATTTAGGCAGTAGTGATAGACTACGTTGGTATATTCATCCAATTGCTTCCTGAAGGTTATCAGGTCTAAGCTGCACAGAGCAGTTGATGCAGATAGGATTTCTCATCAGAGAACCACTAATACTGACTGTAAAAACAAAGCAGAGTGTCTCAAACTATGAGTCATGGAAATATCCAAGCAATAAGAGGTCTGTTACCCTCAATGTTCCTCACTGCTGACAGATGTACTATAGATGAATGGTCAAAAATAGAAAACATATTCTAGTGAGTTCCAAGAATTTGAGAATGTGATAAGCCCTTGGCACTTTTATTTAAATTTTTTTTATTTTTAAATTTTATTTATTTATTTTTAAAATTTTTACATTTATTTATATTTTTAGAGACAGAGAGAGACAAAGGATAAGCGGGGAACAGGCAGAGGGAGGGAGACACAGAATCCGAAGCAGGTTCCAGGCTCTGAGCTGTCAGCACAGAACCCAACGTGGGGCTTGAACCCACAACCATGAGATCATGACCTGAGCTGAAGTCGGCCGCTCAACTGACCGAGCCACCCAGGTGCCCCTAAAAAAAATTTTTTTAATGTTTATTTTATTTTTGAGCAAGAGAGACAGAGCACAAGAAGGGGAGAGGCAGAAAGAGAGGGAGACACAGAATCCAAAGCAGCTCCAGGCTCTGAGCTGTCAGCAGAGAGTCCAATGCAGGGCCTGAATTCACAGACTACAAGATCATGATCTGAACCAAAGTCAGATGTTTAACCAACAACCACCCAGGCATCCCTATTTTTTTTTTAATTTTTAAATTTTATTTGCGAGAGAGAGAGAACATGTGTGTGCACGTGAGCAGGGGAGAGGGGCAGGAGGAGAGAATCTTAAGCAGGCTTTATGCTCAGCACGGAGCACGATGTGGGGCTAGATCCCACAACCCTGGGATCATGACCTAAGCCAAAATCAAAAGTTGACTCTCAACCACTGAGCCACCCAGGTGTCCCATCCCTTGGCACTTTTAAAAGTGCCCAGACTACCCAATTATGTAAAAAAGAAAAAAGAAAGAACACTGTAGAATACTCATATTAATACATGGAGTGGGGGAGCTACAAATAAATATGTCCAGTGGGACATATTTTAGAAAGAAGAAAAAGAGGAGCGCCTGGGTGGCTCAGTTGGTTAAGCGTCCAACTTCAGCTCAGGTCATGATCTCATGGTTCATAGGTTCGAGCCCTGTGTCGGGCTCTGTGCTGACAGCTAGCTCAGAACCTAGAGCCTGTTTCAGATTCTGTATCTCCCTCTCTCTCTGACCATCCCCTGCTCGCTCTCATTCTCTCTCTCAGAAATAAAACATTAAAAAAAAAAAAAAAGAAAAAGAACATCCCAAAATGATAGTAGTGGTTATCTTCAGATAATGCAATTACAGGTGATTTTTGTTTTCTGCCTTGACTATCCACACTTCCTAAACTTTCTGTACTGAGTACCTGTTACTATCTTAAACAAATTACTTTATAAGCTTTACAAGTTTGGAGGATTCCCTAATGGTCCCATACATAGTGATGCTGGACACCATGCATGATTCCAACAAACCACTAGTCACTCAACAGATCTAGTGGCAATCCAGCAGCAACCCCAAGCCCGCAAAGTTAGGTGCTAGAGCAATACCTACTTCAGGAATTCTGATCAGTTTGGGGAAATCTGAACAATTACCCAATTTGGTCAAATCTTTTAGCTTTTCCTTTGAACCAAAAGGAATCCTTCAAAAGGCCCAAGGAACTACTTCAATCACCCAGGGATTCTCTAGATGTTCAAGATATTCTCAACAACAAAGCAGGGATCTCTCAGGCTACTGCCAAAAACCAACAAAACAAAACAAACCCAGAGCATAGCTCCTGTGGAAAAAAGAGAAGATTCAAGTTGAAGTGCACATAAGCAGACACTTTAATTTGTTTATGTAACAAATAATAAGCATCTACTATGTTTCAGGCTTTCTGCTAGGTGCTGGAGATGTGGTGAATGATGCTTAGTGCCTAGTCTAGAGAAGCTTATAGTCTTTTTTTCTTCATTTTTTAAAAGTTTATTTATTTTGAGGGGCGCCTGGGTGGCTTAGTCGGTTAAGCGTCCGACTTTTGCTTAGGTCATGATCTCGCGGTTTGTGGGTTCGAGCCCCGCATCGGGCTCTGTGCTGACTGCCAGCTCAGAGCCTGGAGCCTGTTTCAGAGTCTGTATCTCCCTCTCTCTCTGACCCTCCCCTGTTCACGCTGTCTCTCTCTATCCTAGAAATAAATTTAAAAAAATATTTAAAAAAAAGTTTATTTTGAGAGAAAGTGTGAATAGGGGAGGGGCAGAGACAGAGGGAGAAAGAGAGAATCCCAAGCAGGCTCTCCACTGTCAGCAAAGAGCTCCAAGTCAAGAGCTTGTGAACTCAAGAACTGTGAGATCATGACCTGAGCTTAAGTCAGACGCTTAAATGACTGAGCCACCCAGAGGTCCCAAGAGAAGCTTATAGTCTTGAGCAGGGGTTCCCAGTCATGGCACTACTGACATCCTGAGCCAAAAGATTCTTTGTTTAAGGTGCAGGTGGGGGCTGTCCTGTGCATTGCAGGATATTTACTAGTATCCTTAGTCTCTACCTACTAGATGCGGGTAGCACACAAAAAAAATCCCTAGATGTGACAATCAAAAATGTCTCTAGATAGTGCCAAATGTCCTCTGGAGCCAAAATCACCCCTAGTTGAGAACCACTGTTCTAGAGGAGTACTGTCCAATAGAAGTTTCTGTGGTGATGGAAATGTACTATACCTAGGCTGTCCCAATACAGTCAGCAGTAGCCTACTGAGCATATAAAACGTGGCCAATTATGGATCTGCATTTATTTTAATTAATTTTAGTTTAGTAGCCACACATGGTTGATCACTACCCTAATGGACGGCGCTGGTCTAGAAGACATTCGATATACTAAGAAATGTTATCCTGACCTTTGACCTTCACTTCTAGTGTCAGAACTAATCCTTCCTCCTCATTCCCACACCTTTTTCTCTCTACTAGCACCCATCTATTTCTTTTTTTTTTAATAGTTTATTTTTGAGACAGAGCATGAGTGGGGGAGAGGCAGAGAAAGAGGGAGACACAGAATCCGAAACAGGCCCGCTCGAACCCACGAACCGTTGAGATCTGACCTGAGCCAAAGTCTGACGCTTAACCAACTGGGCCACCCAGGCGCCCCAGCACCCATCTGCTTCATTTGGTCTTCTACTCTGTTCTTTGGGAATGTATCTGCCTTCACCGTTAATGTATTACTCATAGGCAGGGGCTGTGTCTAAATTTTTCAAGGTCCCAAATCTCACATTCCATTGTCTAGGTTGAAGTAGTATGGTTTGGCATGCATTTGGGTAATTTCTAAACAATGAGGGCTGTCCTTTTCAGAAGCGGAGACAGCAAGAGGAGGGTAGTTAGCCAGCTGGCCAGCCTCAGCGTGCAGCCAGCTCCAGGCTCCGAATCTTCTTAACAGGGTAGGCCCAGGAAGAGGGAATCCCAGGGTAGCTTCTCCTTACTTCTTGTCTTTGCTTTTGTTCTTGCCTTTCTTTTTGTCCTTTCTCTTAGACGGCATCTTGGCTTCACCAGGCACCCCACTGTAGTCGACGTTTCTCTGCAGCCACCCGGCCGGCTCCGTTTCTAAGGAAACCAGCACGCCCGGCGGGTAACGTTCCGTCGCAGCCNGGTTGCCTCACGCCACAGCCAGCGTGGCCTCAGCCGCCCTGCTCTGCCTCAGCCTCTCCCGAAGCTGCGCTGACTCTTGGTTTCCTTATCCCACTCCTGGCTTCTAACTGACTAATTTTGTAAGGGACGGCGCCTCCAGCAGTCTTCCGAGACCAAACACATTTTGATGAGCCCGAGGGCGGTGGTAGGGAGTGAGGCTTGCATAGTGCTTTCACTTGGGGTGGGAGAGGCTCCGGCGAGGAGAAAAGTGCTGTCACCTGGGATGGGAGAGGCTGCAGGGCCACGAGGAGAGCTCGGGGGTCAGGCCCTCGGCCCCGTTCCGTCCCGTTTGCCCGAAGCTCCCCACCCAGAACGGCCCTTAATTCCCACTTTGATGCTTGACTCGTCCGCAGCCCGGTTTTCTGCAGGTTGCCTCAAGTTGGAACCTCTTGCCTTTTGGTGTTTTTACCCCGCTGGGCACACGTATGAAAAGGAATACTCAAAAGTATTCTCCTTTTCCAGAGGAGGAGCTTTGTAATTACGCCTTCGTTCAGTGGGTTAGACTTTGAGGACGATCGGGAATTCTGGGTGCCAGGACAATGGTTAGGAAACTTGTGACGGAAGCTCTGCTCTGCGTTATTCTTCATTTCAACTTGAATTTAGTTTTTTTTAAAAAAACTTTGTGCATCTTCCCTCTCCATTTCTTTAGGGAGAACTTAATCTCCACCTCTTCAGAGGTCTTTGGCCTAATGTCCCCCTCCTCTTTTTTTTTTATCTTTGATAATGTAGTTTCAGCTTTTGAATTTTGTGGCTAGAGGGAATATGCTGATTTGCAATGAGCGCTAAAAATCTTTTTAAATGTTTTTATTTTTTATTTTAAAGTGAGAGTGAGAGCGAGAGTGGGAGAGGGGCAGAGAGAGAGGGAGATGGAATCCAAGCCGGCTCCAAGCTTTGAGCTGTCCCCGCAGAGCCCAATGGTCAGGTGGGGGGCGGGTAGTACTCAAACTCAGAAACTGTGAGATATGACCTGAGCTGAAGTCAAACGTTTAACCGACTGAGGCACCCAGGCGCCCTGAAAATCATTTTGGACCTACTGTGTGTTAGGATGATCTTAGCTTACTTTTTTTTGAGTATGGTTGACTCGCAGTGTTGCATTAGTTTCAGGTGATTTCACTTTCTCTGGGCGTTCTGCTCACGGGAAGTGTAGCTACCATATGTCACTATGATGCTATTACAGTATCATTGGCTATATTTCCTATACCTTAATTTGTTCCCTAAGTCCCTTTTATTCCAGTGATTTACTCATTCCACAACTGGAAGCCTGCATCTCCCACCCCCCTTCACTTGTTTTGCCCAACCTCGACCGCCTGCTCTTTGGTAGCTTACTGTTATTTTTGGTGCGTTTTCTGTTTGTATGTCACACTCTGGTGGGTTCTTGGTAGAATCACCATACATTGAAGGGGTTTCCTCTGATATGGAATCCATAAAGTTAGGATGAGTTGTCTAAGGTTCTCGAAATGCACCCTGTTGATAACCTGCAGAAAACAGAGGTTAGGGCATCTTCTATCACAGCCTGTATATTTGGAATTCATTCTAAAAATTGGTTACTATACAATATGCAAGTCAGTCCAGGACTTTCCTTATTTGAACACAGGTCTATAGACTCATTTATAAGATGAAAATTTGATTGTAATGAGATTTCTTGATACACACACTTTAGTTGCATGTACTTTGTAGTTATTTAATCATACAACATTTTTATTAACCATAAGTTTGATTTGTAGTTAAAACTATTGTGATACAAATATGGCTAAGAGAAAGGCCCATATTTGTAAGTGGTTGTAGAATCTACAGTCTTCTGAACTCCACATTCTCTGCCAAAGAACTTGATGTTATTCAGTCATCTATTAGTAAGAAACATCTGTGGATACAGATAGTAGAGTAGGAAGTTGCTATTTAGCAGTTTATCTGGTAGTATTCCATACTTAGTGATAGGTAGGTTTACTGTGAAGTTTCAGGATTATCTTGCTGAATAAATTTTCTTTGTTTTATTTTTTAGAATACTAATGCTTTTAAAACTTGAAATAGTCCACTTAATGTTTTGTTGACTTGGCTTAACAATTCTTTTTTCCCTCAGTTTGCATAGTTCTTGCTCAGCACAGAAGTGTGGAGTGTCTCGGCTGAATCCTCATGCAGACAAGATCATTATGGTCCTGGTAGGTTGGACAAGTATCCTGATAAAAGGTAACATCTCTGCTACCTTAAAGCTATTAATGTACTTCATATGTTTCTGGGTGGTTTTTGTTGTTTTTCTTTCTGAATTGGAGTCTCTGTCTTTACCAAATGATAACTTTTCTCTTGTAATATTGATTGTAATATCAAGTGTGGAGTTGTTAAAGAAAAAAAAGCGCCAAATAACAGGACTAGATATCAAAATATATAGTATTTCTAATTTTTTCTTCTAGTAGTTCCCAAATAGGGTTTACTCCGTAAAGTCCTCTGTGGTTTTACTCTGGTTTAGCCTGAAGACCCAAGTTTCTACTCCTAAATCATCCTTGAAATCACCTGATAGCAGATGCGACTCCATAGGTGGGAGTAGGTGAAGAAACAGCTTTTGATTTTATTTTCACTTAGCATTTAGAATCATGCATAAATCTGTTATCCAAACTATATCTGAAGTGACTGGTCAGTATTTCTGAATATCATGGAAAGTGAGTTACTCTCATCTTTTTTATTGCATGTTGTACAAATACAGAATTCTATTAAGTAGGTATTGTGATATGGACTAGCTCACATCCTTGCAGGGGATAAGGAATCCTTGAGATCAAAGATTTACTGTTACCAATTTTAAAATGTTTCATTTTGTTTTTTTACCTTTGACGTTTAGTTTTATACGAAATGTGTTGCCATAGAATTATTACCACTGGCAGTTTATTTGCAAACTACCCAGTTTTCATTAGTTGTCCATTCTGACAAAGCCATTACAGAGGACTAAAAGTTCTCTCTCTGAGAAAAATGACACACCCAAATTTCAGGCTTACTTATCTGCACTTTGATTTCATGGTTCTGTCAGATGTTCATTTAAGAAATGTTTAATAACAGGGTGCCTGGGTGGCTCAGTCCATTAAGCATCTGACTTCAGCTCAAGTCATGATCTCACAGTTTGTGGGTTTGAACCCAACATCGGGCTCTGTGCTGACAGCTCGGAGCCTGGAGCCTGCTTTGGATTCATTCTCTCTCTCTCTCTCTGTCTCTCTCTCAAAAATAAATAAACATTAGAAAAAAGAAAGAAACACTTAAGGAGGAGGTGCCTTGTTGGCTCAGTCAATACAGCATGTAACTCTTGGTCTCAAGGTTGTAATTTGAGCCCCACGTTGGATGTACAGCTAACTTAAAAATAAAATCTTAAAAGAGAGAAATGTTTAGTGAGCACCAACTTGAATACCACAGTACCTGATAGCTTGAGGGCTACAAGCCTTCAGGTGGCTAACAGGTGTATAAAGTAGTGACCTGAACACTGATCTCTGAGAGTACAAAACTTCATTGGCACTTATATACAGTTAACAATAAAAAAAAACCCAAGCAATGATGGATAAGGGGGGCATGGACAATAAGTGTTGTAGGAATTTGGTGGTATGAAAGATTGTTATATTCAGAGAAACTTTGCAGAAGGAGGTGGGCTGAAAAGAAGAGGGAAGGCTTTCTGGAAAGGTAGAATCAATCATATGAGCAAAATTCAATGTGTATTAGAGACAAGGATGTATTTAACTAGAACAGTGGTTCCCAAAGTGTGGTCCGTGGAGGAGTAGCATCAGCATCACCTGGGAATTTGTTACAAATTAGAAATGGAAGTTCTCAGGCCCCACTTGAGACCTGTTGAATCAGAATGGGCAGTGAGGCCCACCAGTCTGTGTTTTAACAAGCCCTCCAGGTGGTTCTGATAAAGCCTAAAGTTTGAAAACTAGACTAGAGCAGAGGGTTCTTGTTTGAAAATAGTGGGCGGGGGCACCTGGGTGGCTCAGTCAGTTAAGCGTCTGGCTTCACATCAGGTCATGATCACACGGTTGGTGGGCTGAAAAGAAGAGCCCCGTGTCGGGCTCTGTGCTGATGGCTAGCTCAAAGCCTGGAGCCTGTTTCAGACTCTGTGTCTCCCTCCCTCTCTGACCCTTCCCTGCTCATGGGGTCTCTGACTCTCTCTCTCTCTCTCAGAAATAAATAAAACATTAAAAAAAAATTTTTTTTAAAAGAAAGAAAATAGTGGGCAAAAAACTGGTAAGGACGCCTGGGAATTCACAGTGACAGACTTCAAATGTTAGGTAGGGAGTTTGTCCTTTATCCTACAGAGCAGAGTCACCAACTTGTAACCTGAAGGCTGAATTTGGCTCATAGATATGTTTTGCCTGGTTTCCACAGTGGCTTTTGGGTTTTTTTAAATATTTAATTGAAATTAGTTGTCACTGTTTAAAGACCAAATTCTACAAAGAAACCTGTACTCTCGGGGCATCTGGGTGGCTCAGTCAGTTAAACGTTCGACTTCAGCTCAGGTCATGATCATGTGAGTTCGAGCCCCACATCGGGCTCTGTGCTGACAGCCAGCTCAGAGCTGGGAGCCTGTTTCAGATTCTGTGTCTCCCTCTCTCTCTGCCCCTCCCCTGCTCACGCTGTCTTTCTCTCTCTCTCAGATAAATAAAAAACATTAAAAAAAAAAAATCTGTACTTTCAGCTTATCTTAAAAATCAGAAGACCTGGCAGTACTGGACCTATCTTTAATTGTGGCAGCAATTTGTGGCAGCAGCAAGCAACTGCCAGCTTAGGTGAGATATGTACTCTCTAGTTTGTCATTGTCCCCCACCACTTCCTGTTGGTTTATAACTTTACTCACTTATATTTCCTGCTTGGCCCCAGTAAGTATTTAGATATTTGAGTTTGTACCTTCCGTTATACACAGTAGGAAATTGATGAAAGTTTTAAAGAGAGGAGGGGAGCCTGGGTGACTCAGTCAGTTGAGTATATGACTCTTGATTTTGGCTCAGGTCATGATCCCAGGGTCATGGGATTGAGTCCCAAGTTGGGCTTCTCTCTCTCCTCTCCTCTTCTCTCTCTCTCTCTCTCTCTCTCTCTCTCTCTTTCTGATCCTCTTCCCTACTCATGCACTCTCTCTGAAAATAAAAGAGAGTGAGGTGATTTATGTATTCATTAATTCATTCAACAAACATTGGTTAATTAAACATATATGCCAGGTTGGATAGTGTTCAAAGATCAGTGAATTCCTGACATGCTGTGGGTTAAAATCTAGTGGGAAGATGATGAAAACAACATTTTAGGAAAACATTGGCATATATTTGAGAACAGAGACATTGGTGATTGGAAGATGACTTAAGAAGCTGTCATAGTCCAAATATGAAGTAATAAAGGCCAGAATTTAGATATTAACAGGAGGACTAGGAAAAGAAAAGAGATGAGAAGGTTGTTGCAAAGGAAAATCACCAGTTCTTCATGATAGATTGGAATATAGAAGGTATGAGAGAGAAGAATTCAAAGATGATGAGGATTTTGAGTTGTGAATTAGGAAATTTGTGATGCTACTAACAAAAGGAAATAAGAGAATCCATTTAACCCTCTCTATGTATATGGGGCAAGGGTGCCAAGGAAAGGGGGCATTTGGAGATGCCAGTTTGAAGTGTCTCTTGTTTTGAGTTTAGTGTATTGACATACACACAATATTAAGTGGGTTTTTTTTAAAATGTTTTTTATGTATTTCTGAGAGAGAGAGAGAGACAGACAGCGTGAGCAGGGGAGGGTCAGAGAGCGAGGGAGATACAGAATCGGAAGCAGTCTCCAGGCTCTTAGCTAGCCATCAGCACAGAGCCCGATGCAGGGCTCAAACCCACAAACCTCGAGATCATGACCTGAGCTGAAGTCAGATGCTTAATGGACTGAGCCACCCAGGTGCCCCAATATTAAGTGTTTTTAAAGGGAAAACTTCATTGAAATGTGAAGATTGCATACTTAAATTCTTCTTTAAAAAATATGTGTTTTTGTGAGAGCACATGGCGGGAAGGGGCAGAGCGGGGGAGACAGAGGATCTGAAGCNTGTTTTTTATGTATTTCTGAGAGAGAGAGAGAGACAGCGTAGGCAGGGGAGGGTCAGAGAGCGAGGGAGATACAGAATCGGAAGCAGGCTCCAGGCTCTTAGCTAGCCATCAGCACAGAGCCCGATGCAGGGCTCAAACCCACAAACCTCGAGATCATGACCTGAGCTGAAGTCAGATGCTTAATGGACTGAGCCACCCAGGTGCCCCAATATTAAGTGTTTTTAAAGGGAAAACTTCATTGAAATGTGAAGATTGCATACTTAAATTCTTCTTTAAAAAATATGTGTTTTTGTGAGAGCACATGGCGGGAAGGGGCAGAGCGGGGGAGACAGAGGATCTGAAGCAGGCTTTACACTGACAGGCTGACAGCAGTGAACCTGATGTGGGGCTTGAACCCACGAATTGCGAGATCATGTCCTGAGCCAAAGTCAGAGGCTCAACTGACTTGAGCCACCCAGGTGCCCCAAGATTGCATGTTTAGAAGTAGATATCACTCATTCCATCCAAGAGCATATTGGGGGAAGTTTAAGTTATAGTCAACAAAATGCATGAAGACCTTTCTTGAAAATGTTTGCTTTGGCGGCCCTATATTTTTAACCTTGTTTGAATCCTCTCTTGAATGTATACTTTTCAGATTTATGTTGCATAGGTAAGTTTCACCTTCTGGAAGAATGGAAGATACTGTATAAATTCAAAGCTTAAAAATGTATTCTGAGTATCAGTACTACCCTTAAGAGTTTAAGTCATAATTGGCTGTATACCCATGAGATCTCCCAAGAATGAATTGTAATAAATATTGCTCCATTAAAATAGTAGCCAATGTGATTCTTCTTATGATCTTATATTTGGTTCTATCTGCCTTTTTTTTTTTTTAAGTAACCTGTGCCCAATGTGGGTCTTGAACTCACCACCCTGAGCCACCAGACACCTCCCATATGCTTTTTTATAAAAAGTTTTTATTGGGGTATCTGGGTGGTCAGTAGGTAAGCGTCTGACTCTTGATATTGGCTCAGGTCATGATCTTGCTGTCCTGGAATCAAGCCCATGTCAAGCTCTGAGAATTGAGTACAGAACCCGCTTGGTATTCTCTCTCTCCCTCTCTGTCTGCTCCTCCCCTGCTCACGTGCACTTGTGATCTCTCTCTCTCTCTCTCTCTCTCTCTCTCTCTCTGAAAATAAACACTAATAAAATTTTAAAAATAAAAGTTTTTATTGTGGTAAAATATATTACATAAAAATTGCCATTTTAACCATTCTAAGCGTGCAATTCAGTGGTATTAATTATTTTCACAGTGTTTTATAACCATCACTACTGTCTATTTCCAAAACTCTATCATCACTCTAAACAGAAACTTTGGACCTGTTAATCAGTAACTCCCATTCTCCCTTCTCCTCGACTCCTGGTAATCTCTAATCTACTTTCTGTTTCTCTGAATTTACCTAGTCTAGATATTTCATATAATTGGAATCATATGTCTTTTTGTATCTGGCTTCTTTCACTTAATGTTTTCAAGGTTCGTCCATATTTGTAGCATGTATCAGAAGTTCATTCTTTTTTTTTTTTTTTTTTAAGTTTAATTTAAGTAATCTCTACACTCAGTGTGGGGCTCAAACTCATGACCCCGAGATCAAGAGTCTCATGCTTTTCTGACTGAGCCAGCCAGGTGCCCCAGAACTTCATTCCTTCTTATAGAAAAATAAAATTTTATTGGATATATGATCATGTTTTGTTTACATATATATTGATTGATGGACACTTGGATTTTTTCCACTCCTGGTTTGTTGTGAATAATGCTCTCGTAAACATTGGTTTAGAAATATTTGAGTCCCTATCTTCAATTCTTATGGATATGTACCTAGAACTAGGATTGGCTTGGTCCCTGTAACCATGTGCTCATACATGTAATAGTAAATGGCTGCTTTTGATCACACTGTAGAATGCACAACTCATTTTTTTAACCTTTATTNTGACTGAGCCAGCCAGGTGCCCCAGAACTTCATTCCTTCTTATAGAAAAATAAAATTTTATTGGATATATGATCATGTTTTGTTTACATATATATTGATTGATGGACACTTGGGTTGTTTCCACCCCTGGTTGTTGTGAATAATGCTCTCGTAAACATTGGTTTAGAAATATTTGAGTCCCTATCTTCAATTCTTATGGATATGTACCTAGAACTAGGATTGGCTTGGTCCCTGTAACCATGTGCTCATACATGTAATAGTAAATGGCTGCTTTTGATCACACTGTAGAATGCACAACTCATTTTTTTAACCTTTATTTTTTTATTTATAATTTATTTATAATATAAATATTAATTTATCTTAAGAGAAACAGGGACAATGCAAGTGGGGGAGGGGCAGAAAGAGAGAGAGGGAGAGAGTTCAAGCAGGCTCTGTACTGCCAGCCCAGAGCCTAATGCAGTGCTCGAACCCACGAAACTGAGATCATAACCTGAGCCAAAACCAAGAGTCGATGCTTAACCAACATAGTCCCCAAGGCGCTCCACACAACTTATTACTTGAATTCTCGACAGCCAAAAAAAGATTCAACAAAGTGCATAAGCTGTATTTTATCTACTTTGTTTATGGATTAGCTCCTTCATCACTGCCCCCCATATATTTACACACATATATTTATACAAAAATATACACTGGCTTTTAGAGGGAGTGTGACTTGCCTCGCTTTGCTGTTGATGATTTTATAAACAAGTGACTTTATAAAGTGACTGTGATTATAGTTTGAATAAGAAGAAAGTGTGGAAGAGGAGAAAGAGCCCAAGGGTACTAGACTATAAGTCAGATGATAAGTGTGGTGATCTGGTTTCCAAAGACTGAACAGATTGGAAACAAGTGTGGAAAGAGATAATTGCATCAAAAATAAGCATACTGATGAGAGAAAAGAGAACTTTGTTCTTATGATTATCCACATCCATCTTCTACAGGTTGAAAAAATGGCACATTAGTTGAAGGAAACAAAGGGGAATACCTAGAAGAAGAAGAAAATATTGGTAAGTAACCAATATAAAGTAATACCCCACTTTTCCATAGGTCAGATTTCTGCATTTTGCTTTCTATTCCTAGCTGAGAGCTTACAGTAAATGGAAAAGGATCTATGACCCACTAAAAGCGTGTCACAAAGTCTACAACCCTTATTCTTTAAGAGAGGTCCTGATTTGCATCAGTTGACATAAAAGTCTAAGAATTATGGCTCTCTGATTTATAGCCCAGTGATTTTAAAGATTTTCAAATATTATATGATGCCAGTTTATTGAAGGAATCAGGCCCATGACAACACTAATCAGTGATAACATAGCATCATGTCCAGGAAAGTTAGCTCAAAAAGCATAGCATTCTGGGACCATTTGGTGGCAGAAAGACAAACAGTCCTACAGAACTAAAGCACCTAGATATTGGGATGAGCACTGGGTGTTGTATGGAAACCAATTTGACAGTAAGTTCTATTTTTAAAAAACTATAGCACTTAGAGGCTTTCCAAGTTTACAGAAAAATATAACTGCTGATCATAATCATGACCCTAAAGCATAAGTCACTTGAGAAATATTTATAGCAAGGGCACCTTTATGGCTCAGTCGGTTAAGCAGTGGACTCTTGATTTCAGCTCAAGTCACAGTCTTGTGGTTCATGAGATCAGGCCCCACATGGGGATGGGGCTTCATGCTGATAGTGCTCAGAACTGCTTCTGAGTCTCTCTGCTCCCCTCCCCCACCCCCGCTCATGCTTGTTCTCTCTAAAACATAAAAAATTTTTAGAAAAATATTAGTAGCAAACATTGCTAAAATAAAAATATTACATTCTTTAGAGGGGAAGCATCTTAGACATCTTTGGAAGAAATATACTTATGTGGAAGCCGTATTTCTCGCTTTATATTATAAGGTATCCTTGTAATATTTCAGTCTTTCTCATTTTTTTCATTTTGATTTAACATATTTAAAGCAGTAGATAGGTTTTCACTTTGCCACAAATTTCAGTGTAAACACTGACAAAGAGCACTGATCCTTGCAGATATTCTTCTGCACGTAAGTGCCTCCCACAATGGATAGGAGTTCAAAGGCAAAGATAGTTATTACCTTAGGTTTTCATTATATTTGCTCATTGAGGCAATATTAACCCTCTCCTGACTGGTAGTATCTTCCTATCTAAAGGTTTTTCACTTTAATGAACAGATCGGAAAAGACCTTGTGACTTGTAAAGAAAAAGGCAGCAAGAGCAACAGCTTTCTCCATGCAGTGATTATTGTAGCTAAGTCAAGCCTGAAACAATGAAGAATGAAGTCAGGCACTGCTTGATCTCATTTTGGTATAACACCCTAATGATTTCATTGTATAGAGTGGGCCTGTTTGACACTTGTCTAATGATGTTTTTATTAAAATGGAATAAAATAGAGAAGTGATCTGTTTATAGGAAAGAATTTTATACTTGTTGGTAACTACCAATGTATCCGTTCTAATTCCTTCATGGAGAGTGTTTGATCTTAGGGTTGGAGAGACCTTAGCAGATCTCATTCAACTCCCCTTTTGATCTGTGAATCCACTGGGGACAATGTGGTCAGATTTGAGCTGAGCCCGTGGGGCAAGACTCCTCTCCTCTGCCAGCACAACTCCTACTGTTGGAAAATTTCTCCTGTTTGATCTCTCCTCTTGTAGTTTCCATGCTCTTATTATAGCTTATTATTACATTATACAGGTCTTACTATAGCTGTTTGGCAGTGATCTAATACAAGTTGATTATTTAATAGCCCTTTCTTATTTTGTTGATGCTTGAAAAATGCTTGTTCTAAAATTTTTCAGTGGTTTTCATATCTATGCCAGTTATTAGTCTTATCCCTTTTTACCAAATATCTCTTTGGTATCTAAGTATTAATGTTACCATTGTCTGATTAGAAATTTTCTTTCGTAAATAGCATGAGAAAGTTGTTATAAATATTTTTAGATATTTATATTTAAAAAATATAAGTTAATGTATTTTCATTCTATACTTTCCTTGATTTAGTATTTCATTTCACTGTTAGGTTTAGTATTCAGTTATTAATGGAAGTGTGTAATTTTAACAAATATAATGACTTGTTTACTTTTTTCCTACTCTTTCCTAAATACATTTTTCTTTTTTGAAGTATTTAAATTCTTTTCACCTTAGGAACAAGCAGGATGTTTGTATGAGTTGTAGGGTTTTTTTTTTACTTTAATGCTTTTCCTTAAGTAAAATATTGGAACTATAACAGAAACCATGGAAAGCATCAAGTGGTGGGATATGATATTTTGAGAGAACTTAAAAGTCCATATTGTTTTTAATTTTTAAGAGTTAATATCATTGAGGGATGCCTGGGTGGCTCAGTGAGTTAAGTGTTTGACTCTTGATTTTGGCTCAGGATGTAATTTCATGGTTTGTGAAATCAAGTCCCATGTTGGGCTCTGTGCTGACAGCATGGAGCCTGCTTGGGATTTTCCCCCTCCCTCTCTGTCTCTGCCCTTCCCCCACTTATACACACTCTCTCAGAAATAAACATTAAAAAAAAATGATGGAGCAACCTGGGTGACTCAGTCAGGTAAGCGTCCAACTTCAGCTCAGGTCATGATCTCATGGTTTGGGAGTTTGCGCCCCGAATGAGGCTCACTGCTGTCAGTGCAGAGCCCACTTTACACCCTCTGTCCCCTTCTCTCTCTGCCCCTCCTCCTCCTCCATTCACATTCTGTCTCTCTCAAAAATAAAATTAAAAATGAGGCAGGACACCTAGGTGGCTGTTGGTCAAGCATCCTACTCTTGATTTTGGCTCAGGTCATGATCGCATGGTTCATGAAATTGAGCCCCTGCATTGGTCTGTGCTGTCAGTCTGGAGCCTGCTTGGGATTCTCTCTCTTCTCTTTCTGCCTTTCATGTACTCTCTCTAATCTCTCAAAATAAGTAAACATTATTAAAAATGTTTAAAAAGAGTTAATATCATTAGAGTAATATGTAGCTTTCCAAATAAGAAGTGTATAAGCTCAGGGCACCTGGGTGGCTCAGTCATTTAAGCAGCCAACTTCGGCTCAGGTTACGATCTTGTAGTTTGTGGATTGGAGCCTGGAGCCTGCTTCAGATTCTGTGTCTTCCTCTCTCTCTGTCCCTCCCCCACTCAAATTCTGTCTCTCACTCAAAAATAAACATTAACACTTTTTTTTAAGTGTGTAAGCTCGGTTAATAGAAATGTGTTTGGGGGAAGGGCACCTGGGTGGCTTAGTTGGTTAAGCGTCCGACTTTCACTTAGGTCATGATCTCGCGGTTCATGGGTTCGAGCCCCTCGTCGGGCTCTGTGCTGACTGCCAGCTCAGAGCCTGGAGCCTGTTTCAGTCTGTGACTCCCTCTCTCTCTGACCCTCCCCTGCTCACGCTGTCTCTCTCTCTCTCTCCTAGAAAACAAAAACAAAAACAAAAACAAAAAAACATTAAAAAAAAAAAAGAAATGTGTTTGGGGGAAAAAAAGCTGAACACAAAATATTATGCAAATACTGGTTATAACTTGCAGTAGCTTCCAGGATGGTCCCCAGTGATTCTCACCTCCTGGTATTCATGCCCATCCTCTCATACATTTCATTAACATTAGTCTGTATGACCAATAGAATATGTGGGAAGTGATAGTATATGACTTGCAGAGCTAAGTCATTAAAAAACATTGCTGTTTCTACCTTGCTGTCTCTTGGATTGCCCATCACGGAGTAAGCCAACTACCATGTTGTAAAGATATTTAAGGCTCTTTGGAGAGTCCACTTGGGAAGCAAGTGAGGCTTCCTTCTAACAACCAGCATCAACTTGCCAACCACTGAGTAAGCCATTTTGGAGGTGGGTTTTCAGCTTCAAGCCTTCAGTTAACTGCAGCCTGGGGAGCCTGCATCTTGACTCCAGTGTTATGAGAGACCCTGAGCCAAAACTATCCAAGTCTCAAATTCCTAAACTACAGACACTGTGAGATAATGAATGTTTATTAAATTTTTAAGCGACTAAGTTTTGAGATTATCTGTTGTACATCAATAGGTAACTAATATATAGCATCCCAAATATTTGTTGGTTTGATAAAACTTGGACAATGTAAATAATGTTTAGTATCCTTTAGATTCTTTTTTTGGGGGGGTTACTTTTTCACAATTTTAAAAGTGGTTAAAGAAATTTAATATCTCAATATTGCTATGGATTAATTAATAGATTCAGAAAAATAAAATTATAGTTTCTCCTAAAACAAATCAATATGACTAAATTAGGTATTCATCAGTTATATTCTCTTAAAAAAATCTATGAAAGTATATGTTATTTTTCCCTTTTTATGTCACTTTGCACTTTCCTATTGTCAGTTTCTATTGAGAACTTTCTTGGACACTCCTCTAGGTACTTGGGCTACATCAGTAAATAAATATCCCTTCTCTCTAGGAGCTTATATTCTATCAGAGGAACACAGATAATAAGCATAATATATAATCTGTCTAACATGTTAGAATGTGGTAAGTGCTATGGAAAAAAGATTAGAGTAAAAGGAATGAGAAAGCAGGCAGAGGTAAGGCCATATGAGGGAGAGAGGTTAATATTAAAGATACATCTCATTAAAAAAGTAGCATTTGAACAATGATTTGAAGGAGTTGTAGGAATTTATCAAGTAGATGCATATTTCAGACAGTGGGGCCAGCTAGAGCAAAGGCCCTAAGGCCAGAGCATGTTTGACATATAAGCACGCAGAGGTCTGTGTTGCGAGGGAGTGAGTAAGGTTAAATTTTAGATAAGGTCAGAGAGGTAATAGAGAGGGAGGCAGAACAGGTGGATCCATGAAAGCTGTGGTTGGAATCTTGCTACCCTGGGGGAAAGGGGGAAGTCTCTGCTGGATTTTGCAGAGGAGAGACATGCTGTAACATTTTAAAAGGATAACTTTGTTTACTTGTTAAAAATTGACTCTAGGTGGGGCACCTGGGTGGTTCCGTTGGTTAAGTGTCCAACTTTGGCTCAAGCCATGATGGATGATGAGTTCAAGCCCCTTGTCAGACTCTATGCTGACAGCTCAGAGCCTAGAGCCTGCTTCACATTTTGTGTCTCCTTTCTCTGCCCCTTGTCCCACTCACATTCTGTCTCTTTCAAAAAATAAACATTAAAAATTTTTTTAAATAAAAAAAGGCTTTAGAGGAGTAAAAGTAAAAGCAGAGATCTGTTGGGGCACCTGGGTGGCTCAGTCAGTTAGGCTCCTGACACTTGATTTCGGCTCAGGTCCTGATCTCCTGGTGGGATCAAGCCCTGAATTGGGCCCTGTGCTGACAGCACAGAGTCTGTTTGGGATTCTCTCTCCCTCTCTCTTTGCTTCTCCCTTGCTCACTATTGCATTCACATGTTCTCCCTCTCGCCCTCTCTCAAAATACATAAACAATTTTTTTAATGTATTTATAAGCATAATAATGCACTGGGGTGGCTCAGTCAGTTAAGCGTCTAACTTTGGCTCAGGTCATGATCTCACAGTTTGTGAGTTCAAACTCCATGTCAGGTTCTGGGCTGACAGCTCAGAGTCTGGAGCCTGCTTTGGATTCTGTGTTTCCCTCACTCTCTGCCCCTCCCCCACTCATGCTTTGCGTTTCTCTGTCTCTCAAAAATGAATAAACATTAAAAAATAAATTTTTTAAAAAAGCAGAGCTCTGTTAAGACAGAGTAAATCACATCATGAGAGATGATGGTGGCTTGGGTCAAGGCGGTAGCAATGAGTGATCAGAAATGGTCAGATCCTGGAAATATAATGAAGTTCTGGTTCTAACCGGCAGGAAACAGATCAAAAGTTCTTGGTCATATACAGGAAGCAGATCAAACTACTGTAAGACTTTTGCATATTGACGCCAGTCTAACTTTCCAGCTTCATCTCTGATCATTCTCTGCTCTACCTTCTCTTCCCACCCTCAAATCCATTTTTCCCTGGAGTCATTCTCGGTGACCCTTCCTGGGTGACCTAGTGGTTAAAACTGAGGGCTCTGGTATTAAACCATCTGGGTTTGATTTCTGGCTCTTTCCACTTACTATGTGGTCTTACATTACTTGGCTTCTTATGACTCAGTTTTCTCATTTCTAGATTGGTAATGTTAATAAATAGAACCTACCTCACAGAGTGGTACTGTGAGATTAAATGAGATAATGCATGTAAAATACTTAACATAGTGCTTAGCTAGGATTAAGGTACCAATAAATATTAGCTGATATTATTACATCAGATTGTACTCCTTTGGCCACAGTTCTCTGGATTAAGTGCTAACCCCATCTTCTATACCCTCCGCCACTAATAGTGTCCCTTTTTGTTTCTGAAATCCATGTGACCCATTTTTGAGGAAATAAAAAATGAAATCAAGCCATTCATAATTTACCCACTGTTTTCATCTTTTTATAGTCCCTCAGGTTTTTATCCACATGTCTATATTATTTTTGTAGTTCTATTCATTTTTTACAATCAGTTCAAATGCTGTCTCATGATGCCTTTCCTAATCCTGTCGGTAAGTTAGTCCTTTAAGGCCCCAGGCTCCTTCAGTGTTTTTATGATTAACTTGAAGGTGCGGTTATTTGTGTTTATGTCTGTCACCTCTGCCAGACTGAGCATCTTGAATAAAAAAGTCTGTTTATTCACGTTTAATTCTCAAGCACCTAGCACTTAGTGGGGATCAGTGAACATTTGTAGAATTAGGCACTGGAATGGAGCCTACTAAGGCTTCCATTACGTGTAATGGCCAGATTTATATTTGTGATACTCTCTTGCTCAAAATCTTCAATGACTTCCCATTGCCTACAGAGTTTAGCCTCCACTCAGCCAAGTGTTTGGTGTCCTCTCCTGTCTAAATTGAATTTGCCTTTCCAACTTTATTTCCTTATTACAGTTAGTCAAACTGACGTGTTCACTATTCCCCAGGGGCTTCCGTCTCTTTTCTACATCCATGTCTTGAATCATTGTTTCCTGAAAAGCGCTCCTCTCCTGTCTTAATGCCACTTCTCAGGACCTTCTTCAAATGCCACTTCTTTTATAAAGCCTTCTCAATTATTCCAGCTGAAAATAACCTCTCCCTGTTTTAAACTCTCAGAGTATCGCAGCTGTGCTGTCACTTTTTAACTCTACAGAGGTAGAGCTGGTACCCTCTTCCCCAGTGCTTTTGTCTGCAGTTATTATTAGTTCAATTGTACCAAGTCTATTTATGAGAAATGTACTGATGTTTAACATGTTCCAGGCTTAGTACTCGGGTTTGCGAATACAAGAGATCTCATGTACCCTCACCTTAGGCACTCTTCAAATAGCAAAGGGCTCCAGAGCTCTGGCCCTTGGTATTGGGTATGTAGGTCCCAACTTATATTCCCAAATGAAGCATTGCTCACTGTGCTGAATCTATTTCATACTTAAATTAGACAAGTTTTGCTTTTGCTTTGCTTGACTAACTTATGCTTTAGGTGGTTTGGCTAATACATTTCCATAGTTCATCTTATTTAAAGTTATCATTCTGGTTACATTTTAAACTTGCTTTGTGTTTAATTTTTAACTTCACTAAAGCTAGCTTTTCTGTGGAGCTCAGATGAATTGGCAGTGGGAGCTTCAAAGACTTCTTGGTGCACCTTTCCAGTTACCTAACCCATTCTGTTATTTTAAACTGTTGAGAAATACTGTGTCATTTTATTCAGGTCACTCAATACTTGTATTTGTTTAGAGAGGGAATAGAAGGACTTAAATAACAATCAGGTGTTCCCATGGAACTGTATAAGGAAAACCAGTCCATTCTTTGAAATATGATTCACTGCTTACAGAACCATCATTCCTCACACCTGTGCTCTGTTCTGGTTCTGTATACTACCATCTCTTTAATACTTAAAGTTCTCAGGATTCTCCTTGTGTCACTTCACCAGGCTAATTCCTACCTCTGATTCAGGACCCAGCTTAGGCCTCTTATCCCTTAAGGCGCCTCCCTCTTCCTTCCCAACTCCATCCGTCCTATGAGATGTAACTCTGAAATGAGTTAACTTGCCTCTTAGGTTCATTCCTAAAACATTCTATGTGTATTCCCATAAGAGAACTTACCACAGTATGTACATTATAGCTGTTGGTTTATTTGGCTGTTTCTTCTAGGAAGCTGAAGTTTCCCCAAGAGTTGGGCCTGGATCTAATTCCTCTTTTGTATCTAGAAGATAGGATTGTCTGGTATATATTTAAATGCTTATTTTTTTAAAATATATGACCTTTTTATTTATTTACTTTAATTTTTAAAAAATACTTATTTATTTAAANGTGTCTGGTATATATTTAAATGCTTATTTTTTTAAATATATGACTTTTTATTTATTTACTTTAATTTTTAAAAAATACTTATTTATTTAAAAGTTTATTTGAGAGAGCATGCACGTATGTGCAGGAGAGAGGCAGAGAGAAGGGGAGAGAGAATCCCAAGCAGGTTGTGCAACTGTGAGCCTAGAGCTCAACATGGGGCTTGATCCCATGAACCACAAGATCATGACCTGAGCTAAAATTGAAAGTTGGATGCTTAACTGAGCCACCCAGGTGTTCCACATTCAGCAAATGCTTATGAATTAGACAATTCAGTGTCCAGGTTTCTAAGTTCATCTCAAGGAAAGAAGCTACCAAGGAGTGGACTAAGGTTGTAAAAACATGAAATATTAGGGAATTAATAACATTATTACATAGTTATATATTTTGTAATTGTAAATATAACCTGTAATATCCTGCATAAAAACACAGAATTCAGTTCCTAAGCAACTTCTGCCCTACAAACAATAATCTACTAAGTTGAAACTTAACTATCATAAAAGTAGATGAACCAGACAATCATGTGCACCCAGAAAAAGGTGGATAAGGTAGGAATGAAAGATCAAGAAGGGAGTAAGTTAGCAAAATGCCACGTAGTTGGTTGCAACCTAGCACAAAGGTGAATGTGGTTCACGAACCTGGTTGATTAGAAGGGTTGAAATAGGAGCAAAGAGCAAAAGGCAACCAACAGTGAAAGCAAGGATTCACGGGAACAGGCAGACATGAGCAGGTGAGCACCCAAATGGGGCCCAGGTTCTGTGAGATTGTGGTATGTCTGGGTGACATGGAAGAAGGGAATCTGGAGTGTGAAGCTCTGGGGAAGCTGACCAGGGAGTATTATTAGTGTTTCCTATAGAGACAAAGATAATATTGAAAAGACCTTGGAAGGAAATGAGAATAGTGACAAACACTAGCTATCACCAAGGTCTCAAAAAAATTGAAGAGGAGGCTTTACGGGGGTGAATGAGAGAGTGAGCAAGAGATGTTGAGAAGATCAGTTCTGAAAGGAATGAATTTCAGTATACTGATGTGTATACTCCCCAGTCTGTAGAAAGTAAACTTGACTATCTGTGTTGTTTTGAATAGCATATAAAACATATAATTGACATATTTGAAGAAACAGTCTTGCTTTGGAAGTTTGGAATCGTGATCTTCCAGTGGGAAGGTAATTAACCTTTTGGAAAGAAGTCATCCTTACATGAGGATGGGAGAGAGCAGGGAATATGAAGAAAAATCCCACAAAAGTAGTAAACTATACAAAAGGTGGAAAACGCTATGGGAAAAAAAAATAAACAGGAAAGGAAGATAGAAGATGTGCATGTAGCCAGGTGGGCTGTACTTTTAAATTGAATAGACAGGGAAGGTCTCAAGAAGGTGACATTTGAGCGAAGACTAACCAAGTGAATGAGCAAGCTTTGCAGGCTGCGGTCATGTAAGAGAGGATCCCATGCTACACACTCTAAATTGTAAGTCTAATACCATTCCTAACTACTCTTAAAGAAAAATGAGAGTGGAAGTGGTGTTAGAAAGTAGGGATTAAAAGCAGAAGGGGCATTTTATGTTTTCATCCTTTGCTTTCTCTAAGCTCTGTTTAGTTTCACACTAAACACCTGGTATGACTCTGCACTTTTTCACTTCATGAAAACAGATACCTAGAATGCATTTTTTTCCACGTGAAATCTCTTTTGGAAGAAAAACAGATGTTTGCTTAATGGAAATAGAAGCTGGAGAGGATTTTCCAGAAACCACAATAATAGAGAAAAAATGAGAGAGCCCTAAGCTGCTGCTCTGGAATTAGTCACAGAGGTGGAGGAAAGCTGGTGACTGGAGAGCCCTAAATGCTCTTCGTGAGGGAGAAAAGGGACCAAGGACTGGATATAGTTTGAAATCTCGTCATGGCAAGGATCCATTAATACTCCAAGAATCTGAAATGGTTATTTCTGTTTTCACTTATTTAGATTGATCTACAGGACCAGTCTGTCTGCTGTAAAAGAAGAATCAGCCAAAGGGTGATTTAAGATGTGAGTATGAATCTGGCCAAGCAGATGCTCTATTTCAGTGTTGTTTTCCTGGGATAAAATTTTCTTCGAGACTCAAAAAGTTGTTTTTTTTCCCCCCTAGTCAAAACCTTTATTCTTAACTATGGACTAGAACTCCAGCCTTGAACTATGTTCAAACTGATAATTCTAACACTGTCTTTTAGTACCTCAGAACTACTGTAGTTATTTAAAAAATTTTAAACTCCAAATGCAATTAACTTCAATTTGCATTATTTAAAAATGTTTATCTTAAACATTTTAAACATTATATTTAATCATTTTAAACATTATACTTAAACATTAATATTAAACATTAAACAAGCAGGGGAAGGGCAGAGAGAGGATTGGAAGCAGGCTCTGTGCTGTCAGTGGAGTGAGCCAAATGCAGGCTCGAACTCAGTCCCCAGGCACCCCTCAATTTGCATTATATTATACAATATGTCACCTATGGAAAGGGAGGCATTTTGATAAAATGAACCCTAGGAGGTCAACAAACTTGAGAATGACTGAGAATCCTCCATCTATACTCCAAATATCCTGAGTATTCTATTAGAGATAAGGGAACCAGACAATAGGAACTTCGGAATTAGATCTTATGTAACTAGTTACTGTGATTTACGTAAGGAGAAGTCTAGAGATGAAAGCTGGAATGGAACTCTCAAAACTATTTTGAGCAAAATGCATAAAGGGCCATTAATTGAAGCCTTACATGTTAGAGGATCGATATGGTATTCTTCATGAATACCAGGAAAAATAGAGCCTAGAGCAAAGAAAATATAGCTTATCCAAGAGACATTTTTGCATGTAACCCTACTCCAGGTTTTCAGTATCATTTGTATTCAAACTGCTATAATGATCTAAAACAAGTAATGCTGAACACTAATGCTAAGATTTTTGTCTTTGCTATGAACATATAAAGAAATATAAGCAATAATTTACCATAAGGGAGGGTTTTAGAATCAGAGAAGAAGAAAGATTGGCCAAGGTAAAGACTGATTTCTGATCAAGATTTCATCATTGACCTGCTTTATGACTTTCAACAAATCATTGAGCCTCTCTGGCTTAATTTGCCAATCTGCTTTCACTTCTTACAAGGATATCATGGCCTGAAACCTGTGAAATATGTTTTTTAAAATTGTAATGGTCAGGGCTCCTGGCTGGTTCAGTTGGACTGGAAGAGTATGCAACTCTTAATCTCTGGGTTGTGAGTTTAAGCCCCACATTGGATATAGAGATTACTTAAATAAAGAAAGAAATTTAAAAAAAGAAGACCTATAATGGTCCATTTAAGTGTTTTTAAATTAAGTTGATTTCCCTAAAATGTGATTGTATGTACAAGCCACTGGCAATATTATTGGTCACAGGTAGCAGAAGTCTGTGGACACCCAGATACTAGTGATTTTATAACTTGTTTGTAACTTTATAACTTTAATTCAGAAATTGAAACATTATCAATCAAAAAAGACAAAAGAGAAGGAAAGTGGGAGGGAGAGAGGGTTAATATATGATCTAAAGACAAAATTGTCTGGGGCGCCTGGGTGGCTTAGTCAGTTAAGCATCCGACTTTCGCTTAGGTCATGATCTCGCGGTTAGTGGGTTCGAGCCCCGCGTCGGGCTCTGTGCTGACTGCCAGCTCAGAGCCTGGAGCCTGTTTCAGTCTGTGACTCCCTCTCTCTCTGACCCTCCCCTGCTCACGCTATCTTTCTCTCTCTCTCCTAGAAAAAATAAATAAATAAATAAATAAATAAATAAAGACACAATTGTCAAAATGGAAAGAAGACAATTGGACTCAACAATAAGAGCAGGGTGGCAGAGAGCCTTGAGCATGAGGGATCCACCTTACAACTGAAAGCAGAGAATAAGGAAATATATTTTAAATCCTAGTTTTCTATTGCAACAAGGTACTCTTCAGGAAAAGGTGCCAAGAGCCTATGTTACTATGATCTAGCTCGTTGTGCTGCTTATAAAAAATAGAGAAAGAATATCTTAGGGAAGGGGGTGGGATTTCTATAGTAGGTGTTTAAACCAAAGACCAGTTCATCTAACTGTGTGGGTCTTTTGTCCTATAAGCCACTGCTGGTGTGTGAACAGCACTGCTACGACAAAAGCCTAAACTCACCACATCTTGGGAGGAGAATGGCCACTGCATGGAGGGCAGCCTTTCTCATGCTGGTGACATCCTGTGTTTGTAGCACTGTCTTCCACAGAGACCAACGGACTTGGTTTGAGGGTGTCTTCCTGTCTTCCATGTGCCCCATGAATGTCAGTGCTAGCACATTGTATGGAATTATGTTTGATGCAGGGAGCACTGGAACACGAATTCATGTTTACACCTTTGTGCAGAAAATACCAGGTAAGTGCAACTTGTATCCCCCCTTATCGGTGCCTTAATCTACACTTCAGCCTCTCCTTCTAGAAACGAATGTGCTAAGAGTATGTGATACGAATAACAGAATTTTTTTTTTAACATTTATTTTTTGAGAGAGAGAGAGACAGAGCATGAGTGGGGGAGGGGCAGAGAGAGAGAGGGAGGGAGGGAGAGAATTCAAAGCAGACTCCAAGCTCTGAGCCATCAGCACAGAGCTACATGTGGGACTCAAACTCATGAACCGTGAGATCATGACCTGAGCCAAAGTCAGACACTCAACTGACTAAGCCACCCAGACACCCCAATATGAATAACAGAATCTTAATTTTGGATGATAATTGAACATATACTTTAATTCACTGTGAAATTAAAGAGATCTGGGTTGCCTGTAATCTGAAACCTATATGTTCAATAAATATAATTGTAATTTGTCCTTTTCTCTAAAGGTAGTTGATCCTTCAGGGTCCAGAATATTGAGAATATTGGACGTGGTCTTGAGAGAGAATCACTGCCATCCTTGGAGAAGGAGATGAGAGGACCCTGAAGATTAACTTTTTCTGAATTTCCAGTGTTCTCAGGTTACATATAGAGCTTAGGAGCAGGAGTAGGAGGTGTCCACCCTGAGAAATGGCAGAGGGACTCAAGAATTGCCTGTCATCTGTCCCTTTAATCAATACTCCTACAAGCCCCTCCTCACAGGTGGGATTACTTGCAATGGCTTGGAGGAATAGGTTAATCTAGTAGGTCATATGATAGAGAGCCCACTATCAGAAACAGGCTAGCTTTTGGTAACCAGCCATCTGTCTTCTGTTTTCTTCCATGGACAAAATAGGCCAGCTTCCAATTCTGGAAGGGGAAATTTTTGATTCTGTGAAGCCAGGACTTTCTGCTTTTGTAGATCAACCTAAGCAGGTGAGTTTTTTATAACTAGATGTTTAAATTCTCAATGTTTTGTTAACTTTACCATGCTGCTGCTGTTAAATATCTCATGCTGTTCAGGGCTGATATTGAGGACATGTGTAAGATCAGTTTTCTGTCCTCAGCTATACTCTGAGTATGTCCTCAGATATACTCAGCTATACTTGTACACCCCAAGCTCACTAGGGCTTGGGCAGAATGAAGCTAGAATAGATTGTGGATATGCAGGGATGATACCATTTTTTTGGGAGATTGCTCCCTTTGTATTTACTATTTAAGACTTTGAGTTGAAGTCATCAACTGCATTGATTAATGTAGATGGAGAAGATAGACATGGAGTTCTATAAGGTATGAGGTATAAACATGGCAGTTGAGGAACAGTAGACCCAATGAACTTCATTTCAAGGTACCCTGATATAGGACAGATCATGCATGCCTATACTGTAGAAATTAGGGAAGGACTCATGAAAACAAAAATCTTTGGTATTGAGGATGTATAGAGAGTTTTGTCATGACTGTATTTCACATTTGAGCACCCATAACATGCCATACCCAATGTGTCAGAGGCTGTACTCAAATAGAATAAGGCAGAATGTTGAACTTTGGTAGCAAATGTAAAGGTATTGTTACAAGCATAGTCATTAACCAAAGGAAAAACTTCTATTAAAAATGGCTTGGGATACATGGCTGGCTCAGCTGGTAGAGCATGTGATTACTTAAAATCTTAGGAAAAAGAATGGCCCGAACTTGAAGACCTGGGAAGATGTTTATTTTCTCAGCTCACTAGTATGAAATGGTAAATGCATCAGAAAATTAGGAGCTGTCAAAAACTGATTGGACATTTAGAGAAGATTTTGTTGTGATTGCTAATAGTTATAATGATTGAGAGGTAGCAGTGTGTTGTTAGATGTTCACTCAGGGAAAACAGTGGTTTTAAAATAATGGTTTTTAATTTCATAAATTGAGTATCTATTCTGTCCTGTGTGTGTAGGTGGTGTGATGCAAAAATGAACCTGGTAGGTTCTGTCCTTCCCAGAGATCATAAAACCTGTAGCATAGTAACAGCTACACCAGCATTTGTGTGCACCTACATGCAGTCTGCTTCATGTAATGCACTCAGCAGTTTTGCAGTGGGATGAGGCGTATCTCCCATTGCAGAGTTGAGGAAACCAAGTCCCTATGTGAAGCCACAGGGCTAGCAAGTCTTCTAACTTCAAATCCAGTGGGTTTTTTTTTTAATTTTTTAATGTTTTATTTATTTTTGAGAGAGAGAAACAGTGTGAGCAGGGGAGGGTCAGAGAGAGAGGGAGACACAGAATCTGAAACAGGCTCCAGGCTCTGAGCTGTCAGCACAGAGCCCAACGCGGGGCTTGAACCCACAAACCATGAGATCATGACCTGAGCCGAAGTCGGAGGCTCAACCGACCAAGCCACCCAGATGCCCCTAAATCCAGTTTTCTTCACTGTACCAAACTGTCTAGCCTGAAGCTAATTTATGAAACACAAAATAACAATCAGTTAAAATGACCATGCTATAAAAAAAATCATTTTTTATCATTCAACCAAAATGAAATAGATTTTTCTCCAAAGAAGCCTACTTCTGTAGGTTTCTTCTCCTGTAGCGCAGAGTGGTTGGAGCCCCCTGCTTCCTCACTTCTATTATCCCCCAGAGCATGTTGAGGGAAGACAGTTGCCACTAAATGAACTATCCACTGAATGAGTGGGTCATCTCTTTTGAAGGGTGCTGAGACTGTCCAAGGACTCTTAGAGGTGGCCAAAGATTCAATTCCACAAAGTCACTGGAAAAGAACACCAGTGGTCCTGAAGGCAACAGCGGGACTGCGCTTACTGCCAGAACAGAAAGCCCAGGCTCTGCTCTATGAGGTAATCTTCGAAGTCCTTTGCATGTCAGATGATTCTTTTTCCCTTTATGAATACTTTCCTTATGGAGTTTTAGTTCTTTGCAATGTGACTGCTGCCTTTAGTATTCCACCGTTGCTGAAGCACTGCGGTAACTGGTCTCTTGTTCTAGCTACTCACGTTTTTAAACATTACTCTTGAATTTATACAGCTTTTCCTAAAGAACATGTTTTGTATTTTTGACAAATACAAAAGTTTCCTTGCATACCTTTGCAGTCAGTTTATTCCTCCTCTGAAGCCAGACAACCACTGACCTGCTTTCTATCACCGTAGATTAGTTTTGCTTGTTCTTACATTTCGTATAAATGGAATTATATAGTTTATGTTTTTTACATCTTTTTTCCTCTCAGCATAAAGTTTTTTAAATTAAATTTTTATTTAATTCCAGTATAGTTAACATACAATGTTACATTAGTTTCATTTTTGAGAGAGTACGAGCTGAGGAGGGGCAGAGAGAGAGGGAGACACAGTATCCAAAGGAGGCTTCAGGCTCTGAGCTGTCAGCACAGAGCCCAATGTGGGGCTCAAACCCATGAACCACGAGATCATGACCTGACTGAAGTCAGACGTTTAACTAACTGAGCCATCGAGGCACCTCTTGATGCATTTGTAAATGAAATTATTTTCTTAATTTCTCTTTCTGCTGCTTCATTATTAGTATGTAGAAATGCATACTAATATGCATTAATATGATTTCTGTACATTGTTTTTGTATCCTACAACATCACTGAATTCATTTATCAGTCCTCGCAGTTTTTGGTCAGGTCTTTAGGGTTTTCTGTATGTAGTATCATGTCATCTGCAAACAGTGAAAGTTTTACTTCTTTACCAATTTGGATGCCTTTTATTTCTTTTGGTAGTCTGATTGCCATGTCTAGGACTTCCAGTACTATGTTGCATAAAAGTGGTTAAGAGTAGACAGCCTTGGGGTGCCTGGGTGGCTTAATCGGTTAAGCGTCCGACTTTCGCTTAGGTCATGATCNTAGACAGCCTTGTTGTGTTCCTGAACTTGGGAGAAAAGCTCTCAGTTTTTCCCCATTGAGTGTGATGGTAACTATGGGTTACCATAGGACTTTTCACATAGGACTTCATTATGCTGAGGCATGTTGCTTATAAACCCATTTTGTTTATTTTTTTTTTATCATGAACGGATATTATACTTTGTCAGATGTTTTTTCTGCCTCTGTTGAAATGATCATATGGCTTTTATCCTTTCTCATATTGATGTGATACATTACGTTGATTAATTTGCAAATATTGAACCAGCCTTGAATCCTGGGAATAAAACCCACTTGATCGTGGTAAATGGTTTTTTTATGTATTGTTGGATTTGGTTTGCTAGTATTTTGTTGAGGGTTTTTGCTCCATCAGAGGTTTTGGCTTGTAGTTCTCTCTTTTTTTTTTTTTTTTTGGTATCTTTATCTGGTTTTTGTACCAGAGTAATGCTGGACTTATAGAATGAATTTGGAAGTTTTCTTTCCTCTTCTATTCTTTGGAATAGTTTGAAAAGAATAGGTATTAACTCTTTATTTTTTTGATGGTGAGGATGGACACCTAACTTTTTTTTTTAAATTTTTTTTAGTTTATTGTCAAGTTGGTTTCCATATAACACCCAGTGTTCATCCCAATAAATGCCCTCCCCCATGCCCAAAACCTCCCCTCTCCCTCTCCCCCACCCCCATCAGCCCTCAGTTTGTTCTCAGCATTCAAGAGTCTCTCATGGTTTGCCTCCCTCCCTCTCCCCAGCTATTTTTCCCCTTCTTCTCCCTCATGGTCCTCCGTTAGTTTCCTCCTAATCCACCCATACATGCAAATATATAGTATCTGTTCTTCTCTGCCTGACTTATTTCGCTCAGCATAATACCCTCAAGTTCCATCCATGTTGCTACACATGGCCAGATTTCATTCTTTCTCATTGCCATGTAGTATTCCATTGTATAAGTATACCACATCTTCTTGATCCACTCATCAGTTGATGGACACTTAGGTTCTTTCCATGTTTTGGTTATTGTTGAGAGTGCTGCTATGAACATTGGGGTACATGTGCCTCTGTGCATCAGCACTCCTGTATCCCTTGGGTGAATTCCTAGCAGTGCTACTGCTGGGTCATAGGGAAGTCCTATTAATTTTTTTAAGGAACCTCCATACTGTTTTCCAGAGGGGTTGCACCAGCTTACATTCTGACATTGTAGAAGGGTGCCCATTTCTCCACATTCTCGCCAGCATCTATAGTCTCCTGGTTTGTTCATTTTAGCCACTCTGACCGGCGTGAGGTGGTATCTCAGTATGGTTTTGATTTGTATTTCCCTGATGATGAGGGAAGCTGAGCATCGTGTCATGTGTCTGTCGGCCATCTGGATGTCCTCTTTGGAGAAGTGTCTGTTCATGTCTTCTGCCCATTTCTTCACTGGATTGTTTGTTTTTCGGGTGTGGAGTTTGATGAGTTCCTTATAGATTTTGGATACTAGCCCTTTAACTGATATGTCATTTGCAACTATTTTTTCCCATTCCGTTGGTTGCCTGTTAGTCTTATTGTTTCCTTTGCCGTGCAGAAGCTTTTTATCTTGATGAGGTCCCAGTAGTTCATTTTTGCTCTTGATTCCCTTGCCTTTGGGGATGTGTCAAGTAAGAAATTGCTGTGGTTGAGGTCAAGGAGATTTTTTTCCTGCTTTCTCTTCTAGGGTTTTGATGGTTTCCTCTCTCACATTCAGGTCCTTTATCCATTTTGAGTTTATTTTTGTGTATGGTGTGAGAAAATGATCTAGTTTCATTCTTCTGCATGTTGTTATCCAGTTCTCCTGCATGTTGTTGTCCAGTTCTCCCAGCACCATCTGTATTACCTCTTTAAATGTTAGGTAGAATTTGCCTGTGAAGCCATCTGATCTCGACTTCTGTTCGTTGGGAGTTTTTTGATTACTAATTCAGTTTCTTTGTTGGGTATCTATCTGCTTGAATTTTCTCTTCCTTCCTGTTTCGGTATTGGGAGGTATGTGTTTCTAGGAATTTATCCTAGAAACATATTCTTCTATGTTTTCCAATTTGTTGGCTTATAATTTTTTATAATACTCTCATTATGGTTTATTTCTGTGATATCAATTGTTATTTCTTCTCTTTCATTTGTATTTTTGTTTATTTGAATTTTCTCCCTCTCTCTCTCTCTCTCTTTTCTTTTTTTTTTTTTTATGAATCTGGCTAGAGGTGTATCAATTTTGTTGATCTTTTCAGAGCACCAGTTCCTGGTTTCATAGATCTGGTTTTTTTTGTTTTGTTTTGTTTTGTTTTTTCCTGTATCATTTAGTTCAGCTCTTATACTGTTTTCCTTTCTTTTGATGTTTTTGGGTTTTCTTTATTCTTTTTCTAGCTTCTTTAGGTGTAAGGTTAGGTTGCTTATTTGAGATTTTTCTTGCTTCTTGTGATAGGCCTGTATTGCTATAAACTTCCCTCTTAGAACCACTTTTGCTACATCCCAAAGATTTTAGACCACTGTGTTTTCAATATCATTTATCTCCGTGTAATTTTTAATTTCTTCTTTGATTTTTTAAAATTTAAATTAAAAAAGATTTTTTTCAATTTTAGAGCACACACAAGCAGGGGAGAGGGGCAAAGGGAGAGAGGGAATCTTAAGCAGGCTCCATACTCAGCATGGAGCCCAACATGGGGCTCAATCCCATGACCCTGGGATCATGACCTGAGCCACAATCAAGATCAACCAACTGAGCCACCCAGGTGCCCCTCTTCTTTGATTTCTTGGTTGACTCAGTTGTCTTTTAGTAGCATATCAGCATAAGGTTTTTGAGAAGAATCATGGAATTTTAAGTGTGAGAGATTTTTTNAACTTGACAATAAAGTATTTAAGAGAAAAATAAATAAATATATCTGTCAAATCCAAGAAAAATTAAAAAAAAAAAACTTCTTACTCAGATAAAAAATTTAAGTATAGAGCTTTTTTTTAAACTTAGTATTTTTAGCATTATCGAACATACTTATTTTGCAAAAACCATGCAAACTCTAGGGGTGCGTAGGTGGCTCAGTTGGCTAAGTGTTCAACTCTTGACTTTAGCTCAGGTCATGATCTCATGGTTTGTGAGTTTGAGTCTTATATCAGGCTTTGTGCTGATAGCATGGAGCCTGCTTGTGATTCTGCTTCCCTCTCTCTGTCCCTCTCCCACTTGCTCTCTATCTCTCTCTCAAAATAAATAAAAAATAAACTTCAAAAAAATTATTGAAGGGGTGCCTGGTAGTTCAGTCAGTTAAGTGTCCACCTTTGGCTCAGGTTATGAACTCACAGTTAATGGGTTCAAGCCCCACATCGGATTCTGCGCCTGGAGCATGCTTCCAATTCTGTGTCCCCCTCTCTCTCTGCCTCTCCTCTGCTTGTGTGCTCTCTGTCTCTGTTTCTAAAAAATAAACATTTAAAAATTTTTAAAAATTTTTAAATAAAAATTATTTTAAAAACATGCAGACTAATAAGATTTAAATTATGTATGAAGAATATTTATAGGTAGGATCCCTTTATAACAAAAATCACAACAAAGACATATTCTGTATTATAGGTGTGCTAATTCAGAGCTCAAAACCCATTTCCTTTGACTGTCAACACAGAGCATTTAAGTCCCTTGTCCAAAGACAGTTTGCCTAGCACGTCTGCATGAGAATCTGAATCTTGATTCTTCATTCATTTATTCAGCATATGAGTGCTGGACATTGGTGAAGTTACCAGGGATATGCTGCCTAGAGCAAAAAATGATAGTCTGTGCCCTGATGGAACTTACATTCTGGTTGCAAGGAGACAAAAAATAAACAACAGCTCACTACAAAGTATGTCAGGTGCTGTAGATGCTACGGAGAAAGAAAAGCAAGGAAAGGGAGCTAAGGAATGCTGGTAGTCCATCTACAGGGTTGCTATTTTAAATAGGATGGTCAGGGAAGACTGGATACTATCCATTTGATCAGAGACCTGAGAGGAGTAAAGAAGCAAGCTATACAAGACATTTGTAGGAAGAATATTCCAAGCTAAAGCAGTGGCAGGTGAAAGGCCTAAATCAGGGGAAATGCTTGGTATACTCAAAGAACAGCATTCAGGAGTTCAGTGTGGCTGGAAGGGAGTGACTGATGGAAGGGACGTAGGAGATGAGATCAGAGGAGGTGTGAGGGGTAGATCGTGTAGGGCCTTAAAAGGCAAGTGTAAGGACTTTGGCTTTTTCTCCAAGAAGGAAGTCATTGGAGGGTCTTGAGAGGCAGTATCTGACATCTGTTTTAAAAGCACACTGTGGCTTCAGTGTTGAGAATAAACTGTGAGCAAGGGAGAGTGGAGAGGGCAAGAGCAGGAACTCTCTGTGTTTATTACTGTTTGCTTATCTATCTTATCTTTAAAAGCTTGTTTATAGATCACTTAACCGCGTTTTCCTGGATGAAACAGGGTCCAGAGGTCACCATATGAAGTGTTTCATCCCAGCAGGAATGAGAACAGCTAGTAGACCAGAGTTCCTTCTGTTCCTGTTTGGAAAGTCTCCCCCTGCCTCATGATAATCATATAAAAAAATAAGACATAACACCCGTGTCATTGACCTGTATTTGTGGAGAGTGAAGAGTGTGTAAGAAGTTCATTCCCATCTCCTAAAACAGGATAAATAAATCTAGAACTGAGATCTCTGGATCCTTGAGGCCTCAGCCATGAATCTAACGGGCTGAGAGTACTCCAGCCCATGGACATGAGTCCTTTTTACCAGCAAGGGCAAAGACATGCAGAATTCGATGGGAGAGCAGAATATTTCTGTAGCCTCAGGAACTGTCCACGCCAACTCTTCTCTGTCATCTGTTTATCTTGTCATCTAAGAAATGAAGTGGGAAAGGGTCTTCTTAGCTTCCAGTGTGCCCGGGCAAGATTAATAAGGTGTTTTTTAAAAAAATTACAGGATCCTGATTTGAGCTGAGTCAAATGTATGCCCTTCCTTAGGTCCAGTTCACCTATAAATGTAGACAGTGGTTGAGATTTATTTATTTAAAAAATTGTTTTAATGTTTATTTTTGAGAGCATGAACAGGGGAGGGGCAGAGAGAGAGGGAGAGAGAAAATCCAAATAAGCTCTGTGCTGTCAGCACAGAGCCCGTTGTGAGGTTTAAACTCATGAACCTTAAGATCCTGATGGGAGGTGAAGTCAGACGCTTAACCGACTAAGCCACCCGGGTACCCCTGGTTGGGATTTATTTTAACGTCAGAGAAATCCCTGTGGTTTTGTTTTTACAAGAAACTAACAATGGTTTCTGTAGTTCCCTTCTCTGGTTTTTTAGAGAAAAGGAATGAGTTCTGCTAGGGATCCCTGCCTAGGTGGCTCAGTCTGTTAAGTGTCTGACTTCAGCTCAGCTTGTGATCTCAGGGTTTGTGAATTTGAGCCCCACATCAGGCTTTCTGCTGTCAGCACAGAACCTGCTTCACAGCCCACTTTGGATCCTCTGTCCCCCTCTCTCTACCCCTCCCCTCCTCATTCTCTCTCTCTCTCTTTCAAAATAAATAAATAAACTTAAAAAAGAAATGAGTTCTACTAAAATTTTATTTAGGGAAATGAAGAGTGTAGTTTTCTAAACCTTATACGATATAGCCAAAGTATGGAAATCTTCTTTATTGCCTTAGGGAATCCAGGTTTTTTCCCTTTTTCTCTAGGTAAGAGAAATCTTCAAGAAGTCACCTTTCCTGGTACCAAATGACAGTGTTAGCATCATGGATGGATCTTATGAAGGTGGGAGAGGTGTTAGTATATGTTCTGTGGGAAGTGGGCAAGGGTTAGTAAACATTTAGATTAAAGGAACTGGGAATAGGGATGGAGGTGCGGAAGTAAAAGGAACCAAATGAGGAGAAACAAATAAGCAAGGAGGGATGGAATAATAGGAAATGGAAGGACAGGGAGAAGGAAAACGTGTTTTAGAAACAAAATTTAGAGAAAAAGAACAAAAATGGGGTCAAGAAAGATTAGGGGGAAATGCGCTGAGATATAATCCTTGTTTTTCTCTTTCAGGCATATTAGCTTGGGTTACTGTGAATTTTCTGACAGGTAATATCTTCTTAAGTTTATTCTAAGATATTAACTGGGTTTCACATGGGGGTCATAGCATAAAAATCTCTTTTTGCTTGCATTGTGCTTTAAGAAAAGAAAGAAAGAAAGGAAAAAGATAGGAAGTTATTGTTCATAACCATCTTCAAGGCCTCAGCTGCAGCAAGAGTCCTTCTAGGTTAGTGTTCACCTATAGTCTTCAGGGCCAGGGAGAGATAGAGTACTTACAAAATACCTGCAGTATACAAGAGCAGGACAGAGGAGTGTTGAGCTGTCCAGGAAGCAGAAGATACTCAGAGCCGGCTCTCATTCACAGGTCAGCTACATGGCCACAGCCGAGAGACTGTGGGAACCCTGGACCTCGGGGGAGCCTCCACCCAAATCACATTCCTACCCCAGTTTAAGGTGAGTCATGTACATGAAGGCCTGGTTAGCAACCCATTTGGCAAGTATATGGTGGTGCCAAGAAAGTGGTGCCCCATTTTAAGACATCAGCTCCACCACAAATAGTCTGAGTGGAGTCAGTTAATAACTGTGCACTTCCCCTTGCCCCCTCACTGTTCAGAGTCCTTTTGATTCTTCCAGCCTTTTGAGATTAGCAGCTTAGTCTTCTCTTTCATCTCTGATTTTTTGGGGGAGGGACAGGGATGGTGGTGGTAACACCTGCCAACACGTGCAGATCCTGAATAGTCTTTTTGCTTTTTCTGATTTGCAGAAGACCCTGGAACAAACCCCTAGGGGCTACCTCACTTCATTTGAGATGTTTAACAGCACTTATAAGCTCTATACACATAGGTGAGGAGGGGGTCAGGGAGGAATAATATTTCATATTGTATGATTCTCCTAACTTTCCAAAGCATTTTCACATCTGTTACTCCATCTGACAGTCTTACAAAGTTTTTGCCAATCCCCAAAAGTCTGACAACTAAAACCATAGATCGAGGACCCTAGACGTTTCTCCGTTCTTGGCCTCAGAAGTATATAACTTAAAGAGTTAAAAGTTTTCTCTAGAGAGAACACTTGGATGAACTTCAGCCAAAGCTCTGTGCCAACTCCTTTGAGTTGCCTTCAGATGTTCTAAATCTGGCCTTTGATTTGATCACAGTGGGGCTGGAAGCTAAATAATGAGAGCTTTCCTGGGGATGGTTTCCAAGGTCGGACTATAGGAAGTGTCACTCTCTGGCCTTTAAATCATAGGCATGGAAAGTTCTGGATGGCCTTGATCTAAACTGCAGAAATTACCACTTGTCCACACAAGATGAAGAGGTTGCAGAGAATAGGTTTTCCTCCCTCAGAGGGAGACACAGAAACCATGCTACTTTGGAAAGAGGTAGCTTTAGGCTGGAGAGCTTCAGGACCAACATGAAATTAGTCAATCCTGTATTTTACAGTTACTTGGGATTTGGATTAAAAGCTGCAAGACTAGCAACCCTGGGAGCCCTGGAAACAGAAGGTTCGTGTGGGTACCTGTGCTGGTTGGGGTATGGTGAGAGTGACATTAGTATTCAGCTTTCCTTTCCCCTTCTTTGACAGTGATTCTGTGGAGGAAAGCTTTATGGAAGCATGTGTTACATAATGGACATAACAGCAAATTCCTTTTCTACTTTATGTTGTGTTCAGTTGTTTTGGTATACATTATTAACCATTCCTGGAATGAAGGCTGTATAAATAGGGGGAATAGCCTGTGACCAGGAGGCTGAACTGTGCGGAAACTCAAGGTTCAAAGAGTGAAATTTGGCAGAAGCTTGTTCAAGCCCTTAGTTTTACGTGGGAGGTGCAGGAAGCAGCATCAGTCCACTTGCAGAGTGGAGTAACTGAACAACTTTATTCACCTCTTCCAACATGGTAGAACATTTAAGATCTCAGCTTTTGGAGTCAGGTAGAACTGGGTTCAGCCTGCTTTGTGATTTGGGCCAAGTTAGCTAACCTTTCTATGCCTCTTTCCTCACTTTATATGAGATTTTGCATTTAATGCACTTTCTATGGTGCCTGCCTGGCTCACAGTAAACTATTACTTTGAGAAAAGTAGCAGCTTATTTTTTACNTTTTTTAGAAAGGAGGGAACTTATTTCAGTGTAAGTTTTGGATTTCTTTGAGATGTGATAAAAACCATGGATCCCTCTGCCAAATGCATATATATGCACAAATATTTATAATTTCAAGGGCTTCACCACCCCCACAGAGCCCATCTATGAACCCTGAGTTAAGAATTCCTATCATAGGACACAATCATGGAACTACCTACTTTGGTAATTCCTTTCAACCTTATTGGCTTCTTGCATTTGTGTGTGCATGCGTGCATGTGTCTTTCACACATTCTCTTTCTCTCTCTCTCTGTCTCTCTCTCTCTCTGTCTCTCTCTGTCTCTCTCTGACACACACACACACACACACACACACACACCCCTTGCCTCTTACTTTGTATTTGTGGTCTGGCTTTTTTCAGGGATTGATGGACACACTTTCCGAAGTGCTTGTCTACCAAGATGGTTGGAAGCAGAGTGGATCTTTGGGGGTGTGAAATACCAGTATGGTGGCAACAAAGAAGGCAAGTGATGTTTTTTCACTGGTTGAAATTACCTTTACAGTAGAAGTCTGGAAAAGTCCAACAGGAAATGTTTTTCAGAACTTAAGAGAAGCTTGTCTTTTGCAGGGACTCATTCCAAATAGATCTTGGTACGCCTTTAAGGGATAGTGTGAAGTGACAGTGAACAAGGCACTGTCACTCTGTCCTGCTCTTTCCCTGCCCAAGTGCTGTAGACCCATTAGAAACCTGTTCTTGACCTAGGTCTGATGCTTTAAAGGATCTGTGCCCTTAGCAAAGAGAAACACTATTTCAGATTCAGTTAATGTTTAGCTTTTTATTTTATTTAATTTTTTACTTTTTAAAAGTTTATATTTTTTTAAGTTTATTTATTTTGAGAAAGACAAACAGTATGAGCAGGGGAGGGGCAGAGGGAAGGAGAGAGAGAGAGAATCCTAAGCAGGCTCAGCACTATTAGTGCAGGATCTGATGCAAAGCTCTATCTTAATGAACCGTGAGATCATGACCTGAGCCAAAATCAAGAGTTGGCCACTTAGCCAGCTGAGCCACCCAGGTGCCCTGTTGTTTAGTTTTTTAAATAATAGTAACATTTAAAACTGAGACCATAAGAAAAGTAATTCATCTTAGGTATTATAAAAAACAGAGACCTTAAAGTCAAGAAAAAAACCTCAATTTTTCCAGTGAAGGAAATACCATGGCACTACCATGGCACATAAGGCTAGGCAGTAGCTTCAGGTTGCATATGGCTATTTTTGGTGAACACAGGTTGGGGAGGGGAGCTGCCATGGGGAAGCAGAAGCACTTCCTTCACAGAGACAGGGCTATGGAAGTTTGCTCAGCTTTGTAAGCCCTTTGCTTTAGCATCTGCTTTCCTTGATCCTCCTGCTATATCTTTGTTGGCTCCAACAGCTTGCTTCAGAGAGCTCTCATTTTTCTCACCTTGTGCCTATACGCTCTTGTCCTGGCAGGGGAAATGGGCTTTGAGCCCTGCTACACTGAAGTGCTGAGGGTGGTCCAAGGAAAACTTCACCAGCCGGATGAGGTCCAGAGAAGTTCCTTCTATGCTTTCTCTTACTATTATGATCGTGCTGTTGACACAGACATGATTGGTAAGTTTACTCCAGGTATCAGTCTAGGGAGGAAGCTGGGCAAAGCTGTGGTGGGGAAGGGAAAGGGAGAAAAGGAGTATTTGAAATGCTTCGTCATAAGTGATCACCTTACTTCTCCATTGCTGGCGATTGAATGACGTTAGTCACTGCAGTGGAAGGATGAATATGATTTAGAATCTTTTGGAGCTAGAAAGTGGCCTAAGCAAATACATATGAAATCTTTTTTAAAAATTTTTATTGAGATAATCAACATAAAATGTGAATACTTAAAGTGTATAATTTATTGTTTTGACATATGTGTATACCCATTAAGCCATTACCAAATTCAAAATGACATGTCCATTACCCCAAAAAGTTTTCTCCTCCCCTCTTTATAACTTTTATTTCCTTATCACAATAGTAATAATGCTTTATCTTATTTCTGTGAATGAATGTATGTATGTGATCTGTCATGGCCTGAGATATGAATTTCCTATTTTCTGAGTTTTTTAAAAGGTCATTTTTTTGTTGTGGTTAAATATACATAGAACAATTATAAATAAAATAGACTACATAGGTTGTATTGTATTGATATGTCATGTTTGTTTATCCCATTCTGTAATGCTGGAAATTTTTACTTCTAATTTTTCATTATTATAAATTTCACTAGGGTGAATTTCCTTATGTTTCCTTGAAGGCTTTTTGACATCAGCTACTGTTTCATTTTAGATTATGAAACGGGGGGTGTTTTAAAAGTGGAAGATTTTGAAAGAAAAGCAAGGGAAGGTAAGTGCCAGTGGAAACCCTTGAAGGAGAGTCCATGAGGCTTTGCCTGCCAACTCTAGTGACCTTAAAGTGACCCAAAGCACCACAGTCAGCAGAAAGCCTCTCAGAAGGCTGGTTTCTTATTTTTGCCAGGAGTTAAAAGCATTAAGTGGCATAGAAAGCCATGGGAATACAAGAAGCTTTGGGGAAATGATGAAGACCTTTTCTTCTTCTTATATTTCTTCCTTTCTTCCTTTTTTTCCTTTTATTGGAGTATAATTGACATACAATTTTATATCAGTTTTAGGTACACAACATATAGATTCAGTAGTTCTGTACATTACGCAGTGATTGCCACAATAAGTATAGTCATGATCTGTCTCCATACAACATTATTATAGCATTATTAACTATATTCCCTATGGTATACTTTTCATCTCTGTGACTTATTTATTTTACAGCCAGAAGTTTGTACCTCTTAATCTCCTTCATCTGTTTTGCCCATTCCCCTACCCATCTCCCCTCTGGCAACAACCAGTTCTCTCTATTTAATAAGAGTTCAGTTTTTTCTTTTTTCATTTATTTTGGGGTTTTTTTGGATTCCACATATAAGTAAAATCATATGGCATTTTCTCTGTCTAACTTAGCGTAATACCCTCTAGGTCTATTCATGTCACAAGTGGCAAGATATTTTTCTTTTTATGGCTGAGTAATATTCCAGTGTGTGTGCGCATGCGTGCATGAGCATCTTCTTTATCCATTTATCTACCCAGTGGACACTTGAGCTGCTTCCATAATTTGGGTGTTGTAAATAATGCTACAGTATACATAGGGGTGTTTATATCTTTTTGAATTAGTGTTTTCATTTTCTTTGGGTAAATAAGAAGTCCTAGAATTACTAGATCATATGGTATTTCTATTTTTAATTTTTTGAGGAACCTCCAGGATACTATTATTCTTAGTGGCACTACCAATTTACATTCCCTACCAACAGTACATGAGTGTTCCTTCTCTTCGCATCCTTGCTAACACTTATTTCTTGTTTTGATACTAGCCATTCTGATTGGTATGAAGTGATATCCCATTGTGGTTTTGATATGCATTTCCCTGATGATGAGTGATGTTGAGCATCTTTTCCTTTTTTTGTTTCCAATTTTTAACTTAAACTCTGGTTAATTAACATACAATGCAATATTCTACTCCTGAAATTCTGCTCTTCACTGTCTCTCCCTTTCAGTGTGTGATAACTTGGAAAACTTCACCTCAGGCAGTCCTTTCCTATGCATGGATCTCAGTTACATCACAGCCTTGTTGAAGGATGGCTTTGGCTTTGCAGACAGTACTGTCTTACAGGTAAGAGAGAGGGCACCGGATTCATATAACAGTCTACTTTTTTTGAAAATAAGGAAGATTTTAGAACTTGTTTAGTAATAAAAGTGTCTACAGATGGAATTATGAGGTGTTTTTATTAGGGCTACAGACAAGGCACTCTGCAGGATACTATAAATGTGGGAAATTAGCTTGATGCAACAGTAACTTCTAAATATGTTCCCAGGCAAAGTATCCTAGGGGTCACAGGACAGAAAAGCTTGCATCCCAAATTAAGATGCCTAAGTCACATGGTTTATTAAATCAAGTTCAAAAGTCAGGGCAAGAAGCAAGACGCAAAGGGAAAGAAATAGGATAGGTGAGAACATACAGGATAGGTTGGAAATGGACAGGTTGGAAATGCCATACTTCTTAAATCCTGGGTTCATATGACCTGCCTCTCTCTCTGCTGCTGATAGTACAATTATAAGTACTAGAGCTGATCAACGGGAGACAAGGACAGAAGATGCCTGGGGCTATCACACAAATTTGCTCTATTTGGAGAGGCATAGGGGCAGGTACACTGGCTAGTAGCATTCACTCACTCATTAGCCCTTTAGATAGTTTTATTTGGTGGAGGACAAAAGGATGTCACAGTGAGTCCCTTATTCAAGTTCTCATTAATGTTGAGTGCCTTATGTATGTGTAGTATGTCCTATATATTTTATACGTGCCTCATATATTTAGCGCCTCTTGAATCTTGTGTCCCTTTTTGTCTTGCTGCCTCTGTCCATTTGTTTAGGCACATGCAGGCTCCACTTTGTAGTAACTTATTTATCTATTCTAAACACATCTTTTATGTTTTACCCATCCCATTTATATTTTCTGTACCATATTGTATAATTGTACATTATGGTTACAAAGATTGATTAAAATTAAATCTTGTCCTCAAATAGCATCTAGTCTATTAAAGGAGATGTGACAAAAATATAAGTATGGCATAGGCGTCTTTGCACTTTGGGGGTCAAGTAAGTAGGCTGTGCTTTGTGTTTGAAGTGCCCTCATGGTTGCCTGGATGACTCAGTTAAACGTTCTACTTTGATTCCTGTCATGATCTCATAGCTCGTGAGTTCGAGCTCCACATTGGGCTCTTTGCTGATAGCTCAGAGCCTAGAGCCTGCTTCAGATTCTGTGTCTCCCTCCCTGGCCCTCCCCTGCTCACATAGTCTTTCTCTCTCAAAAATAAACATTGGAGTGTCCTTGCTTGCACCACTTCCTCTTCCTGTTTCCTCAATTCCAGATGAGTTTATTTTGCCCCATTTCTTATGTTACACAGATTTCATAAACTCTTAAACTTTGTACTAAGGTATTTGGATTTTTTAAGTTTTTTTTTAATTTTTTTTATTTTGAGAGAGAGATACAGAGCACAATTGGGGGAGGGGCAGAGAGAAAGGAAGACCAAGAATCCAAAGCAGGCTCCAGGCTCTGAGCTGTCAGCACAGAGCCCTATGTGGGGCTCAAACCCATGAACCAGGAGATCATGACCTGAACCGAAGTCGGACACTCAGCTGTCTGAGCCACTCAGGCGTGCCTAAGATATTTGGATTTAATGTCTTATATATGACAAAAATATTGGCATTTAAGGTACTTTACAAAGAATTACTTGCCAGTAGAGTATCACATAGTATTTAAAACATGGCTGTATTGTCCATCAAATCTGGGTTCAAGTTCTGATTCTGCAAACTTACTAGCTCTGTAATCTTAAATGATTTACTTCCCTTCTCTAACTTTTAGGTTTTTCATCTGAAACAGGGATCTTTAGAGTACCTATTTCATAGGGCTGTTATGAAAATTGAGATAATGTTATGTAATGCACAATGCCTGGCACAGAGGAAGTTATTAATATTGGTATTATTAGTGTTGGCACTTCACACCAGTTGAGGATAGATTTGTGGATAAGAGAGGTCATCCTAAGTCCTTAATCCATACTAAGTTAATTTCCTCTACTTAAGGATCAACAATAACCAAGTCCTTTAAGGACAGTTTTCTGCATTTCCAGAGCTGGCATCATTTTAGTCTTTATTATTTCAATGGTAGAAGAATTAAATTCAGTGACAGGCAGTTCCCTGTCCCAGAGGTCAGTTCACTTCAGCATCTATATCCTTGGGCTTTCAGCCCAGTCCTGAGGACAGAGGAGCATTTAGAGGTTGGGGGTGGGGGGGCACTCCCAGCTTGACTCAGGTGTTGCAGACTAAATCTCAAGATGATGATTTACATGCCATTCTTCCCAGTTTTGGGCACAGTGACTAGTGTAGATTTCATCTGGTCAGCGCAGAAGTATTATGTCATATTAGTCCTAGAAAAAAATATTAAAACAAATCCACTGGTCCCCAAACGTTTTTGCATGTGGTGCTATACTGATAGCATCGTTGTTTAACATCGTCGTTTATACTGATGGCATTGTCGTTTAACAAAAGATTTTACAGAATGCCAGTAAAACTGATCAAAGTGTAGCTATCTGGTTGAAGCAGAGGAATGAGGCCTGGAAGGATCAGCATTTGGCCTCCTTTTCTGTTTTGAAGCACTTCCAAGAACTCCTAAGATTCTGAAGAAAACAATTTGATAAATACTAATTTAATCTTCTTTTTATGTATAAGAGGAAATCAGATTTAAACATTTGCCCGAAGTCACTGAACTGATTGAGACACAACCTGGCCTAGAATTCCTTAAATGCCTTGGTTGGTTATTAATTAGTGCTTGAGAAGATGCAGTTGTTTACAAAATATGAATAGTGAAGTTTAGTATGTTCCTTCCTACCCCTAAATCTCTTCCCACCTCTTGTGTATTTAGTTTCAGGATTAGGGAAAGAATTCAGAAGCCTATTTGTCTAAAAGATCCTGTCTAGAAGGCCTGGGTGAGACCACTTCCAAGCCAGAAGATTCAGAGATCATATTGGCAGATGTAGGGGCAATAGCCATGGCAAGAGGGAAACTGTTAACAGAGAGGGGTAGTGGGAAGCCTCCAAAGACTGGTTACTCCAAAATTTGCCTTGGTTTGGCCATGTGGATGATCTTTTTTTTTTTTTTTTAAACGTTTATTTATTATTGGGAAACAGAGAGAGACAGCATGGGCATGGGAGGGGCAGAGAGAGAGGGAGACACAGAATCCAATGCAGGCTCCAGGCTCTGAGCTGTCAGCAAGAGCCCAGTGCAGGGCTCAAACTCATAAACCGCGAGATCATGACCTGAGCCAAAGTCAGATGCTTAACCAACTGAGCCCCCAGGCACCCCTAATGTGGATGATCTTTGTAGATATTCTCTGCCTGTGTCATGCTTGCCAGAGTTGAAAATAAATATGAACTTTTTTCTTTCTCCTCAACAGCTCTCAAAGAAAGTAAACAACATAGAGACAGGCTGGGCCTTGGGGGCCACCTTTCACCTGCTGCAGTCTCTGGGCATCTCCCACTGAGGCGAGGCCCTTCTTCCGAGGATTGCATTCGCCAACAACGTTTTTAAAGGTAGAAGGAGAGAGGACTAAGTCATGTTCTGAGCTAGTCTGAGGATAGCCTGGACTGAAGCCTAGCAACTCGAGTCATCAGGAGTAAGGAGCTTTTGAAGACAAGTCTTGCCCTTGAGTCTGGAGATTTGGGTTTAATTAATTTTATGTATCTAATGTGAACTCTTGACCTTACCACTCTGCTTGCACAGCTGGCACCAGAGTCTAAATCTTTGAAAGTCTTTGTGTGTCACAGCCAAAAGGAATAGCTTTGAAGCTTAACCTTGGCGAGCCCAGGGACAGGTCCCTGGGAACCAAAGAAAAAAATCACATTTCAGCCCTTTGAATGCCTCATTCCTTTGAACATACTAATTTTCCTTACACACTAAACTAAGCCCACTGATTGCAATTTCATGACCTATTAACACCAGTATTTTTTTCTCCTCCCTACACATTGCCATGTCCCACCCTCTTTCTGCTCTCCTCTCCTAAAAAACAAAAATCAAAAAACAAACCTGTTTTATGTTTTTCATGTGTAACTCAAAGGGAGAAAAAAGGTAACATATCTGAAATTGTGTGATCCTGCTTTGTGCCAGTTCCCATTAGCCACCTGAGAGCCATCCTAAATCTTGGCAGGAGAGAGAGCAAGTTCTCACTGTGCAGACCCCAGCCTAAAAAAGTAAGCCATTTGGTCTCTAGGGACAAGGTTTGGGAGAGTGTAGCTCCCTTGAATAGACCTTCTTTTAATCGACTTTAATCAGGCAACCCTGGGATTAATTAACATATCCAACTTTATAGGAATGCGTGTATATTCAGTGCCAGTTCCTCCTCCCAGGCAAATGTGTTTATAGTTAATTTCTCATCCTAAATGAGTGTTCTTTGTATTTCTAAGAAATTCATCTACCCCAGCTTTTGGTCTGTGCTGAGATGCCTGTGGCTGTGCTATTCAACGGTCTAGATTTGGGTCACAGCTCCTTGCAGTTTGCCCTTTTATACTTTCCGTTTATCGTAGTATCTCTTCCTGCCCTGACTCTGATCATTTAGCTAACTTCCTCTAAATTATTTGCCTAGTTCCAGGGTTTCTGGTGTCTTTCTTGATGGTACCTAACATTTGATTTGATTGTTCATTTTGTCCCACATCAGTCCAGTGGATTCCCTTTTTGTTTGAGTGTTGTGAGCTCTTTTGATTTTGTGAATTATTTTCCCTAAAATTCAAATTCATTATCTTTTATTTATGTGTGTGGGGGTTGTTTTTTGGTTTTTTACAGGATCATCATCAGCTGCTTGTCTACCCACTGCGTTGCTCTTGGGACTTCAAAGATCTTTGTATAGTGTGGCTCCTTTACCTTAGCTCTTTGCCTCCAGCTTCTTTACAACAAAGTTTGTGTGTTGCCAGACTTGTAGCTGTCACAGTAGACTCTTTTAGCTCTTTCGAAAAAGGTGTTAAATATACCTGGCCCTTACACTAGTTCCTGGGGAAACTTATTTCTTAGTCATTCCATTGAGTCAATAAATATTTAACATCTGAAATGTGCAAGTAGGCAAATTTCTATATCCTCATACCCCAAATTTTAGTTGTTTTTTAATTAACTGTGTAGTTTAAGATTCTTCTTTTATTATACTGAGGTCACCTTTATACCTACTGTCTTCCTCAAAAGATGCTACATAATTAAATAATAGAATCTTTAGAAAGTTGAAAACTGCCGAAGATAAAACCCAGTCTTCAGCCCATTGCAAAGTTCCCTGAACATTTCTAATTGGTTATCATTCATCTTCTGTTTAGGCATGTGTTTGGACAGCTTATTCCATTTTTGGACTGTACTAATGTTAAAATCCGTTTTATATTGGGCTGAAATTACCTATCTTCTCAGTGGTCTTAGTTCTGCTCTAATCCCTCCTTCTGCAGCTTTTCAATCTTTTGAGAAAACTCCCAAGTCCTTTATGGTCTCTTCTTTAGCATACCGAATGGCTTCTAGACCCATCTTTCCCCCAAAAAAGTAGGGTGCTGGAACCAGTCATCATACACTAAATGTTGTCCCGTGTGATTAAGGAGAGAGACTGTTTCCTCTAGAAGAAACCAAGTTGTTTCCCCAAGAGGTAAACTGTTCACCAGACTCATCCAGCTCAGTGGGTCTGGAGACGTAAGATTCCATAATCTTTAGCACCACAGTTTGTCTGTGAAGCTTATAAATAGGAGCCAAGTATTGTTCAGCCATCTCCTTTGGTCATCCCAGATGCCTTCAGAAATCTTGGTAGATGCAGTAGTATTCCAGAAGTGTATTTACATGTATTCTGATTCCCTTAATGAGAACATCTGGAGAATTAATTTATCCATTTTAGGAGCAATTTGGAATGAGAATTTTTATTTCTTAGAAAAAAACTTTCTATAATGTCCTTTCTGCCCCTTAGTGTACCTTTTGGGCCTCTTATTGAGGCATCATATAGAATCTAATCTTGCTGGTTACGTTTCCTTTCTTTCTCTAAATGTGTTTGTAAGACTTCAAACATTAAGGACATGGCCTGGCACATAATGAATATTGTTTGTTACATCATCATCATATGAAGAACATCTTCTGTGGGTTGTGGAGGTTTGCAAGATGTGCCTTAAAATTCTTCCTGTCCTGCCTGATTTGGTTTGTGTATGCTTGGAGTCCATGTTCTCCTTACCTGGGCTGCCTTTCCATTTTTTGTGAAAGATGAAAGATTTTTCCCTATGGTGACCTTTCTGGACTCTACCAGTGCTCACACAGCTTTTCACAGTAACTGCTCTATTCCATTCTGGGCGTATTTTTCCTGAGATTCCAGGAAGGTTCATGACTGTCACTTTCTTTAGTATCTACAAATTTTCTGCATTTGCCTGAAAAGCCCCTCTTGTGGTAACAAATTTCTCATTTCTTCAAAAATTATTCCCAAGAATAGTTTAGTTTGGTTCAAAAGCAGACAGCTTCTCATTTCATCTTCAAATCAGACTTTTTGTAAAAAAAATCTTTATTTTTTACAGTGTACAAATACAGTGTATTTGTACCTTAAAAGGTTTCTCTGAGACCGTGAAGTGAGCTTTTTGAAAACCCAGAGCAAGACACCCCTTTCCCCACAAGTCAGCCACTAATCTGCAACCAAACATGTTATGTGATTCTGCTGCTAATCGAATTTCGCCTTTACCCTAGTTCCTGAGGTCTTCAAACCTGTGCAATTAAATTATTTATTGTTTTATTACCAGACAATGGTGTCCCAGAGAGGAACCATAAATAAAATTGAATTCTGGTGCTGTGATAAGAAAGTAATAACATTAATAAGATTTTTTTTTCCAGAAAGTCCAGTGTGCACCTTTAACAAAAGTTAAAGCAATTTAGGTTTAATTTGCATTGTTAGGGATTTTAAAACAGCAGTTCTAACAAAAATGCATGAATTGGGTATTTTTAATTTTTATCTTCATCAGAAAGCAATTGTGTAAATTTATGATCAGCATTAAAGAGAATTATGTAAATCTTTATTATATAAGTTTTCTGGTGTACAGCTTTATAATTCATCTGTATATACTATCAAGTGATCACCACCACAAATCTAGTCATTGTACAGTTGACCACCTCCTTCTCTGGTAACCACCAGTCTATGTAATGTTTTTATTTTGTTTGCCTTTTTGTTTTTTGAAATTCCACATATAAGTGAAACTGATTTTTCTCCAGAATATGTGTTCTTGGCTCCTTTGTGGTAAAATAGTTGCCCCAATATGTGTGCCCTTATTTCTGGGCTCTCAGTTCTGTTCCAGTTGATCTCTGTGTCTGTTTTTGTACCCATACCATACTGCTTTGATCATGACAGCTTTGTAGTTTGAAATAGTTTGAAATCAGGGAGCTTGATACCTCCAGCTTTGTTCTTCTTTCTCAAGATTGCTTTGGCTATTCGGGATCTTTTGTAGTTCCATACAAATTTTAGAATTATTTGTTCTAATTCTGTGAAGTATGCCATTGGAATTTTAAGAGGAATTATATTGAATCTGTAGATTCCTTTGGGTAGTATGGGCATTTTTAATAATATTAATTCTTCAAATCCATAAGCACAGAACAGCTTTCCCTTTGTGTGTCAGTTTCTTCCATCAGTGTCTAGTAAGTGTCTAGGTCTTTCACCTCTTTGATTGTTTATTCATAAGTATTTTATTCTTTTTGATGCAATTGTGAATCGCACATGGAATTGTTTTTTTAACTTCTTCTGATGCTTTATTCTTAATGTGTAGAAATGCCACAGATTTCTGTGCATTGATTTTATATCCTGCAACTTTACTGATTTTTTAGTTCTAGCTGTTTTCTGATGAGGTCTTTAGGGTTTTCTATGTATAGTATCATGTCATCTGCAAATAGTTTTACTTCTTCCTTTCTGATTTGGCTGCCTTTTCTTTTGCCTAATTGCTGTGGCTAGGACTTCAAGTACTATATATTGAATAAAAGAGGGGAGAATGGGCATTCTTGTCATGTTCCTGCTCTTAGCTGAAAGTCTGTCTTCCAGCTTTGCACTGAGTATGATGTTTGCTATACTTTTGTCATATATGGCCTTTATTAAGTTCCATTCCCTACTGTACCTACTTTATTGAGAACTTTGTTTTTCAATGTTTATTTTTGAGAGAGCTCAAGCAGGAGAGGGGCAGAGAGAGAGGGAGACACAGAATCCAATGCAGGCTCCAGGATCTGAGCTGTCAGTGCAGAGCCCAATGCAGGGCTCAAACTCATAGGCCATGAGATCATGACCTGTGAGATCATTACCTGAGCTGCAGTTGGATACTTAACTGACTGAGCCACCTGGGTGTCCCTTTGTTGAGAATTTTTAACATAAATGGGTATTGAATTTGTCACACGGTTTTTCTGCATCTATTGAGATGATCAAATGACTTGCATTCCTGGAATAAATCCCACTTGATTGAGGTGTATGGTCCTTTTTAATGTATCATTAGATTAGAATTGCTAGTATTTTGTTTAGAACTTTTATTTCCGTGTTCCTCAAGGATATTGGCCTAGAATTTTCTTTTTTTGTGTTTTTGCCTCGTTTTGGGAGTAATGTCTGGCCTTGTAAAGTATGTTTGGAAGCTATTCCTCCTCTTTTGGAAGAGTTTGAGAAAGATAGGTAGTAAATCTTCCTTGAAAGTTTGGTAAAACTTGCCAGTGAAGCGGATTCTGGACTTTGCTTATTGGGAGGTTTTTTATTTACTGTTTCAAGCTCCTTATTAGTCATCAGTCTATTCATATTTTGCTCATGATTCTGTTTTGGAAGATTGTACGTTTCTAGGAATTTATTCACTTCTTCCAAGTTGTCCAGCTTGTTGGCATTTAATTGTTCACAGGAGTCTTAGGACCCTTTGTATTTCTGTATGTCAGTTGTAACTATTCTTTGATTTCTTATTGAGTACTGTCTTTTTTCTTGGTTAGTCTGCTTAGGGTTTGTAGATTTTATCTTTTCAAAGAACCCAACTCTTGGGGTGCCTGGGTGGCTTAGTCTGTTAAGCATCTGACTCTTGATCTCAGCTCAGGTCTTGATCTCAGGGTCATGAGTTCAAGACCATGTTGGGCTGTGCACTGGGTGTGAAGCCCACTTAAAAAAACCAGTTTAGTTTCATTGATCTTTTAAAATATCTTTTTCTACTCTGATCTACCTTCTACTAATTTGGGGCTTTCTTTTTCTAGAAAGTTCCTTTAGGTATAAAGTAATGTCAGTCTGAGATTTTGTTGGTTTCTTTGAGTAGACCTGTATTACTGTGAACTTACTTCTTAGAACTGCCTTTGCTACATCCCTTATCTTTTGGTATGTCATATTTGTTTTCATTTCTCTGTAGGTATTCAGTTCTCCTTTGATCTTTCATTACTAATTGGTTGTTTAATAGCACATTATTTAATCTCCTTTTTGTGGTTTTTCCTGTTTTCTTGTTATAGTTTCATTACCATTGTGGTCAGAAAAGATGCTTGATAGGATTTCAGTTTTCTTTGACTTAATGAGACTTGGTTTTTTTGGCCTATCGTGATTTATTCTGGAGAATGTTCTATGTACACTTGAAAAGAATGTGTATTCTGCTTTAAAATTTTTTTTTAATGTTCATTTTTGAGAGCGAGCGAGCGAGCAGGGAAGAGACAAGAGAAAGGGAGACACAGAATGTGAAGGAGGCTCCAGGCTCTGAGCCGTAAGCAGAGCCCAACACAGGGCTCGAAATTGCAAACTGTGAGATCATGACCTGAGCCCAAGTCAGATGCTTAATCAACTGAGCCACCCAGGTGCCTCTGTATTCTGCTTTTAGATGGAATGTCGTAAATATGTCTATAAAGTCTGTGTGGTCTAATGTGTTAAGCCCAATGTTTTTGTTTTTTGTTTTGGTTTTGTTTTGTTTTGTTTTTGGATGATCTATCCATTGGTGAGAGTAGGATATTAAAGTTTCCTACTGGGGTCCCTGAGTGGTTCAGTCAGTTATGCATCTGACTCTTGATTTCGGCTCAGGTCGTGGTTTGTGAGTTTGATCTCCAGGTCAGGCTCTGTGCTGACAACGCAGAACCTGCTTGAATTCTCTCTCCCGCTCTCTCTCAAAATAAATACTTAAGAAAAATTTCTCCTACAGTTGCTTTCAGTATCTCCATTTAGGTATGTTAGTAGTTGCTTTACATATTTTGGTGTTCCTACATTGTGTGCACATTTATTACAGCCTTTGTTTTAAAGCGATTTTGTCTGATAGAATAGCTTGTCTGGTTTTCTTTTCATTTCCATGGAAGATCTTTTTCTATCCCTTCCAATTTCAGTCTGGGTTGTGTCCTTCTGAAGTCTCTCTTGTAGGCAGTATGTAGATGTGTGGTTTTTTTAATCCATGCAGTCACTCTGTCATTTGATTGGCAAATTGAGTCCATTTTCATTTACAGTAATTATTGGTAAGGTACACACTTACTGCCATTTTGTTCATTGTTTTCTGGCTATTTCTGTAGTTCTCAGTTCTTTCTTCCCTTGTGGTTTGATGGCTTTCTAGTGTCTGTTTAAATTCCTTTCTCTTGTGTATTTACTGTGTTTTTCCCTTGTGGTTACCATGAGGTTCACATAAAATATGCTATGTAAATTCACAGTCTGTTTCAAGTTGACAGAAAATAAGATTTCTAAAATTAACAGGCAAAAATGGATGAGACAGCCCCTTAGCAATTTTAGTAATAGTCTTTTGAACCAAATCATAATAGTCTTCCTTTGGGGTTTTTTTCTTGGCTTGACTGATATGTCCTCCTCACACCGAATTTATCATTCATTCATTATTTGGGCTCACTAGGCCCATTAAGCAGAGGAGAAAAAGAGACTAGAGAATTCTTATGTAAAGAAATTTATTACATCTTGAAAATATGTGATGGTCTTGGGAAAAGATACTCATTTTTCATCAACGTAATCTCCATGAGAGGAGCACTCACTTGCTTGCAAAGGCCATAATCTGTTCCTGGGGAAAAATGAAACAGATACCGTCAGGTATGGGGGCAAGGGAAGAAAATAGTCTAAAATATCCAAAGTAATTTAATTAAAGCATAATCTTAGCCAAAGTCCCAGACAGATACTCCTCCCAAGAGTCCCTCCAAAGTTGGAAGTTTCTCAGGAAAGCAGCTGGCCAAGCAGCAAAAGGAGTTTAAAGCATCTTTAAAAGTTCCCATTCACTAGTTTTCCTCATGAGAAGTTACTGCTTACATGTGGGCTCTAGCACCAAGCCCAGCAAGGACTTTTTTTGCTCATAACAATGGGGAAGGTATTCAAAAAAAAGTTTCAAAGAAATTAAGAATCATTAGCAAAGTCATCCTCATTGAGCAGGACTCTTGGAGAGCCATGAGTGACCTTACTTTGAGTGGAGATACTGCATTTGTGGCCTGCAAGCCCCACGTCCGGAGCAGCACAAGCGGAGTGGCACTGGTGGAATAGAGCCTTTTTAGAAGGTCAGTAGCAGCCAGAAGAGCAGTGTTGTGACGCTGTCTATCTGTTTCATAACCTGTGAGATGGCTCATAGAGCCTGGGAGGAAAGGGGAAAGGTGTAAATTCCTAAATCAATAGTGAAGTTCTTTCCGAGTAAACCAGACCCACTGAAGTCTACCACAGCTGGCTACTAAGGGGCATTTTGGGGTCCTGACCTTTCCTAACTACATGATCTCTGGATACTTCTCTGCGGTACCTGAATCCTTACCTAAGTCCTTCCCATTGAAGGCTGCAGCACTGAGGTGATGGACCAAGCTGGAGATATCCCCAAAGCCCATGTTGACACCTTGTCCTGCAAGTGGATGGACTCTGTGGGCTGCATCCCTACAAAGAAAGTATAGAGTTCAGGTGTGGCCTCGGCAGCAAAGAGTGTGAAGAGGGCAGCCCTGCTCTGCTGTCAGCTTACCCAATGAGTGCCAGCCGCGGCCGGACGTACTCAGCAGCATGTCCCAACCCAAGTGGAAACAACACACGGCTTTTGGCATCCACTCTGGCCACACTCGGGGGCAGCTGGCGAGCTGAGACCTTCGTGGGCTTCAGAAAGGCCACAGCATACTGCAGCATAGTGCCAGCTGAGTCGATGAAGTCTGTGTGGTTAGCATCACTCCACTGAGTGTCAGCCATAAACAAACCGTGAAAACCCATCAGTGATTAACAGGGAATTAAATCAGCAAGGAAACCCATTTTATAACTAAAGCCAAGAGTTAATAGTACCTACCATGCCCAAACTAATCTAGACTGCAGGTGACAAGCCCCCTTAAATACAACACACTGCTTCCCCCAGATTTTAGGCTCAAGCCGAATTGCTCATGAGCTGCTCCTCTCTATCTCTGAACTTCACCTTAACCCTCAAAAACCACACACTAGCTACAGTGTAGCTCATTCTACAACATCCTCTTGCTCCTGGCATTTCCAATTCTGCTTAGAATGTCCTCCTAGTTCACCAGGATAACTGTCAGAGCATCCAGCTGTCACCGCTTTTTGTGAATCTCCCTCCAAACCCTCCTGTGTGCTCCAACACCCTATGACTACTTTTACCACTGTTCCAAAATTGTCACTTAAGCATCTTTCTCCCTCATGTGACTCTGAGCTTGCTAAAAGCAGGGACTGTGGCTCATTTGTCTATTTCCAGACTTCTACATAGAAGGCACATAAAATTGTTGACAAATGAATGCACTGCAAAAGCCTGGGCTAGGAATACATGCTAAATGACCAGAGGAGGGTAGAGTTCATCATTTACTTCGGAAGCTACTTTAGAATGCTCCATCCCAACGCACCTGGTGGGGACTCGGCTGAGTGTCCGACTTCGGCTCAGGTCAGGATCACACAGTTTGTGGGTTTGAGCCCCGCATCAGGCTCTGTGCTGACAGCTCAGAGCCTGGAGCCTGTTTCAGATTCTGTGTATCTCTCTCTCTCTCTCTGACCCTCCCCTCCTCACGCTGTCTCTCTCTCTCAGAAATAAATAACACATTAAAGATTAAAAAAAAAATGTTCCATCCCTTTTACTCTTGTTGCTACTCCAGAGCAGTGAAGCCTAAGTTCTTCAGTGTTAAACTACTGTGAAGTCGCTAGTGAGGTGGTAGAGTTTGGTGGTTAAAACCACAGGACCAGTCTGATTTCTGAACCCTGCTTTACCACTAGCTCTGTAACCTTGGGCAAGTAACCTAGCTGTAAATAAGCATGATAATAGTATCTACCTCAGTCGTTCACTGCATTAAATATATGCAGGGAAAATTCTTCACCTGTACATGGCACACAGCATTCAATAAATGTTTCTGATTATTACTTTTAATAATTTTAGATAAATGTGTTTAATCTCCAAAATTACTGGTGCCAATATATTTTAAAATTTTTTTTAATGTTTATTTTTGAGAGAGACGGAGCATGAGTGGGGGAGGGCCTAAGGGAGGGGAGAACAGAATCTGAAGCAGGCTCTGAGCTGTCAGCAGAGCCCGACGTGGGGCTCAAACCCACAAACTGCACAATCATGACCTGAGCCAAAATCAGATGCTTAATCGACTGAGCCACCCAGGTGCCCCACTGGTGCCAATATCATTAAAAGTTTTATCTGTCTACTCCAGAATAATTATTACCATTTGTTGAGCACTTAAAATGTATTAGGTATGTTCTAAGCACTTTATATAAATTCTCTCATTTTTTAAGTCTTTAGACTTTTAGGTTGCCTGAGTGGCCCAGTTGAACATCTGGCTCTTTATTTCGGCTCAGGTCATGACCTCATGGTTTGTAAGATCGAGCCCTGCATTGGGCTCCTCTCTCTCTGCCCCTCTCCTACTCCCACACACACACTCAAAAATAAACTAAAACAGTCTTTAGACTATTTATTATTATTAAACCTTTGAGAGGCTGGTGATACTACTTCCCTTTTCTAGGAGATTAACAGAACCATAACTATATTGAATCATGCCTGTCTACAAAACTTTTTTTTTTAGTGTCTACTTGTTTTGAAGGAGCATGTGTGAGAAAAAGCACATGTGAGTGGGAGAGGGGCAGACAAAGGGAGAGGAAGAATCCCAAGCAGGCTCCACACTGTCAGCTCAGAGCCCCATGTGGGGCTTGAAACCATGGAACTTTTGAGACCTTGACCTGAGCTGAAATGGAGTCAAGACTCTTAACCGACTGAGCCACCCAGGTGCCTCTACAAAACTTACCCTTAAGCTCCCTCCTGAAATGTGCTCAACTCCCCTCCGCTTCTAATGAATCAGGCTTCAAACATTCACAGCTATTCAAAACTAGCCAAATAGTACAGCTTCAAAAAAAAGGCCAATGCTAACTAGTGCCCAGGCAAGTGTTTCAGTCAGCATAATATATTAGAGGCCCACAACCCACACAAAAGGACAGAAATTACTAATTCCCATTGTTTTTCATTTCCCTGAATGCCCTCCTCTCCACATAACCCACTTACAAAGGGGCAGCTGGTTGGCTATTCCTTTTCCTTCATCAAAACCATCTTTCTATATCTACCCTGCAACACATCATCAACTGGACAAATTCATACTCACAAAGGCAGAGTTAATGGCATCCACGAACTTTTCTTCATCCATGCTCACCAGCTCTGCTGCATGTTCATGGGATGTGGACCAAACCAAGGAACTCAAGGTGTCTGAGAGCTGTGTCAAAAGAACACCAATACTAAGGCCTAAAACTTTTTTTTTATATATAATTTATTGTCAAATTGGTTTCCATACAACACCCAGTGCTCATCCTAAGGGCTAAAACTTCTGTTCTTGGGAGCTCTCAAGCATAAAGGAAATAAAGTTACCTAGAAAGCAGAAAAAGGTTGAGAGAAAGTGAAGCCCTAAAAGAGGAATGCTGGACATATTTAAGCAGAGTAGCCAGATGGACTTCTTACCGGGAGCAAAGCAATGGGCCCAGATGGAAGAAATCTCTGCCAAGCTACATTGTTTTCTGTGGCCTACAATTTAGAGAAAAGAAGAGTTCACATGAGAGGTACTTAGTACCCTTAAACACGAACAGGGTCCCCAGATGGTGGGCTCAGGACCCTACCTCCGATAAATGCAGAGTAGCTACAACAGCAGACTGATCATAGTTCCAGCTGACATTTTGAATCCCAGCAGCCCGCCGCACTGCCGAGTTGTGACCGTCTGCACCAATCTGCATGGAAACAAGAGCCTGTTAAGTCTTACAACTTCTTAATACATGAAACTATTCCAGAGGCTTGTCTCGGTCTCAAGTTTTTTCTAGTTCCAACTGTTTTCAAGCCTATCTGTGTCAGACAGCTTGTTACCATGCCTGCCTCACTCACAGCCCGCAGGGGGCGGGGAGGAAGGTTAGCCTTACACAGGTGACCCCAGTCTCAGCTAATGGACCAAAGCTGGACATGTGCTCTGTGAGGTACTAGCCAGAGGTTAATTTGGCCAAATTCGCTTGACACCTGAACTAGAAATCAATAAGGCAGGCACTGGAGCCGAACACTCCTGGTGTAAGGTTAGGAATGGATGTCAAGTAAAAGAGGAAGCCGACGAGCAGAGAGGGGGAAAAAAAAAAAAAGGGAAATACAAGGAGATGGAGTGACTACTGGACTCCTGTGAAGGGAAAAAAGAACCTTAATTTCCAGTTCTTGTCCCTGTGAGACCAAGTTTCTTTTATTTCCAGACTTAAGATGGTCTAGGAGATTGCTTCCTATATAGGATTTACAACGACACCAACTTAATTTGAGTTGGCCTAATTATAAGTGGGTACTGGTCCTTATAACCAAAAGCTTTGCCAAAAATTAACTTCAACTATAGCTTAGATCTAAAACTAAAGGCCCTAGAGGCTAGAATAAGCTATGGATATGCAAGACCCCTGGCAAAATAAGAATTTTCAACTACCAACAATTTAGTCTGGAGGGTGCTGCCATCACCTAGGGTAATATGAACCCAAGGGCTGGAGTCTGCCATGGAAAATGGAGAAGGCCAGGTATAGCCGACTGCTTTGCTCCTGTAGAGAACGGTCACACGGTCTAGGAGGTCAGAAGAGAGAACACAAAACATGAGAAAGGCAATCCACACCAGCTGAGGAAAAAGCCCTAACCAGATCTAAAGCAAGCTTTCAAGACAGCTGTCTCTTATCATTTACCCCTAAGCAAGAAAAGTAAGATCTAACAAATAACTCCTATAATTAATGCTATTGTCTAAGAGCTGATAAATGACAGAAGCCACAGGGATGAATCAGTCAAAAAAAGAAAAAAAAAAATCAGCTCTCACTGAGTTACCAGCCTGCACCAGGGATTTTCTTCTCATCTCCACACTCACTGCTCTTCTAGTTTCCCTCTGTGCCTAAGTGAATCCACATGTGCTTTCAGAATAAACAAAGTGGGAATCCCATGGGCCCAGTTAAGTTCTAGATTTCATAAGATTTTTCTTGCCATTGGACATCGTTTTACTTTTCTGATCATAAAAATGATATGCCTACTGGAAAGGTCTGAACAACAAAATTTAAAGGGGGCAGGGAATCACCCTTAATCATATCGTTCAGAGGCAACTACAGTTAAAGTTTTGCCATCCAGCTTTCCAGGTAATTTCCTATGCATATAGACACAAGTGCACACGTAGGATAGGAAACATACTTTTTCCACCGATATATTATGGAACAAGTTTCTAAGTGACTAATATTAGGTCTAAATGATCTTTAAAAGTTGCACGTAAGTGGGGTGCCTGGCTGGCTCAGTCGCTAAAGTATAAGACTCGAGCTCAGGGTTGTGAGTCTGAGCCCCATGTTGGGTATAAAGATTACTTAAGAAAAATAAAATCTTTAGGGCGCCTGGGTGGCTCAGATAGTTAAACATCCAACTCTTGATTTCAGCTCAGGTCATGATCTTGTGGTTCATGGATTTGGGCCCCACGTCGGGCTTCACACTACTGACAGTGTGGAGCCTGCTTGGGATTCTCTCTCCCTCTCTCTGCCCCTCCCTCGCTTGCTCACTTGCTGTCTCTCAAAATAAATAGGCACCTTTAAAAAAGGCATTTTAAAAAAAAAAAAAAAAAAAGATAGGGCACCTGAGTGGCTCAGTTGGTTAAGCATCCAATTCTTAATTTCGGCACAGATCATGATCTCACGATTTTGTGAGTTGGAGCGCTGTATCAGACTCTGTGCTGACAGCTGACAGCACAGAGCCTGCTTGGAATTCTCTTTCTCCCTCTCTCTCTGTCCCTCCCCATCTCATGTTCACTCTCTCTCAAAATAAATAAACATAAAAGAAATGAATTAAACTGAAAAAGGTAAACTTAAATAAAATCTTTAAAAAATAAAAACGTTGCATGTAAGTTGATTACATGGATAATCATCCTAAATCAGAAAGCTAGAACTCAGATATTTGCAAATCATGTATCTGATAAGAAATTTATATAAAAAACATTTTTATATAATACATAAAATATATAAAACTTATAACTCAAAAAGAAAGACAATCCAGTTTTTGGGGTTTTTTTTAAATGTTTATTTATATTTAGAGAGAGAGTGTTCATAAGCGGGGCAGGGGCAGAGAGAGAGAGGAGGGAGAGAATCCCAAGCAGGCTCCAGGCGGTCAGCGCAGAGCCCGACAGTGGGGCTTGATCTCACAAACCAAGAGACCATGACCTGAGCCTAAATTGAGTCAGACGTTCAACTGACTGCATCACCCAGGCACCCCGACTACCCAGTTTTTATATGGGCAAAAAGTTTTGAATAGTCAATTCTCCAGCTGGCCAATAAGCAGAGGAAAAGACATGAAATACAATCAAAACTACAATGAGATACCATTTCAGTCACCGTCACTAGCATGGCTATAATAAAAAATAAATGGAAAGGAAAGGAAAGGGAAAATAAGTGTTAGTAAGGATGTGGAGATACTGGAACCCTTATATTGTTGGTGAGAAAGTGAAATGGTGTAGCCTTTTTGAAAAAGTTTAGCAGTTTCTGAAAATGTTAAACACAGTATTATTATATGACCCAGCAAGCCTCCTCCTAAGTATCTGCCCAGAAACCTATGTCCACGCAAATACTTGTACACAAGTGTTCATAGCATTATTCACAACTGCCAAAGAGTAGGAACAACCCAAATATCAACTCATGAATGAATGAACGAAATGTGGCATATCCACACGAGCATATTCCACACTAGTTGGCAATAAAAAAGAATGGAATACTAATAGGGCTGCAACATGAATGACTCTCAAAGATACGCTCAGCGAGAGAAGTAGACACCGAAGGATACATACGTCCTGTATGATTCTATCTGTATGAAATGTCCAGAATAGACAAATCCCGAGAGACAGAAAAGTAGATCTATAATGCCAACAGCTGGGGTTGGGATTGGATGTAAATGGACATAAGGTTTCCTTTTGAGGTGACGTAAATGTTCTAAAATAATACTGTGATGTGGCATAATTCTGTAAGTACACTAAAAATCACTGAACTGTACACTTAAAATGGGTGAATTTTATGATATGTAAATTATACCTGAGTAAAACTGTTTAAAAAGAACAACCCAGGGCACCTGGGTGGCTCAGCTGGTTAAATGTCTTTGACTTCGGCTCAGGTCATGATCTCACAGTTCGTAAGTTTGAGCCCCGTGTCAGGCTCAGGGCTGACCGCTCAGAGCCTGAAGCCTGCTTCAGATTCTGTGTCTCCCTCTCTCTCTGTCCCTCGCCTGCTCACATACACTCTCACTCTCTCTCAAAAGTAAATAAACATTAAAAAAAAAAAAAAGAACCCTAAGATATCCATCAAAGGGTTTCTTTATGGTATATTCAGTCTCTGTAAAAGGCCCTTTTTTCCATGAAGTCCTCCAATAATTCTAAAGCAGTTCACCTTCCAGAGTAAAAGAAAGCAGTGGGTGCCTCACCTGACACAGCCTCCAGCTGCCTGGTGAGAGCACACATTATCGCATCATTCTCCACTATATAGCCCATGTCATCCAGATTATCCTTATCGAATATGATCAAGGCCTCTGAGCAGGCATCCCACACCTGGAAGACACAAAGGGAAAGCTGTATTATTATCCAAGGGAAAGAAAATATTACTCCAGCCAGAAACAGTACTGCTTTCCCAAGTGACAGAAGCAGAAATATCACAATGTCAGTCCCTCTGGCAGGAGACAGAAGAAAATTCTCTTCAGAATGCTTCCCCCACTCCTTAGACTAAATGGAAACTGTCTGATTCTTCCCACTTTCACAGAAGATATGGAGAATATGGACCTCAGTATCTTAACCCAAGACGACCAAGATATCTTGCCAAAAGTGGTAAAGAAGGCACCTGCATTCGCCGAAAGGCTCTGTATCTCATGTTGCAGATGTGGTCCCAGGCACCGAAACCTACAAAAGAAAGGATCTGTATATAGGCCAGAGCAACCTTATGGGACCACGCCCTTCCTAGGCTCTCCTTGTCTCTCTAACCTATGAAGTTAAGAGGTTGTTTTCAGTATTCTCCAAAGAAATTGGGAAATACTCGCCATTTCTTCCTGATTGATGCTAGGGGTTAAGCTACTCTGTTCCCCAGTTCAGATTATATAGCATGAAAAAAGGCCCAGCTATCATAATCAAAAAGTCAAATCATAATAAAGTTAGGGGAAAGAGGGGCACCTGGGTGGCTCAGTCAGTTAAGCATCCAACTTCAGTTCAGGTCATGACCTCACGGTTCGGGAGTTCAAGCCCCACATCGGGCTCTGCGCTGGTGGTGTGGAGCCTGCTTGGGATTCTCTCCCACTGCCCTTCTGCCACTTTCCCACTTACATTCTCTCAAAATAAATTAACTTTTAAAAAAAAGGGAGGGAGGGATAAAAAAGGAAAACAAACCCATATTGTTTTTCACCATCCTACAGAAGTTAAACTCTCTGGATAAATAGTATTTTTGGGGGTGAAACTGGCTCGCTCAGTCGGAAGGGCATTTGACTCTTGATCATGGGATTGTGAGTTCAAGCCCCACACTGGGTGTAGAGATTCCTTAAAAATAATATCTTAAAAAAAAAAAAAAAAACGACTTTCAGGGGCGCCTGGGTGGCTCAGTCGGTTAAGCGTTTGACTTTGGCTCAGGTCATGAGCTCATGGTTCGTGCGTTCGGGCCCATGTCGGGTTCTGTGCTGACAGCTAGCTCAGAGCCTGGAGCCTGTTTCAGATTCTGTGTCCCCCTCTCTCTGACCCTCCCTTGCTTATGCTCTCTCAGAAATAAATAAAAACATTAAAAAAAAATTTTTTTTTAAAAGGCTTTTTATTTACTGAGCACCTACTTACGTGCCCAACACAATTCTAGTTACTGAGCACAATGTGTGAAACCAAACAAAGTTCCTGCCCTTCTGCAGCTAACATTCTGGCTGGAGAGACAGTAAAAAAATATATATATATACATAATATATTGTCAGGTAGTACTAAGTGTTATGAATAAAAATAAAGCAGTGTAAGGGGCTAAAGAGTGATGGAAGAGTCTAATTTTTGACAGGGTGGTTCTAGACAGAATGGCCTGAGATCTGGCAAAAACCTAAAGACAGTTTTCTAATGGGCTCCATGTGCACACATCCATCTACACCCCACAAGCCTTTGGCATGCAAACTCCCTAGCTCCCTAGAGGGCTGACTCTGGGAATGAAGAGGGTGCTCCTACTAGAAGTGAATGGTCATAATTAGTTCGGAGTTTCAATTCCATCAATTCATAATGACCCAACATCACAAAGGAAGTCTACATGATAGACCCACAAGTCCCAAGGAGGTCTTCCTCAGACTAGGTACACTTTTAACAGTGTCAGGGGTCCTCATCTTCCACGGTGAACTAACTCCCTCCTCACCAGATGCTCTGGGGACTCTGCCTTATGAGATACTGGAAAGCCAAGAGAGACAAGAGACTGGTTCTATGAAAAATCTACTCACTACTGAGAAGGGTTGCAGAGCCAGGGGAAATGGAGCTGACTCTGTTGCTGTAAGTTTCTGGCAATTTCTCCCATACTTTCTTTGGACCTGCTTCTAGCAACAGGATTTTCTTGTCACAAAAATGAATATCATGTCCTAAAAAAAACAAAAACACATTTTATATTATATTGGGAAAATCAGAATTTCTTACTTTACTCATCTCCCAGAGAAGCAACAGATTAATTCCTTTGCCCTGAGGACACACAGTTCTCACAAGGCACACGAAAAGGAAACACCACACAGAATCCTACGCGAGAACGCACACCACTCTTCCAGCGACCCGAACGAGCCTGCCCAGGACTTTAAGGCTTGTCTAGACAGTCCACCCTTGCCATGTGCACAGAAACAAATAATGGCAAAACTCATAATGAGCCAGTAGAATTCCCTAGAAAGGAAGAAGTAAAAGAGAAAGGCTGAAGTATTTAGAGATCAGATATTCCTAATCTTGAAACTATTTGTCACTAAAAATATACAAACCCAGCTCAACAGAAAAATGGAATATTCAACGAGCAAAATTTATTGTGGCATCAAGATTAAATCAAGAATAAAGAATTACAGTTTGTAAAAGAAAAGGAGCCCAAAATAATAAATCAATTGGGCCTCCAAATCTGGGCCTCCAACATGTATACAGGGAAGTAAAAAGGGGACTTAGGGATGCTGTCACTGGGCAGGTGCAGCACACAGTCCCTCCACAGTATCCCAGAGAAAGACACAGCAACAGTAAGCAGGGAGTTGCAGCAGCCAAGAAAGGAAAGGGGGGAAAACCAGAGAAGAAACACTGTAGGCTGTACTGAGTAACGATGAGACCCCGCACTTTGGACTCTCAATGAGAAGAGCGGCATTATTATGACATTCAACTGAGGAGTGAAAATCCAGGTCGCTCCAGTGGAGCAGGCAGCGAGCAGCACCTAGGGACCACCACATTCACCTGCCCCGCACCTTTGCTGCGCTGCTGTTTGCAGTGGGTGGGTGGGGACAGCCACACTCCCTCCAGTGCATTTTACCCCTATGCCTTCTAGTAGCTGCTCCGCCCAAATGTTGCCCTGGCCACCTCTTCCCTCTGGATCCTGCTCGCTCAAGCCTCACGTCCCCACACCACACCATGCACCTGCTCCCCTGCACAGGTCTGCTGTTCGTCCCTCTAGGGAGCTGTCATCTCATTCTTCCTTCTATTATTTACACATCTTTCTCTTTAGCTAGATTCTAAATTCCTTGGGGGCAGGAACCATTTCTTTTCTTAGGGCTAATATTCCCAAGCAGCAAATGCTGTTATCGGCTCAATCCACAAAATATACAATGCACATTTTTGTTAAATGAGACACAAGGAAACTAACAGAAAAAGTGTTACATTTCCAAACACATTATAAAATACAGCCAGGTTCAATATTTTATCTTTTAGCTATTTAAACGAACATTTTAGAAAACTCATTTGGAAAAAAAAAATACTAGAGAATACAATTTACAAATAAGGAAAGAGGAAAATATAGGTATTACAAGACTGAAACAAAAACTAATTTGAGTCTGAAGAAAAATCAAGGAAAACAAACTGACTTAAGGGGAAAAATGAAGAACCTATTGAAAATTTTTCACTTTTTTTTTTTTAAACGTATACTTTAATAAGTATATAAACAATTAGGTAAGCTTGTAGAGAAGCTGACCAACATATATATATTAGGAGATATAAGTGTCCATCTAAATGTTCTATTTCTTTTTTTTTTAAGAGTATTTATTCAAGTTGTTTAATGTATAATTTCTCATGTGCCAGTTTGGAAGTCCTTTATTGTAAAGACTATTCTTTTGTCTGATGACAAACAGCAGCCACACTGTCAGTGATTACTCTGGACCTCCACGTTGGATATATTCAATTTCTTCTTGAGACACAAGCTTCCTTCTGTATTTCTGAGGTAATGTTTTTATAATTTCTGCAGTGTCTGGTGGACCCTGATGCATCAGCAAATCTGGTGATTTACTTCCCTTAGAATGCTGTGAAATTGAAGAAGAGTGAGATGGTAGTCCTGCTGATCTCAAAACTTCTGATACATTGGGTTTAGGATTGTCTCTTCTGTCAGGGAACCTTATTAATGGAGTATGTGGCTTGACTACCTGAACGACCCTGCTGGCAGACGCCATCTTGCTGCCCATCATGACCGCCGAAAATTTTTCACTTTTAATGCAGTTGTCTAAAATTAAGTGGATTTATGGGGCGCCTGGATGGTTCAGTTGGTTAAGTGTCCAAATTTGGCTCAGGCCATGATCTTACGGTTCGTGGGTTCGAGCCCCGCATCAGGCTCTGTGCTGACAGCCCAGACCCTGGAGCCTGCTTCAGATTCAGTGTCTCCCTCTCTCTTTGCCCCTCCCCCACTCACTGTTTCTCTCGGTCTCTCAAAAATAAACAAACATTTAAAAAAATGTTTTTTAAATTAAGTGGATTTTGAGGGGCACCTGGGTGGCTCAGTTGGTTAAGCGACCAACTCTTGGTTTTTGCTCAGGTTACAATCTCATGGGTTTGTTGAGTTTAAGCCCCACACGGGGCTCCGCACTGCTTGGGATTCTCTCCCTCTCCTTCTCTCTCTGCCCCTTCCCTGCTTGTGCTCGTGCTCTCTCTCAAAATGAATACGCTTTAAAAAAATTAAGTGGATGTTGAAATAAAACGGTTGATCGCCACAGAAACTAGTGACAGTATTCTCTGGAATACAAGCTGTGATAATCAAGGCAGGAAACATTAGCATGCCTGAGGTTTTTCTCAAGCTGTTCCTTGACTCAACAGGAGGAAACAATCCCACACCCCACCTGCCTATAAAAGGCTGAGGAGCTGCCCACGTTCCAGCTGCCGGCAGGAAAAAAGCAGAAGCTTGCTCACTGAATAAAATGCATGAAAGATTTCCAAATCTTCCACAGCTTTGGCTTCCACGTTTTAGCACTTACTATTTTCTCTGAGCTTTTTGATGGAAATTAGCCAGTGTGTGAAATTTTTCTTTTGTAAACCTGTGTTTGGTAGTTTTGACTTAAGTTAGAGCAGTGATTCTCACAACCTCTTGTATTTGAGCCCCTGACCTTTCTTTTGTAGATGTAGAGAGAGAATTCTGTGTTGTGAATGTTTAAAGTCAGTCCTGACTTCACGAATTTATACTTCTGTGGAAGACATAGGAAAATAAACAATAACAATACAGAATTCTCTTGCTCTCCCTCCTTGAGGTGTTGGGAGAGGGTAAGACACAACAAAATGGGAAGGGAAAAAGTTAAATATAAATATTAACAACACTAAGGTTTTAATAGACTAGAAATTTTTTCTGGTCCATATCACACAGAATCATATGAAAAAGTTAAAAGCTAAAGTCACTACCAGAAGATTAAGCTCTTCCCAGTGCTTCTCCCTCTCAAAAGCGTGGTCTCCAGACCTCACCTCTGGAGGTATTTGTTAAAATATAAAGGCTCCTCAGCTCCTCCTGGATAAACTCAATCAGTCACTGGAAGTGAAAGCTGGAATTCTCATTTTTAAAATATGCCCCACAGGGATACCTAGGTTGCTCAGTCCACTGAATGTCCAACTTCGGCTCAGGTCATGATCTTGCAGTTCGTGAGTTCAAGTCCTGCATCAGGCTCTCTGTCAGAGCAGAGCCGACTTTGGATCCTCTGTCTTCTCTCTCTCTTTCAAAAATAATAAAATTGTGCCCCACAAACTGGTAACAATGACTATCTTCAAGGAGAACTGGGTAGCTAAAAATCAAAAATGGAAGTTTTACTTTATATCCTTTATTCTCTATGCCCTATGTCCTTTGTATTTCAAAACTCAAAATACCTTTTTGTGCCTTATTCAAAACCTCCAAACAAAACAAAACAGGGGCGACTGGGTGGCTTAGTCGGTTAGGCGTCCGGCTTTCGCTTAGGTCATGATCTCGCGGTTCGTGGGTTCGAGCCCCGTGTCGGGCTCTGTGCTGGCTGCCAGCTCAGAGCCTGCAGCCTATTTCAGAGTCTGTGTCTCCCTCTCTGACCCTCCCCTGCTCACGCTGTCTCTCTCTCTCTCTCTCTTCTAGAAATAAAAAATATTAAAAAAAAAACCACCAGGTGATTCTTAAATGCACTCAAGCTTGAGAACCACTATTTTAGCCCAATTACCAATAGGTACAACCAAAATGGCTGGTAGAAAGCAAAGGTATATACCTGCCAGAAAGGTATATACCTGCTCAAAAAGGCTTTGCATCTCCTAATTACTGACTTTTAAGTGCAAGTTACTTAACCTTTCTGAATTTTACCTTCCTTATCTGCATAATCTACAATCAAGATTTGAAGACGCAACGTGGGTCAACTACACTTCAATTAAAAAGATTATGAGGGGGGGGCACCTGGGTGGCTCAGTCGGTTGAGCATCTGACTTTGGCTCAGGTCATGATCTCAGGATTTGGGAGCTCAAGCCCTGCATTGGGCTCACTGCCGTCAACACAGAGCCCACTTTGGATCCTCTATCTCCCTTTCTTTCTGCCCCTTCCCTGCTCACACTCTCTCTTAAAAAAAAATAGAAATTTTTAAGAAGTTGGGGCGCCTGGGTGGCTTAGTTGGTTAAGCGTCCGACTTTCGCTTAGGTCATGACCTCGCGGTTCGTGGGTTCGAGCCCCGCGTCGGGCTCTGTGCTGACTGCCAGCTCAGAGCCTGGAGCCAATTTCAGAGTCTGTATCTCCCTCTCTCTCTGACCCTCCCCTGCTCACGCTGTCTCTCTCTCTCCTAGAAATAAATAAAAAATATTAAAAAAGAAAGAAATTTTTAAAAAGTTAATAGAAAAAGATTATGAGGGGTGCCTGGATGGCTCAGTCAGTTAAGCATCTGGCTTCATCCCAGGTCATGATCTCATGGTTTGTGAGTTCAAGCACTCCTTTGGGCTCATGCTGACAGTGTGGAGCCTGTTTGGGATTCTCTCTCTCCCCCTCTCTCAAAAATAAATAACCTTAAAAATACATACATACAGACATACATACATACATAAATACATACAAATAAAATGAGCAAAGATTCTGAACAGGCATTTCTCCAAAAAAGATATATAAACGACTAATAAGCGTATGAAGAGATACTCAACATCATCAGTCCCAAGGGAAGAGCAAGTCAAACCAAGAGATACCACTACACACCCACTAGGCTGACTATAGACAAATACACAATATCAAGTGCTGCCCAGGATGTACAGAAATTGGACCGCTCATGTATTGCTGCTGGGAAGGTACAGTGATGCGTTCCTTGAAATACTGCTGGGCAGGGGCGCCTGGGTGGCTTAGTCGGTTGAGCGTCCAGCTTTCGCTTAGGTCATGATCTCGCGGTTTGTGGGTTCGAGCCCCGCGTCGGGCTCTGTGCTGACTGCCAGCTCAGAGCCTGGAGCCTGTTTCAGAGTCTGTATCTCCCTCTCTCTCTGACCCTCCCCTGCTCACGCTGTCTCTCTCTCTCTCCTAGAAATAAAATAAAAATATTAAAAAAAAAAAAAAGAAAGAAAGAAATACTGCTGGGCACTTCTTCAAAAACAGTTACCATGTGATCCTGCAATTCCACTCCTGGAAATATATCCAAGTAACCAAAAATAGGTTTACACAAAAGCTTGTACACAAAATAGCATTATTTATAATAGTCCAGAAGTGGAAACAACCAAATGCCCATCAACAAATCCATAAACCAAAGGTAATAAGTACATCCACACAATGGAACATTATTCAACCATAAAGAGGCAGTACTAGTGGGGCGCCGGGCGGCTCAGTCCTTAGGCAAGTGACTCTAAATTTTTGCTCAGTTCATGATCTCCCAGTAAGTGGGGCAGAGCCCCCATAGGGCTCTGCGCTGACAGCACAGAGCCTGCTTAGGATTCTCTCTCTGCCCTTGCCCTGCTCGAGCTCTCACTCGCTCTCTCNGTATAAACCTTTAAAACATTAAGCAGAATCGATGTATATGAAAATGTCAGGAAAAAACATATCTGTAGAGACAAAGTGTTCAGGAGTGGTTACCTAGGGTTGAGGAGCTTTGGGGGTAAGTGGGCAGAGGCTGCCAAGTGGTTCCTGTTTCTCTGGGGGAGGGGGGCGGGTAATTAAAATGTTCTAAAACTTACTGTGGTGATGGATGCACAATCTGTTAATATACTAAAAGCCATTAAATTGTATCCTTTAAATGGGTTAACTTTATAATATGCAATTATGTCTCAAGCTATTTTATTTTATTTTATTTTTTAATTTTTTTTTTAATGTTTTATTTATTTCTAGGAGAGAGAGAGAGACAGCGTGAGCAGGGGAGGGTCAGAGAGAGAGGAGTCACAGACTGAAACAGGCTCCAGGCTCTGAGCTGGCAGTCAGCACAGAGCCCGACGCGGGGCTCGAACCCATGAACCGCGAGATCATGACCCAAGCGAAAGTCGGACGCCTAACCGACTAAGCCACCCAGGCGCCCCTGTCTCAAGCTATTTTAAAAAAGAAACATTACGCCTAGCCCAAAACAATGCCTGATACGTTCCAGCTGCGCCCGTTCCTAAATAACAAAGGGCAGGATTTAGAAGGACTCCTAAGCACCCTCCCACTTTTGACCCTGAAGGACCAAACGCTAGCCCCGGCGCTCCTCTGGGCAGGGGAAAGGCCACAAAATCCGCGCAGCTCAGGGCTCACACGATCCTCACAGTTCCGCCACGGTCCCACTCCTCCCCACTGCCTGCCTGGGGACGCGCTTACCCAAGGCACAGGCCATGGCGGCGCCCACCAGGCCTCCGCCCGACACCACCACATCGTACACGGTGTCTGCCTTGGCGCCCGACCACCGCCGGCAGGAAAGCAGCGGACCTCTCCCGGCAACTGCAGGCGCAGCCTTCCACCGGCTCACAGCCAGGCGGGCCGCCATGATGCTGGCCTGCAATGTACCTGGCGCCCCGCTAGGCCCGCCTTTTGCTGCACTTCCGGAGCAGAGCCCTCCAATCACTAGCTGCTTCAGTTGCAGCCTCAGAACCGGATATAGAAAGCGCAAAAAGAGTAGGCCAATCGGAAGACGATCCTTGCCAACTTGGGCGGGAAGGTTAGAGGCTCCTTGGGAAGGGGGACTGGTTCAGGCATCAGCCTGGGAGCCAATCAGAAGCCTGGTCGCGTAGCTAGCGCAGCCACCGCAGCCAAAGCGTAGCACGCAGCTGTCACCGCCGCCTCTTTTTCTGCCCCGCGGAGAAGATGACCGTCGGGAGGCCTGCGGGAGCCTCCGGCGGCGCTCAGTGGAGCCGGCAGGTGAGAGAGAAAGAGAAGGAGAGGAGTTAGGTCTGCGCCCCGGAAAGGAGTCTCTAAGAGAGGAAACTGTTTGTCGTTGCCTTGGAGACAGACGTCAGGGGCGTGTCGCAGACAGGCGTGGGATTAAAATCCGCTGCGTTTAGGGACCCGCAAGCCGACTCCCTAACGTGTTGCGCCTTATGTTAGACCCTTTATAGACCCACAGCCGTGGCCCTCGATTTTCCCTTATCCTGTCAACTACCCTAGGTCCGATAGTGCTATTGTTGTCTCCATTTTGTAGAAAAGAAAACTGAGTCACAGAAGAATCCATACAGAAAGTAGATTGGTGGTTGCTTAGGGCAGGCTGGGAAGGAAGGGTTGAAAAGACTAGGGAAAAGGGGGAGTGACTGCTAAATGGTATGTGCTTTCTTTTGGGGGTGATTATGTTGTGCCCGATTCGCGAGTTTCCAGAGACCTCCAAGGAGCCAACACGATGCAAATACAAAAAGGGTCTTTATTACAAGCTCGAGCAGGGGCTCACCCACCTACTGGTGTAGTGGCAGCAAGGTGAAGCGAAGAACAATAGCGAACAGGGTTTTTAAGGAGTAAGGGATGGGGCTGTTACAGTACGTATAGCATCATCACATAAGCACCAATTACAATTGTACGGCACCCATGGTAACAGTTTTGACCATTAAGTATCTGTGAGGTGTTCATTACTTTTGGTGGGACCCAATCATGACTTTTGAGAATCCTTTGAAAATGACCAATTATGAGGTGAGTTCAAAGGGCCCACGTGGCGTTCAGGCAAGCGGTGAGAAATTGGCTAGTTTGTATAAAATAACTGCAGCTCCCAGCCTTGACTCAGACCATAGGAATGTTTTTTTTGATTAGCTGATCTGAGGGCGGTCCGAGGATGGCTTTAGCCTTGAACAATCTGACGCTTTTCCTGGAGCTGGGACTGGGGCTACGTGCAGCCCGAGGTTGCTCTTAATGGAGGACTTAATTTCAGGCTCTTCAATTAAAATGTTCTAAAATTGATTGTGGTGATAGTTGCGCAACTCTGACTATACTAAAACGCATTGAATTGTACTCTTTCAATAAGTGAAGTGTCTGAATTGTATCTCAATAAAGTCGTTTTAAAATTTCTTTCCTAACATCACATGCTCCTCGGTAGCAGAGCAAGGGCTGGAGCACATACACACCTTTGACTCAGAGTCCAGTGTTCTTTTCACTAGTAGAGCTGGACCTTAGAGAACCTAGTAAAAGCATCACCAATATCACCTGGAGGCCTGCAGCGGCCTACCCCTAACTAGTTCCTAGATGCAGCTAGTCATCTGATACAGTGCAATCCTGGCTCCACATCAGCCTCTCTAAGGATATCTCATACCACTGTCCTCCAGCCACACTGGCCCTGTTTCTACCTCTCCAAGAGCCGAGTTTGTTTCTGCCTCAGGTCCCTGCTTCAAGGCCTTTGCATTTGCTGTTCCTTGAACTCAGAACCCTCTTACCCCAGATCTTAGCAAGGCTGGCTCCGTGTCATCAGTCAGGTGTCAGTCCCAAACTCCTCCACAGGGAGAAAGTAAAAATCAGCCCAGGACTGAGAAAGTACGATTCAGACTGTAACATATACAGACGAGGCCAGCAGCCAGATTAGCAGAAAACAATTTCTCCAAGGGCCACACTGTGTCTGCAAAGAGACCAACACCCCCTTCTAAATGTTGATGCTTACCTACCAATTACTTACCCAGCCCCACCTTGTTCTAGTTAGCGTTTGAATAAAAATTGCCATATCAACCACTTACCAAACTCTGCCCTCTTCATGACAGCATCCTGAATGGCTCCCGAGGGATCCACTCTCTTCCTCAGAATCATTCAAGACAAGGGGCACCTGGGTGGCTTAGTCGGTTAAGCGTCCAACTTTTGCTTAGGTCATGATCTCGCGGTTCGTGGGTTCGAGCCCCGCATCGGGCTCTGTGCTGACTGCCAGCTCAGAACCTGGAGCCTGTTTCAGAGTCTGTGACTCCCTCTGACCCTCCCCTGCTCACGCTGTCTCTCTCTCCCTCTCTCCCTCTCTCTCTCTCTCTCAGAAATAAATAAAACATTAAAAAAAAATCATTCAAGACAAGCCAACCCTAGAAATAGCCCATCCCCCACCCCCTTACTGAAAGTCCCCACTCTTACCCTCCCCCAAAACACAAGTTTCCAGTAATTTTTCATAGTGTACTCCAATAAATTAATAAACCTAACTCTGACTATAGACACATTCCTAGTGGTATTTATGATGGGATTTTAGCAACAGAAAAGCCTCCCAAAGCCACTTCATCACTGTGTAATCTCACAATTTATGGCTTTCATTCGATTTGTTATATTGTCTGTCTCCCTCTCACTAGAATGTAAGCTTCATGAAGAGGGATCTTGCTTGACTCGTTCTCAGCCTAATGCTCAGTGCACATAAGACACCCAATAACTAGTGTCTAAATGAATGGAGTATTTAAACCCATTTGGGTTTCCCCTTTCTAGGACATCGTTCTTTCAGCTAGACCACGTTGTCCTATTAATTACTCATTCCTAGTAACAGGGGAGATATTAGGTGGAATATGAGGAAAGCAAAGGTGTAGACAGGAGAAGCAGGAAAAAGAAGACTGGCAAAAAGTAGGTAAAACCCAAAGGGGGCAAGGCCCAGAGTGTGGCCAAGGTCATGGGTAGGATCCCTGGAGTGCAGGGGGCAGAATGCATGACACAGAGTAGGTACTCTGTAAATGCTCACCGCACATGAAGTAGGGAGCCAACGTTAGGTGTCTGCTTCCCTTTCCTCCCCTTCAACCAAGCATATACCCCATGTACCAATTTGTGAAATGTCTTAAAGCAAGAAATACATCTGATTCTTCTTCGTTCCTTCCCAGTCCCTAATATACAGACTTATTCAAAGTGCAATTAAGTTATTTTTGAGAAAATTTGAAATTAGAGGTGACCCACAGTGCATTCTATTTCGTTTTAGATACTTTCCCCCAAATCCTCCTCAGACACAGAGACGGGAGAGGAGCGGTCTGGGACTGGGCTGGTTTCACCCAGGGCTGGCACACTTGATGACTTCCTCAGCCCAGAGGAGGAGACGGTTTCTAATTCTTCGGACTCAACTGGGAGCTTTTACGAGGCCCTGAAGGTACTAAAGCAGAAAGGCAGGTGGTGCCTGTTGGAATCCCTTTATCAGAATGACCCAGACAGTGGTGAGAAGCTCTCTGAAGATGATGAGGACCTGGAGAGTTTCTTCCAGCACAAAGGCAGGGGCAAGCCGGAGGCCCAGCACCCCTCGTCTCCAAGGTAAGGCCCCACAGTTCAACAGCTGCTTCATGCCCAGCTCTGGCCAAGTCACGTCATGACTCTGGGTCTCATCCTCTTCCTCAGGAAAGCAAAGACCACTTGTGCAAGCTGTCCCTTACTGAGGCTCCAGGTCAGAAATCAGCCTTCAGAGCCAAACACATTCTGATTCCTACCCAGCAGTCCTAAGTCCCTTCGGATAGCCCTTAGTCATTGGAAGCACTGGAATTGATTAAAGGGATGCCTTTCTCACTGCCTCTCTGAGAATGGCAACAAGCTACATTTACCTTGGCCAAGCCCTGTTCTATGGGCATGCACCGATCTCAGTTTCTCCTCCCACTAACCCTTATGTAAGGAGCCATTATTTTTTGCCATTCTCCGGATGAGGACTTTGAGGTTCCAAACCCTGCTGAAGATCACACAGCTGGTAATTGTTTGAAGCAAGATTTGAACCTGGGTCTGACTCTGGGTCTGACCCTAAAGCCTTGCTCTGCACCATTGCACTCTTCTCTCTCCCATCTGAAGATAGTGGAATACAGGGCACCTGGCTGGCTCAGCAGGAGGAACGTGAGACCCTTGATCTTAGGATTGTGAGTTCAAGCCCCACACTGGGTGTAGAGATTACTTAAAAATAAAATCTTTAAGGGGCCCCGGGTGGCTCAGTTGGTTAAACATCCAGCTCTTGATTTCAGCACAGGTCATGATCCCACAATTCGTGAGATTGAACCCCGAGTCAGGCTCTGCCCTGACGGTGTGGAGCCTGCTTGGGATTCTCTCCCTCTTTCTCTTTCTGCCTCTCCTCTATTCACACTGTCTTCTCTCTCTCTCTCTCTCTCTCTCACAATAAATACAATAAATAAACATTTTTTAAGCATTAAAAAATTAAATCTTTAAAAGAAAATATTAGAATGCAAAGTGGCAATTCTTGAATCACTTCTGACCTAGGGCTGCTAGATGACCTGAGGGAAGGAGCAAGGCCAAGGCAGGGCCCAGACGCCTGCGGGGCTGTGATGTTAGACTGAGAATCTAGCCACAGTCTTCTGGGAGGGAGGTCTGGGGAGGAGCAGGAGGAGGAAAGGGCCTCCAGCCTGCCCTGTCCTCCACACCCCTGCTTTCTCCCCCCAGGTGTGGCTCCACAAGGCGCTGCAGCTCCCTGAGCAGCCTTCCCTCCGACATTCCCAAGGTTCAGCCCCAGCCACCCTCGGGCTCCGGGCCTCCCTCACAGCACAGAAGCGTCAGCTCCTGGGCATCAACCATCACCGTCCCTCGGCCATTCCGCATGACGCTGCGTGAGGCCCAGAAGAAGGCGCAGTGGCTGGCCTCACCTGCTTCCTTGGAGCAGGAGAGGAAGCAGGCCCAGAGGCAGGCTCAGGAGGAGGCCGAGTGCCACCGGCAGTTCCGGGCACAGCCCGTGCCAGCGCACGTCTACCTGCCCCTCTACCAGGAGATCGTGGAGCGCGGTGAGGCCCGCAGGCAGGCAGGGATCCAGAAGAGGAAGGAACTGCTCCTCTCTTCCCTGAAGCCCTTCAGCTTCCTCGTGAAGGAGGAACAGAGAAAAGAGGCTGCCACACAGAGGGAGCTGGCGGCCACAGCTGAGGCCCAGGTCCCCAGGCAGAAGGCCACCAGAAGGATCCCCAAGTCCATTCTGGAGCCAGCCCTCGGGGACAAACTCCAGGGTAAAGACATCCTTCCCACCTTGCTGCCTGCTGCCTGGGGGTACTAAGAGGTGCTATAGAGACACAGGTTCGGGAGTCAGCCTGGCTTGGAGATAAGTTCGTTGTTTGGGAGGACAGGCCTCAAGGCCATGCTCCGTGCAGGCCATAGGGTAGGGTTGGGTCCGTCTGGATCGTGGGGGAGCCCTGTAAGGAGTGGAGAGTGGGAGGCCAGGCCGCGCCCTCCAGGTTTGCCCTGTTGACCTCTCTCAGCGAGTGGGTGTGAAGGCGCCTGCAGCAGCCCACGTACAAGAACAGAGAACCAGTGAGACCTCCAGGGACAGGTTTGGCCGGTGCTACCGCCAGCTGCCCCTGAGGGAAGCTCCTACCCACCCCCCATCCTGGTGACCTGCACATTTCAAGAAATGTGGTTCCGTGAAAGGACTCAGGCTTTACTCATTTAGTAATTTGTCAAGCCCCGGCCACTCCTCCATGTTAAATACACAGAGTTGGTGGACAAGGGAGGAAGACAGATGACAGACAAAAAACTACAAATGTGATGAGTCATTTGCAAGGATTAGTGGGGGGAGCCTCGGGGTCATACAGAGCACGTAACAGAGGGACCTAACTTAGGACGAGGTGAGGTGGCAGGGACAGATGGGGAAGGTCCCCAGGGAAAGTGAGCACTGAGGCTGACCCTGAAGGATGAGCAGCGGTTAATTCAGGGGAAGACGGAGGAAGAGTGTACCAGAGCGAGCAGCGCGGAGGTAAGAGGGGGCTTAACACATTCAAGGGACGTGAGGATGCAGGGCAGTGGGGTGGGAGAGGCAGGCATGGGCCAGACCCGGGGGCGTGGAGGCCATGGGAGGAAATCTGGACTTCATCCCAAGGGCCCTGGGGAGCCAACTGAAGGGTTGAAGTAGGGTGGCTTAGGATCAGCTCTGCAGCTCAGAAAGATCACTCTGATGCTGCGGAGATGACTGAGGTGGAGGGACAGGACTGGAGGGACATTGCACTATAGGACACTCTCAACAGTTCAGCAGAGAAACAAATTAGCAGCAGGGATGGTAAGGAGAGGCCAGACTGGAATGTGGTTAAAGAGGAGGAGACTGCAGAACAGGGGATGAGAGATGGCGGGCAAGAATGATTTGGGCAATAACCTGGGCCTCTGGGTGGATGGTGGGGCCTTACCCTGAGCCAAGGAGACCGGCTCCCCCCTCCAGCTCTGCCCCTGGAAGAGGAACTGTAGAAAGCACTCAGTAAGTGTGAATGGTGGCTGTCTCTGTGGCCTGCTGGCACATGGCATTGGTGTCCTGGTTAACATTGAGAAAAGAAGCAAGCTGATCTGTAGTATTTGCCACTTTCCGTGGTGAAATTATACCTCTCCTGGCCAAGGCAGAGCTTCCCATGTGATGTCAACTGGTTCACAAAATCCTGCAGAGCTGTTCGGCTCCAGTACAGTACTGCGCTAGTGCTTTACAGGGAACCTTCTCCAAACCTCTAGGTATGAGGCCGGGTCCCCTCTCACCCATCACCACACTGACCTTTCCTCCACAGAAGCGGAGCTCTTCAGGAAAATTCGCATCCAGATGCGAGCCCTAGACATGCTCCAGATGGCCTCCTCCCCTACTCTCTCCTCCAGCAGCCGGGCTGACCCCCGGCCTCGAACAGCTACCCGAACCCAGAAGGAAAGGCTTGGGTTTCTGCAGACCGACTTTGGATTCCAGCCTCGTGTGAATCCTGCCGTGCCTGACTACGAGGGCCTTTATAAGGCCTTCCAGAGAAGAGCTGCCAAGAGAAGGGACACCAGAGAGGTGCCTCGCAACAAGCCCTTCTTGCTGAGAACCGGCAGCCTGCGTCGCGCTCAGCGTCCCTGTGATGCCACCACCTCTGGAGGGAGGAGGGTGAGAGCCTGGGCAGTTGCGGGTGGGTCCCGGACTGAGACCCAAAATACAGGAATGGGCCAGGTGTCAACATAAGGCACTTCTCATGACATTTTTCTATCTTTTTAAAAACACTGGCTCAGTTGTTGGATTCATATCCAAGTCTTGGCCTGGTAATAAACTTGGGAACCCATTACTCTTTCCTTAATCCCAGGGGGAAAAAAAAGATTCCTGGTCTGACTAGTCCTTCACTGAAATTGAATCCTAGTTACATAATAGAAACTAATCACCCATTGCTGTCCCACCAATATCAGCCTTCATTTTTTTCTAGGACTCTCCCCAGGCACCAGCCACCCCCCTGCCAAGGAGTCGTTCTCTGAGTGGCCTTGCTTCCCTCTCTGCCAACACCCTCCCTGTGCACATCACAGATGCCACCAGGAGGAGGGAGTCTGCCGTCAGGTGAGTGGTCAGCCTCGAGATCTTGGCCCAGGATCAAGATCAGTGGTTAGTGCTCAGATCCTGGCCCAGATGCTAGAAACCGTCCTGCTGCTGGGCCTCCTCTTCTGTTGCCAGAGATTTCTCTGATCAGGACAGGAATACATGTAACCCTCCACAGGCAGTGATGGAGAACATCTGGCCATCATTTATGGGGGACTTACTCTGTGCCAGTCACAATGTTAAGGCTGGGGTACCTTATGGAACCCATAGTTTAACATCTAGTATGAAATACAGAAAATCAAAGAACTGCTTTGTGAATAGTGGAATGAAAGGTAAATACAGGGAGCCTGGGAGGTTCTGGGCAGAGTCTCTTTAATAGATGTCTTAAGAATGAGGAATTAGCCAAAGGCTGGAAAGAAGGAAGGTTCCAGAGAGAACAAAATGAGTGAAGACCCACAGATGAATGAAGAAGCCATTAGGAATAGGAATTCAGAGAAACCTGTTGGCAGGTGGCTGACCCTGTCACAAAGAGAAGGCATCCACTGCACATTTTTGAGATTCTCTGAGATTCATCTTGGGGAACTAGCAGAAGTCAGTTGGGAAGCAGGAGCCTCTTTACTTTTTAAATTTTTAACTGCCCTCTGTCGTGGTATTGTTCTCATCAAGCCAGCGCCCCAGCAAGTTCTTCCACTAGACCTCTGAGCTGAGGTCATCAGGAAAGGTGGCGGTGTGACAAGCAGTTTAGCCCTGGGAGAGGGTGAGCATCTTAGTGCTTTCCTGTGGGGCTAACCTACTTGGCTCTGTAGGCCTCATGATAGGGATTTTAGAAATATATTTACTCCCTTCTTCCTCAAATGTAATAGTTACAGCTACTAAATCAAGGCTAAACGCATCAGTGTCCTGAGGTCCCAATAAGGTAGGCCTTATGGGCCAGACCTGGCCCGCCAAGGGGATATCCATGTCTGCTTCCCAGCAATGGGGAGTTTGATATAATAGCAGACTAAAGTTTCATGCCTTCCTTCCTAATCTGTCCTTTTGAATGGAAATATCCAAATGCAAGAGTCTTGGGGTTTTTTGGTTTGTTTGTTTATTTTTGAGAGAAAGCATGAGTTAGGGAGGGGCAGAAAGAAAGGGAAACAGAGGATTCAAAGCAGGCTGTGTACTAACAGCAGAGAGCCTGATGCCGGGCTCGAACATGAGACTGAGCCACCCAGGCACCCAACTGTTCTCTCTCCATAGTACCTTGTCAAATGATACTTACACAGACTATGTGATATAAATTAACCCCAAACTGTGCATGGAAAGAGGCCTATTTCCAGTTCTCCAAACCAGGCACCTTCTAGCCCACTGTTTACAGTGTAGTGGTCAGGGGCAAAGGCTTAGGAGTCAGACATACTAGTTCTGATCTTAGCTTTTCCACGGACATGCTGGGTAGCTTTGAGTAAGTGGCTTACCCTCTCTGAGGCTGTCTCCTCACCTATAAAAAAGGGGCTTATAGTTCTTACCTCATGGGGCAGTTATGGAGATTACAAAAGATAATTGATATAAAGCACTTGATTCCTTTCTGCTCTTGGTTCAGAGTAGGGTAGTTCAGCAAATGGTAACTATTAGTACTGTTTCCAGACAAGCCAGAAGCCTGAGTGTAAGGATATTTTAACCCTTATGTTTTTCAGTTCAATTATTGAACTTCTGGGGCAGAAAATCACTTGTGTCCATAGAGCTGGGAAGGCTTCATTTGCCAGTCTCAGAATACTATTCCTTCTGAAGTGCCAGTGTGGTAAATTACCTCATTCAAAGAAAACACCATTTTACTTTCCAGAGAGGTTACTAACAGTGCTTTTAAATATACTCATTGGTCATCTGTGTGTTTTTTGCCTCCTTTCTTTAGAAGTTCACTTGAAAAAAAGGACAAAGCAGATGAGAGTACTCAGTGGTTGGAGATGCACAAAAAGAAGTGTCAAGCAATGTCTAAATCTGTGACCTTGCGTGCAAAAGCCATGGATCCCCATAAAAGCCTGGAGGAAGTGTTCAAAGCAAAGCTGAAAGAGAATCGGTCAGTGTCTTCCACGTGTCAAAGGGTATCTGTCTTGGGATCCAACAGATAATTGCCCTTGAAAGTAGGCTCCTATAATCGCACACAATCAAGGATTTACTTTTGCTAGGCAGTTAGGACTTACAATGTCTTTGGGAATTACTCTGCTTAATTGGAGTGAAGGGTATTCCAGGTTGGAAGAAGACAGAATTCATTCTAAAAATCTTGTTAATTCCAGGAACAATGATCGTAAAAGAGCAAAGGAGTATAAGAAAGAATTGGAAGAAATGAAGAAGAGAATACAAACCAGGCCCTATCTCTTCGAACAAGTTACCAAGGTAAAACTAAGCCATCATTCGTTCTCAGTCTTGGATGAAGAGCTTTTAGAAATGATGGAACGGAGGGCAATCTGGGTGGCTCAGTCAGTTAAGCCTCTGACTTTGGCTTAGTTCATGATCTTACAGTTTGTGAGTTTGAGCCCCGCATCAGGCTGGGTACTTGACAGCTCAGAGCCTGGAGCTTGCTTTGGATTCTGTGTCTCCATCTCTCTCTGCCCCTCCCTACTTACTGTCTCTCTCTCCCTCTCTCTTTCAAAAATAAACAAACATTAAAAAAAGAAATGATGGAACAGTTTACTATCTGGGTATTAAACATTTCCTTGAAGATCAGAGAGATTCAAAATTGGGCCTGTTACCAATTCCCGCCCAAATACGAAGTAAAATGGTGAATGTTGCTTGGACTGATTTCACCCAAGACTGGATTCCAGAAGCATCTATGAAGTGTTTCATTTCTGGGAGTGTTTGCTACAGACTAGCTTTCAGTTTGAATGAGAGTGAGGGCTAGATCCCACATACGCATTGACAGTCTGTCTGTGTTACTGAGAATATCTTTAACTTACTAACATCATCTCTCCCCCTGTGGTGCTGATGCCCAGGGCATCCCCAGCCTCTAGAGCTGTGGCACATGTATAGGTCACCAGAGGTTGGGATGCTCACAAGCACCCCAGAAAGCCTTTTTCAGATTAAGTGGCTTTCAGGATAGAATCATTTTAAGAGGTTCTCTAGACTTTTAGGGAGGTTGGACCCAGTTGGGATCTCCTCTCCTTAAGGAAGCTCTGGAGCTATCTGAACAGCCTTAGAAAGGCCACCGTCCCTGGAAGTTTTGGGCTGTATGAAGCTCTGTTGATCCCTCTTCTCTCTAGTTTCAGACAAAAGTTGGGGTTTCCTAGTGACCTGGTTCCAATTGCTGGACATTATCTCCATCTTAATTTTTTTTGTCTTTTTTATTTTATTTTGAAAGACAGTGAGCAGGGGAGGGGCAGAGAGGAGACAGAATCTGAAGCAGGCCCCAGGTTCTGAGATGTCCGCACAGAGCCCGACGCGGGGCTCGAACCCACAGACTGTGAGATCATGACCTGAGCCAAAGTCGTACACTTAACCCACTGAACCACCCAGGTGCCCCACATTATCTCCATCTTACAGCCAGTGTGTTATCTAGGCATTTCCTGGGTCCACCCCTCCCCACCCCCATACATACCATACACACACTTGCACACATGCCGGACTGTCTGGACTGGATTCACTTAGCAACTTGCATTGTTCAAAATCTCTCATAATGACCCTTCCTCTTTATGTTAATTCTTTCCAGCAAAGCTCACTCTCAGATCTCAACAGATCTTTCACCACTCTGGGAAAAATACAAAGTGCTCTATATGATTTTGCTACTAAACACTTAAATTTTTAAAACAAAAAAATAACCTTTTTCTGGTCCACATGCAGACCATCTATCCTGTTAAGAGTATTACTAGTGCAGCTTATTTTCTATTTGTTATATTTTAGTGCTCCTGACAATGGTTTGGTTGCTTTTATTAATTTTTTTAAGGTTTATTTACTTTGAGAGGGTGTGGGGGAGGGGCGGGGGAGGGAAGAGAATTCCAAGCTGGCTCCCTGCTGCTGGCAGAGAGCCCTACGCAGCGCTTGATCTCACAAATTGTGAGATCATGACTAGAGCTAAAATCAAGAGTCAGACGCTTAACTGACTGAGCCACCCAGGTGCTCCTGGTTGCTTTTAAATCTTAAAACATGTTTAGTCCATATTTTTTCATCTGGGTCTTACTTGGTGGTCCAAAAACCTAAAATCCTTGCTTCTCAAAGGTGTGGCTCCCATATCAACAGTTGGCATCTCCTGGGAATGTTAGATACAGAGTTTCCAACCTTTTGAGACCTACCAAATGAGAATCTACATTATAACAAGATCTTCAGGTAGTTCCAATGCACTTTAAGGCTTGGAAACAAGGTTCTAAGTAATTTTCACGTAAATGTGTGCCCAGCACTAATGGGGACTGGGTTAGGTGGCAATTTTAGGCATTAAAATTGCACAGATTAAGCAAGTGATTTAGAATTACCTGGTAATTCACAAGACAGCTACAGCAGACTCATTTCCATTCCATAGGACCTTGCCAGGAAAGAAGCAGAACAACGGTATCGAGACACCCTGAAGCAGGCTGGGCTGGATGAAGACTTTGTGAGGAACAAGGGTCAGGGCACAGGGGCTGTACAGTGGAAGGAGCAGTCAGAAGTCTCTGACTGTCCCAGGTAATAATCTCACCCGCTCTTGTCACCCTGCAGCTCTCAAATTGCCATCCCTAATAATGCCACTGGGAGGGACCTTTAGAACAGCCACACACATTTTGAGATCACAATCCTGTATTTATAGAATACTAACCCAGAGATCTCCAGATAATACATTTAAATTGGGAAAATAAGTGCAGTTGTTATTGTTAATAAAACATAACCATTGTATATTACGTTTAGATTCCTTCAATTTGAAACAGATCACTTTTCCAATTGTAGTTCTAGGGCCATCAGTCAAGAATATTTCCACTTCGCTCTTACGGAACAAACATGTGTATCTTTACTTACTATAAAATGATAAAACTGCTTTTCTAACACTTTTTATTTTGTTTGGATAATTTAAGGTAAAGACCTTTAAAGACGAATAATAAAAGCAATAATATCCTGAATAAGCAAAGCCTTTCTTTTCCCCTCAGCATGATCACCACAGCTTGTTAAAATCTACCAGTCTTTAAAACAGTAACTCATTAGCACCTCCCCTCCACTGGTATCATATAAAAGGAGAAAAGCAGTTATAGCCATTATTCTCACCTTTGTTTCTTAAATCCTAATGGCCCCTCCCCTAATTCCTATCACAGTTTTCCCCCTAGAAATTTCCCTTTACACCCCATATAAAATAATGAAAATGTTGAAACCATCCTTACGCCTTACATAATGTTTTAATTAAAAACATTTTATTTCATAATGCTTTAATTTATTCTGTAGCACCCAGGAAACTACAAAACTCGGCACCAGAAATCCACAGCAGGATTTAGAAGAATCTCTACAACAGCCTCCAAGCCCCAAAAAAGAATTGGAGGAGCTGCCTTATGAATGGCTAGATAATTTCAGATCACTTGCTTAATCAGTAACACTTAAAATTACTGCTTTTCAATATTAAGTATCTAACGTGGGGTTGAGTCAAGGCAGGCAAAACTTGGCTTTTGAGTCAATGGCTAGTCTTGGAGAAAGATAAGAAAAGTAGCAAGAAGAGAAGTAGCAGGTAACAAACAGGGAAGGGTTTAAGCAAATTAAAGTGAAAAGCCTCAGGGTGGAGGATTCAGAGGCGAGTTAAGCATTCTTGCTTCTTGTGCTTCCTACTTAAGTAAGGAGCACACACCCAAATGCCTACAGGGGCCAGTTAGGAAACAAATGGGTCACATAGGCTGGGTATAAGATAGACTATTAATGAAGACTGGAGTCAGCTAGAACCCAGGCCCAGAACTGCCAGATCAGCAACTGAGTTTTCAACAGAAGCCATAATTTGCATGTTGGCAACTAATTAAAACATTACTCAGAAATCCTGTGTGGGAAAAACAACACGTGCAGGATGACAAGTTTGCAACTTCTGGTACACGGATTCTCAGCCTCAGTACTACTGAGATTCAGGGCCAGATGAGTCTGTGCTGGGTGTTGTGAGAAGGAGCTGTCCTGTACATTGTAGGACGTTTAGCAGCATCCCAGGCTTCTACTCACTGGATGGAAGCCAATAACGCCTTCTCCCCAGTTATGACAAACAAAAATGTCTCTAGATACTGCCATGTGTGGGGCAGTGAGCAGGCAAAAGTGTTCCCAATTAAGAACCACCGGCTCGGGGCGCCTGGGTGGCTTAGTCGGTTAAGCGTCCGACTTTCGCTTAGGTCATGATCTNAATAAAAAGTGGCATTTTAAGACTACAAGAAATTGACAGGAACTCAATCTACATAACAAAGGGTGATTATGCATGTCATTAACTTTAAGAACTATAATTACTGAATTTAAAACAGCAGTGAATTCTTTCCTGTTATCTGCTTAAAATGTGCCACTGTGTGCATGGTATGCGTGTGTAAGCCTAAGGTTCATTTTCAATAAATGTGAAAATTCTCTGACTGCCATGATTTTCTACTAGTAAGTGATCTTTGGAATACTTTTCTTCTCACCAGTGATAATTATTCTCTATCAGTAGCTGTAGATACCAAGAGGGCCTACTCTTAATAGAAGCCCATTTCTCATGTTTTGTTTTGTTTTTTAACTTTCTGGAAAAATTCAAAAGTATATTATTATTGCCATTTTTTCCAGACTCAGCCATGGTCCTTTCTGGTGAAGACAGATAACTACTATCTAGTTTTGCTAGTTAGAGATGAAGATGCCTATGCTATGTTCCCCAAGACTCCTGGGCTCAGTTTTACCTATATGGAATCCAAAGGGTAAATCAGTGCCCGATCTTAAAAGGAAAGATTGAACTATTTTCTTAATCTCCTCTCTGAGAAAACAAATTCTGTCCAAAACAAGGAGCCAAAGAACTTACTGGGCTGTCTTGTTTATTTAAAGGGAAAACAACTGAAGCTCTGAATCATGTGATATTTAACTTAAAAAAAAAAAACCCAAAATCCAAAAAAACCTTTTAACATGCTACTGTATATTCCATAATCAAAGAAAGCAAGTGACCAAGTAGATGTGGATTGATAGTACCTCAGCCTGGGCCAAGTAGGAATTCAAGTAATTTATTTTTTTTTGCAGCCCAGGGGCAGAGAGTCTCTTACTCAGGTTGCTAAAGGGAGGATGCCACAAAAGAATTGACATCACTCCCTTCTCCAAAGCAACAAGGCATCTTGAAAGCTCAACTTCTTGGTGAAGTTTTATGGTTGGTGGCAGGACTTAGTTTATCCATGTGAAAAGACAGCTGACTCTGGGATGAAAATTCTTCAAAGGAAAACCCCTTCTCAACAGTCATTCTGAAGAAATTTCAGCCGACACATAATCAAATTCACTTTTGGGAGAGGTCCATCCCAAAATTTTGTAGTGGGAAGAGAGGTAGGTGCAGTTACCCAGCCCACATTCACTGCTTTCTCCTTTCTGGATGAGATATAGTTTGAAGAGAAGCTCTCCTACATTCATCTTCTATGTCAGGAAAGATGAACAGAGGCCAAAGCGAGGTCCTGTCCTTCACAGATTCATTTTGGTTCTCGCAGATCGTGAGCCATAAGCATCCTGTTCCCACTGTGTGCACTCTGGAATCAGGGCTGCTCTTGCAGGAGTCGGCACCCACACTCATGTCCGTCTCTCAGTTAAATCTCCTGGGTTTAGTAACTGTAAAAGATTAAAACCAAATCTGGAACAGGCTACTACCAAATAATAGGAAAAATAATTCATACTATGGAAACGGTTTGAGTGGGAGTAGGGAAGGCACCACAGGGCTAAGTCAAGGATATCTAGTGCCAAAGCAAGAGATATGCACTGACTGATAGATCTCTTTCATATCCTGGCCCTGGGACAGCTTTTTGGCCTCTTCATGATGCTGGAATTTTCACTATGGCAATAAAGTATCCTGGGTCCCTAGGCCAAACTATTGTTTGTGTAGTCATGTGAAGGGCACATGCAAAACTTACAGATACATCAGAAATGGTGGAACCAAAAGTCTCATGTCAGGCAGCGTTAGTCCAAGTACAGGCTGAAAACTCAAGTAAGAGGAATGGGAAGCTACTGCCAGTGAGTTCTATATGAGAGCTGGAGCCCACTCATAAGGAATCCAGGGATTTCCAGGGCCTAAAAGAATGCCTTTCCTGTGATGAAGGGAGAAAGCCTGAGACTCCAAGAGGGTAGCAGCCAAAACGTACTTTCTACTCTACACTCAAGGCTTTCTGTTGAAATAGAGCTGTACAATAACTGAAGAAACTGGTTCCGTTCTGTTATGAAAATGAGATGGGAGTAACACAGTGAAACTCAGAATAAAACCTGGGCTTAGAAGAATATAACCAGATAAATTCTTGAGCTGGAGATAGATTTACTTGGTGATCTCAATTGGGATAAAGGTAATTTTTACAGTACAATTTAATAATATGGAATTTAAATTTAAACAAAATTTAAAGAAAAATTTAAACTGAAAGAAACCACAAATTTCATTTGATGCTGTGTGGTTACGGTGTAAGAATGGTGTCTTCTTAATCTAGGTCAAGATCCAGATGTTGGCAAATTAGCAATGGCACTTGATGAGAAATCTTAAAGAGTTTGTAATTTGTTTTTTCTTTTTTGGAAGACATCTTGATATACTGAAAGCTGGCTGACAATCATTTGTACTGGTTCCTGAGTTTGAGAATGTGAGCGCAACGTAGCTACAGAACCCTACTTGGGATGCCTTCTAGTCAGCAGAGGTCTAAAAGCCCTGGGGTCCCCGTTGGGCCTGCACGAGGAGTCCTCTGATTTGCAGACGACTGGGTAACACTGAGATTAAATAAAAACTGTCACTGGAATAAGATGTAGTTTTGATATATTGACCATAATTTCTTTTTTTAAGAAGAGTTTTTAACATTATGAGTCATTTATCTACTTATTTTTAAGTAATCTCCATGCCCAACATGGGACTTGAACTCACAACTCCAAGATGAAGAGTGACATGCTCTACCAACTGAGTCAGCCAGGCGCCCCTCACATGATAATTTCTGATACTTGCTTTGGTTATTCTCTGATATTCTTGTCAAATTTTTATTTTTAGAGCCATAGGAGTTCAAGTTGAAGTGCACGAGTAAGTAGATTCTTACAGGTCTGATCTGCAATGTGTGATTATCTCCTAAAATTTGAAACAGGCACTGCTGTTTTTTAAGGATTGCAAATAGCCTTTTATCTGAGAATCTCTAAGGATTCAACATTCCTCACTCACTGGAGGAAGGTCAGTTAATACCAGAAGCTTGGATGAGGAAGAGGACTAAACCTGGGGGCTTCAGGGTCTTGTATCTTTTAAAAATGAAGGTATCAGGTGATGTGATAAGCCTGCCTTGATAAGGAAAAGGAGGGGACAAACAGTGGAAATGCCTGTGGAAAGAGGAAAAATAACAGAGGTAACAGTGAAGGAAACACAAAAGAAGAGAGGCTCAGACTGAGGATGTGTTTGGAAATACATGAGGACCCATGAGGGAGAAGTGATAGTATAGGATTATCAGCTTCTCTAAGGGCAGCCTTTCCCCTTTGTGTTCGTATTTTCCTATGAACAGTCTGGGATTTCCACCATGAAACTAGGTACTTAGGGCCTACAGACCCTTAGTGTCCTATTGGGGTGAAGGCCAAGTTTTGTTTTGTTTTGATAGTTTTGTTACTGGGTCTGCCTGAGGCTATGACTGCACCTAGACAAGGACACTCTGAAGCCAATTCCAAGAGCCATCCATGTGCCTAGGCCCAAGGGGAACAAATGTGCTATCGCTGGACTTTTCACATACACAAATCTGACCATGTTATACGTGCCTTAAAACCAAGCAGTGGCTCCCCATTGCCCCTGGGATAAAATCATGTCCTTTTAGGTGCTTCAAGAGAGAAACTAGCTTATCTTTTCTGCTCTCATGTCTCATTCCAGCCCATCTCTCCATTCTACATCCCATCCTACTCAACCCTTGTGATTCCATAGTTTTGTGTCCTGCTCCCTCTCACCTTCCACCCTTTTACACATTGCCACATTTATGCCTGTTATCTTCTCCCAATCCCTCCCACTTACCCATCAAGATAACTGCTATTCATCCCTCAGTTCTCAAACTCTAAATCTTATTCCTTGACTACCCCCACGACGAGCACTTTCTACACCATATAAAAATTGCCAGTTTATTGATCTGTCACCCTTCCCATGCTCTCTGTACAGCACAACTCCAGGGGCACCATTTGCACAGTTATAAAAGGCAGAGATTGTACTTTGTTTACTATTGTATAACTAGTACCCAGCAGAGGGGCTTGCACACATTAGGTATGTAGCATCTTTTAACTAAGTTTTTTTGTTAATTTTTTTGGTTGTTTTTTGTTTTTATTTCAGAGAGAGCGAAAGCACACCCAAGTGGGGAAAAGGGGGGCAGGGGAAGAGAGGAAGAACTCCATGCTCAGTACAGAGCCCAACTTGAGCCCAATATGAGACCAACGTGGGGCTCGATCCCATGACCCTGGGATCATGACCTGAGCTGAAATCAAGAGTCAGACGCTCAACCAACTAAGTCACCCAGGTGCCTATTGACTAAGTTTTTATACATCTGGCATTTATTTGAGGAAACTTGGAATGATTCATTAAAAAAAGGTATTTAAAAATACAGGAGAGAAAAAAGCTCCAAGGTTTCGAATATAAAAAAGGAAAAGGCTGAGTGCTGTGGATTGGCTTGTCAGAATGACAGTTTCTAGTAAGTAAAAAAGAGATGATTTTTCTGAACTATTTCAAAGCAACCCAGTAGTTGATGAAAGTTTTTCTTTGAAAGAAGGATCACAGTTAATAAAAGCAGAAAGAAAAAGGGAATTAAGATATCACCATTTTGCAAGCCTTAAAAAAAAATAACTGATCTAGGCCATGATCAGTGATGTTTGCCAAAATTTTTATGTAACCCACTGGTCAATCATTAAGCTTAGTAAGAGGACAACTGAATATTATTGTTTCCTGTGAGCTGTAACAGAAACAAAGAGTACCACCTGTGGAATACTCTAGCCAAGGAGGAGGAAAAAAACCAAACATGAATCTAAGCTCTTAACTACCAGTTTTTAGAAACCTGTGGATAGAGAAAGATTCAGCAACAAAAGGAGTCAATCAGCCAAAACCAGAATGCAGGAAATTCTATAGGACAAATAACCCAATTCCTTAAATAGCCATCCTGAAAAAAAAGGCAGGGGGGAGGAGGGGGAGACTATTAGAGATAAAGAGAATTAAGAGAATTATTAACCAAATGGAATGAATGGGACTTGTTTAAATCCTAATTAAAAGACACTATGAGAAAAAAAGGAATATAGACTTATTATTTGAGGATATCAATAAATTGTTAATTTTGTTGGGTATGGTAAAGATATTACAGCTATGATAAAAACTTATCTGTTAGAGGTATATACTGAAATATCTACAAATGAAATGGTATGTCTGTGATCTGCTTTTAAATACTCCAGCACAGAGGCACCTGGGTAGCTCAGTTAAGCGTCCAACTTTGGCTCAGGTCATGATCTCACAGCTGATGGGTTTGAGCCCCAGCTCTCACGTGCTGACAGCTCAAACAGAGCCTAGATCCTGCTTTGGATTCTCTGTTTCCTTCTCTCTCTGCCCCTCCCCGACTCGTGCTCTGTATCTCAAAAATAAAGAAATAAATGTTTAAAAATTTTTTTAAATACTCAGCACAAACAGAACAGGAGCAACAAAATGTAGGTAGGAAGAGATAAAATAAGAATAGTAGAAAGTTAACTGTTGAAGTTGGGTGATAGGTACGTGAGTATGATACTCTCACTATACTTTTTGAAAACTTCTATAATAAAAATTTAAAAACACATAAATGAAGAGGGGAAATAACAAAGGAAGTCTTCAAAGGGGAGACATGTTCCAAAGCAGTAGCAAGGAGAAAGTGAATTAGGAAAAACCAACGATACCAATAGCAAAAAAACCTTTCAATATAATACAAGCAGGACTCAGACAATGGGTCATGATGATGAATACAAGGAAAGGTCCCAGCAAAAGTATTAACATACATGTCCAAAGCCCTGTGATCCTGGGAATCCCCAGGAATCTTACAGAATAATCAAGAATATTCAATATAGGATGTAGTCATTTGAATACTGCAACAGCTGTGGCATCAGGTTAAAATGAAAGGACGGGGGAAAAGATGGGAAAGCACTGTAAGAGATACTGTAATACAAAAGCATCCAGGATACACAGGTTTTGGCAAAAGTTTATACATATCAAATGAGCTCATGATGAAGTCATCTACTCCCAAGACAAAAGACCAATAAAATATCCTAAGATTCTGGAAGCCTGACAAGTTTTAATTCTGTTTTCTGGGTTAGAGTCAAGACCATAGAGATGGGAATGCTTAGAATCAACCTAAACCTTTCTCTGCTTTAGACGATGATTCTCATTCCACATGCAAGTTAACTTGCTGCTGTATGTCCAGTTGGTTCAGCCTGGTACCTCCCAGACATATGACCCTAACAAAATAAACAATGATTACTGTCAATAATTTTGTTGCTACTTTTTTTGCACAAGGACCACTTTGTCCCAAGATATTATTTTCCTTATAAAATAAAAGCAGCATCCTTATGTCATAGGCAGAGAACAGTAGGAGGAGATATCATTCAGTAAGGTATGTATATAAAAGAAATTAAAGCTGAGAGACCCAGCTGTGAGTGACCAATCTCCCAATCCAAGAGACTCTAACAATCAAGTTTCTTTCAAAGCTGGTCTCTGCTTAGTTTAAAGGAAGATCTTCTAGTCAAAGTTTCCAGGAAAGGGAAACTGGAGTAATTTTCAGATCTTCTAAACTAGGTCTCCAACCACTGTCCATATTAGTCTCTACAGAAACAAAGTAAGGGCAAGAGATAGATTTACCTCCTGTGGATTTACGGCAGTTAAGACAGAAACCTCATATGACTGCCTCCCTGACTGCATGGTCACCAAGTGATGTGTCACATCAGGCACTGAAGACAGGGGACGTGGGGATCCTTCAGCAAGCACCTCTGAAACAGCAGAAAATGTTTCAGTGAAAACTGAATCCACAGTTATACCTACCTGCATTATCAAGCCTCTCATTAAGAACACTAAAAACTGTTCCCTGAAAAACTCATATTCCTTATTTCTTCCAAATTAATTCCTGTCTGATAATCATTACCAGTGAATTTAGAAAGTATTACAAAAGGGGGATGAGAAGGTAAGGCAAGAAATCCTATTTTAAGAGTTGACCATTTTGCAATATACCAATTTAGAGTAATATAGCTTTTGCATTGTTAACTATATAAAAGTAATATAGCTTTTGTGCATTGAAACAGGGCAAAATCTGCTTACAAGGCAAATCAGGGGACCAGAGCCAACCCTTAAAGCAGCCACCAGTGACAGAAACAGTGTAATATGAGCAAGTCAAGAACTTAGGTCTGGTTTCAAAGTTCCTGTACTCCGTGTCCCTTCCTCCCTTGAGACTTTCTTCCTTAAGCATGGCAAAGTAGTTCCATGCAATTTCTGTGTCTCACACTTTGGTTAACCACTAGTACCATTTGAGAAACCAAGGAGGCTTGCTGTGGAAGCACACTCTGGCCCATGTAGACTCCACACACAAGTTACACAAACATGGTCACTTATACACAAAACTGAGTGGGATATGAGAAACTAAAACACACGATCTCGGACTTTATCAGTGAGATCGCCATAAAAATCTTCTGGAAACAGTTTATACATAAACTACTTAGCTCTCTAATAAATTAAAAGTTTCTTCTAGGGGGCTTTCAATATATACTGCTCTTCCAGGTTGTACCGTGCAACTTAACATTTGCTTATATGCTATCTTCTGTTCACTGTTGTCTCCCATATGTAAGTTTTGACTTTTCAGCTACATTTTAGAGTCCCTGCTTTCTACTTTTATCTTTCCCATGGTGCCAGGCACACAGTAGGCACTGAATAAATGCATGCTGACCTCACCTGTTAAGTTTTTCAGAGAAGAGGGCCTGGCCTGTGTAACTTGGGTGAAATTTCTATACCAGAGAGGAGCAACTGTTTCCTAGAGAGCCCTTTCTTTTCTCCAGAAGATATGGCTTTTGAAGATATGGAGAAATTGCTTTATATCTCCTCTGTAAAACCTGGTTATGTTCTGTTTAAATGTTTTAAAAGTTAAGTTCTTCCAAAACTGCAATAGGAAAGATAGAAATAGTTGGGCTAGGATGCTAGGATTATGGATAATTTTCTTCTTAAAATTTTTTCTTGTTATTCTTTTGTTACATCATCTGTTCAACAAAAAAGAAATTTTTTAAAAACAGATTCACTTATCCATCCTAGAGACAAAGAATACAAATGCTACTCAATCATACCACAGCTACTCACAAGAAACGAAATTAATTAAAACCTCCATTTTGGAGACAACCCCATTCCTTAGTCCCTAGCTGCAGCCCATTTTCCCCAAATAAAGCAGAGTTGAAAGTCTTACCATCATCAACTCCTAGGATAGAATTGGTATTTGGTAGGTTCAAGGACTCTCCACCAAGGCTGGGCTGGGAATTCATAGGCACCAGGTTTTTACTGGTTACTGAAGCCTCTTCAAGCAAACTACTGCCCATTAGTGGCTCAGCTGCACAGAGAATAGGATGTGAGAGACACGCAGCGGTCACGGCTATGCCTGGTCCCATTTCCCTTCATGGGAAGCTGACATTTTCTTTCAAAAGTGGAATTAACCTGTATCTTGGATGCTATCTACTTTTGGGAAGCAAGAATAAACCTAGAAGGGAAGGGTGGAGCCTTGTAGATAAATATCCTTGCCTGTGATCAGCATGTGGAGAATTAAATATGTGAAATGGGATGGATGCATCCTTGGAAAGGAGTATTTGGAATGAAATAATTGATTAAAATAACACATGGAAAAAATAATAAAAATGAGTTACCAAATTTAAGTTAGGGTGAAAAGGGAGTCATGACTGATATATAAAAAATGCCTAAAACTTTGTCTTATAGAAATCTTTATCACAGGAATACTCAAATGCTGGTTCATGGATCAGCACTAGTTACCATCATACTCACTAGGGAAACTTAAAAACTACAGATTCTGGGATCTTATTTCCAAATAATCTCACTTATCAGGTTGAATTGTTTTGTTTTATTTGGGAATGAAGGGTAGACAAGCAATAAAACTATATACATTTTAAAAGCTTTTAGATTTTATTGTACAGCTACATTGTAAATCTCTAGTCCATCCAGTGAGACCAGGTCTTTCCCCCCAACATAGAATCTGAAAATTTCCAAATAACCAGACAGGCCAGTTATTTGGCTTTTTGTACCCAGAAGATCTAGCCCTCCACTACACCCTCTCTTCTCACCAGTTTGCTCCTGCTCTTGACTCCCAGCTGCTCCTAGCTGCAAATGATGCTTTCTCATGTGCACATTCCTACTTCCACTCTGAGAGAAGGTCTTCCCACAGACTTGACACTGATGGGGCTTCTCTCCTGAAACAGAGACCAGGTTAAGACAGGGTAGCCAAAAAGACAGGGTACATTTCTGACAGCAAGAGAACAGACTCAATACATGGATAGAGAAGCCCAGAGAATGTTAAACTAAACATAAGAGGCTTTTCCTTCTCCCATTCTCCACCTCGCCTCAGAGGCCCCCAGCCTCCAAACTTTCAGTGTATCAAGGAAGGCAAGAAGAGTTGTTCACCAGGAGGGCTTGGCACACTCACTGCTCACAGCCCCTCTCCTTCCCATACCCACTGTACTGTTGCCTTCACAACCTCTGGTATGAGGTCACAGCAGCCATGTAGAATACTTCCTTCCCTTTCCAGATACAGTCTTCCATGAACCTCCAGAATATTTTCCATCCTCAAGGATCCCAACCCTGCATTCATAATGGCCCCTTATCCCACTTCCGGCCACCACTCTCCGTCTTTAATGTTTACAACATGGCTCTTCTGCACGGCGATCTGAACTACCCTCTGTGTCCTCGAGTCCAAAATTCTCAGTCTGCCTTTCACCTACTCAGACAACCACACTTAGAGCTGGGGTCAGAAACACGTGGCTACAGGGGATGAGCCTGTGGCAAAAGTAGGTGAAATGGCCACAAAACTTCCAGAAATGGCAAATCTATAGGGACAGAAAGCTAACCAGCGTTTGCCTGGATCTGGGGGTGGAAGCAGGGACTGACAACCAGGGCACAAAAAGGAACTTTCTGGTGTGACAGAAGTGTTCTAAAACTGGATTGTGGTAATGACTGTATAATTCTATATACTTTCTAAAAATCACTGATTTGTATGCTTACAATGGATGAATGAATGTTAAGGTATAGGCATTATACATCAAAAAAGCAGCTGATGGGTACCTGGCTGGCTCAGTGGCACGTGCAACTCTTGATCTCAGGATTGTGAGTTCAAGACCCATGATGGGTGTAGAAATTACTTAAAAATAAAGTCTTAAAAAAAGCTGTTAAAAAAGAACTAAAATGGATCGACATACAGTGACTAAACAGAAACCCATGAATTCAAACTAATACTAGTGAGAAAGAAAGGCAGTTATCTGACACTAGTAGAAGAAACAAGAGTACCAATTTCTTATTTTGAAAACTCATAATCAAAAGAAATTACAAGAAAAAGATGACACATTCATCCTCATTTCCTGTACAAATGACCACATAGCCTTAATGGAAGACAGAAGAGACCTTTTATACAAAGAATTCCAGCTGATGTGAACAGAATGATAGAATCAGAAACCTACTATTCTATAATCGTAATGAAATAACCAATTCAGGCATCATTCAGAGATGAAACCATAAAGCAAAAGGTTGCCAGGGAAATTTAAAGTGTGAACATCATGGTGTTACCACCTGAACCCATTGATGAATTCTGATAACCAAGCATTGTGTGCCTCCTGATATGATAAAAAATGAAACACATACAACCATCTAGAACATATTCATGCTAAATCTTTGAACCTTTGAGGCTTTTAGGGCTTACTTCCTTTTATAGGAAATCTAGGGAAACACGTTAAATGACATGAAAAGGAAGCAAACCAACAAATCCAGAATATGGGACATTCTATAAAACCCAACTAACTCCAATAAGACTCCAATAAGTCTATGGCATGAAAGGAAAAAAAGTAAGTACAGACAGATTTAAAGAAGACTTGCTCAGTACAATAATGAAACTTTGTTGGATCCTGATTTAAATCAACTTTAAAAGACATTTTTGAGAAAAGTGAAGAAAAACTAAACACGGACTGGGAATGAGATAACACTAAGAAAGGTATGATAATAGTATTATATTTACATAAGAAAACGTCTTTATTTACTCTTATGTATGTTTGACATAATTTTATAGAATAAAATTAAATAAAATAAAAACACTCTATAAGCCAAGCAAAACATCCGTGGAAGTCTACATCTAAACCACAGGTTATCAGTTTGCCACCTCTGCTTAGAACTTTTCTTCATATAAAAAACTGCTCCATCCCTACAGGCTCAGCTCTGAAATTCATGTCCTTGATTGATTACACCTCTTCAACTACCTCGCTCCCACTGACCTACTTTGCTGTCCTCATCGTTTTGGCTTCCCTGTACTTCTCGTGGCTAGTGATTTGAATAATTACTTGATTCTGTTCTAGAACCTCTTTCTACTTTGAGTTCACTTCCTCCTTGGGAAGTCTCTGCTCTGAATGACCTCCATGGTCAATACCTGATGGAACTTATAAAGCACCCAGCACAGTGCGAAATAAATTTGCAAATAAATTTCTTCAGAAAAGTTCTGGATTAGAAATCAATTCAGTCAATGGCTAAGCTGAAAATAAGAATAATTAGATTCCCCCCTTGATTATACAACCCTTTGAATGCAATTATTAAGAGCCAGGATTTCTAATTCTGTCATGAGGAGGAGTAAACTTTATGTTGAACAGTTTGTTTCTGGATTTCTTTTTTTTTTTTTTAAGTTTATTTATTGTGAGAGCCACCACGCACATGTGTGTGTGTGGGAGTAGGGGAGGGACACGGAGAGAGAGGGAGAGAATTGCAAGCAGGTTCCACGTGGTCAGCACATGAAGCCTGAAGCAGGGCTCAATCTCACAAACCATGAGACCATGACCTGAGCGGAAATCAAGAGTCAGAGCTTAACTAACTGAGCAACCCAGGCGCCCCTTTAGATTTCTTTATACCATACCCCTCCCATGCATTTACACTTTTGGTTCTCCACCTTCCCTGAAATCTATGAATGGCCAGAGTTCAAGTACCTGAATGAACCACCAAATGTTTTCGGAGGCTAGAATACTCAGCAAAGGAACGGCCACATCCTTGGGCTTCACAAAGGAAAGGCTTCTCTCCTAGAGACAGAAAATGAGTTAAAGATTCAGTCTTCTGATGAACTATCTATTACTTTCTTTTCCCATTACTCTTATTGTGTTTCCAATGACATGATCTGATTTCTTGAATTCATGCTATATAATTTCAATTGGGTTATTGATCAAGCGTCTTCTCTCAATGATCTCCTAGCAGACAGCCCACCAGATAGCCCTGCCCTCTTCTTTAGAGTGGCTACCTCTGAGCATCATACTTCCTTCTCCCACCTGGCTTAAGGGCTGACCCCCAGCTACAATGACCTACCTTCTTCAGTAATCCCAACCCTTTTGAGGGTATCAAGATCAACACCATATATGCTGTCAGAATTTTTACCTTCTATCAATTCTCTTTATGATTCAGTTTCTAAATCCACTAAAAAGTGCATTTTTACAGGTTACAAAATAAGTATTGCATAGTCCTATTCTATAAAGCAAATAAAAACAGATGTTCAGGCAAACAAAGAAAACTTGTAACAATATGCTAAAAGTAGTTACATCCTGACAGTGGTATTATGGATGATTTACTTTCTTCTTTGTGCCTTTATGTAAGTTTCATTGTCTACAGTATTACTTTGTTATTTTAAAAATCAAAGATGCCTGGTAAAAACTAATTAAGGTCTGTAGACTGAAAGTACTGTTAACTTTCTGGTTTTGATATTGTACTGTGGCTACATAAGATGTCATGTTTTGGGGAAGCTGGGTGAAGCACACAACAGAACTCTTTGTACTATTTTATCTTATTTAAAAAAATTTTTTTAATGTTTATTTATTTTTGAGAGAGAGACAGCTTGAGCAGGGGAGGAGCAGAGAGAGAGAAACACACACAGAATCTGAAGCAGGCTCCAGGCTCTGAGTTATCAGCACACAGCCTGGCATGGGTCTTGAACCGACGTACCGTGAGATCATGACCTGAGCTGAAGTCGGACACTTAACCGACTGAGCCACCCAGGCACCCCTCTTTGTACTATTTTCACAACTACTCATGAGTCTATAATTATTTCAAAATAAAAAGTGAAAAAAAATCAGAGATGCAGTCCTATCTGACAGTCACAGACTAGTGTGAGATAAATGTATTCATAAATAACTTTAACATAAATTCCTGTACAAAAAAGTACTTAAGTATTTAGAAAAGGGAGGAATTCTAATTGTGGTAATTTTTTTTTTTAAAGAAGCTGAGTTTAAATTTAAAAAAATAAATAAAGAAGCTGAGTTTAAGCAGATCTTAAAAGATGACAAGGAAGAAAGGGAATTTCAAGCACAAAGAACAATGTGAGCACAGCCTTGAAACTAAGAGTGCCCAGGACAAGTTCAGAAAATAGTAAGTGGAAAATAATAAGAAATATTGGTCTCTGCCTCTGGATCCTGACACAGAACTCCGAAATCCCTTGGAATTTCCTAGGTGAGAGTAATATCTTTTATTCTAGTGAGTGACTCTTGGTGAGCTCCTAGATGAGGGCTGCTCACCAGAAAGACCAAGCCATGATTAGAAGCTTGAGACTTTCAGCCCCATCCCCCATTCTCCAGAGAGGGAGGAGGGGCTGGACATGGAAATTAATAATTGATAATGCCCACATGGAGAAGCCTCTATAAAAATCCCTGAAGTACAGGGTCCAGAAGCTTTATGGTTGGTGAACACAATTACACGCCAGGAGGGAGGCACACTCCAACTCCATGGGGGTAGAAATTCCTATGCTTCGGACCTTTCCAGATCTTGCCCTAAATATCTCTTTGTCTGGCTATTCTTCTGTATCTTACAGCATATCCTTTATTATACAATAAACTAGTAGATGGAAATAAGTGTTTCCCTGAGTTCTGTGAGCTGTTCTAACAAATAACTGAATCCAAAGGAGGATCATGGGAACTTCTGATTTGTAGCCAAGTGAGACCAAAGTTGTGAGCAACCTGAGAACCTACTACTTGCAACTGCCATCTGAAGGAGTATGTGCAAAATCTTGTGGAACTGAGCCCTTGATCTGTGGGGTCTGATGCTATCAACAGGCAGACAGTGTTAGAATTAAGTTAAATTGTAGGACACCCAACTGGTGTTGCAGAGAATTGTTTGGTGTGGGGAAATATCCTCACACATCTGGTGTCAGCAGTGTTGTCAGTGTGGCAGCAGTGTGAGAGTAAAGGAGAAACCCAGGAAGAGTGTGTTTCCCTACCCAGCAAGTAAAGCTGACACGGTGACAACAGGGGATCTGGGCCTGTAAGAAGGGGACAGCACTGCTCTAGATCACATTGTTCTTTCAGACTGTCCCAGTTTAATGTTTGTGACCTTCCAGTGAATGGTCTGTAACTTTTCTGAAAACACGTTTATGCCTTCACACCTACCCCAAAATGCTAGTCACTCAAAAAGTTGCCAAATAAATGAATAATATACGTTATTAAAGCCTTAGAACAAGAGTCACTAGAATCTAGTGGCATGAATCACTGCAACGAGCTGGCTTAGGTGAGATGGCTTTCATATTTGGAAACTGAGAGAATGGTGATTTTTGCTGAAAGGAAAGGACACAGAAGAAGAGGATTGCTGCCCAATGATTAAGAGCACAAGTCCATTAACGTTGAGTTCAAATCTTGATACCACCACTTATCAGTATGGGGAAGTTAGCTCACCTCTCTGAGAAACAGCTTTTTATCTATAAAATTAACACAATACAATCTCAAAAGAGTATTTTGAGAACTGAGACACAAGTTAAATATCTTCAGCATAGTGTCTGGCACACAGTCAGCCCTCATGGTAAGCCACTGAAATTGGGAGCTTTAATTACTGTTGTTACTACTAATAAAGGTCTGTGGTTCAGTTTTGACATTTGAGATACTTTTTTTTTTTAGTTTTTTTTTTAATGTTTTTTATTTATTTCTAGGAGAGAGAGAGAGACAGCGTGAGCAGGGGAGGGTCAGAGAGAGAGGGAGTCACAGATTGAAACAGGCTCCAGGCTCTGATCTGGCAGTCAGCACAGAGCCCGGCGCGGGGCTCGAACCCACAAACCGCGAGATCATGACTTAAGCGAAAGTCAGACGCTTAACCGACTAAGCCACCCAGGCGCCCCTGACATTTGAGATACTTTGAGTTGTCAGCATTTGAAATCTAAATCCTCATAAGAGCTTTGAAGTCAGATCAGAATTCAAATCTCCACTCTGCCTTTCCTGGCTGTGTAATGTTGGGCAAGTTATTTAACTGTCTAATCTCCTGTTTCTTCATCAATAAATACAGTATCTAATGTATAAAGTATCCTTGGGTATTAAATGGGATAATGTATATGTGCTTGACCCATACTAAGTTGTGTCAATAAACACCAACTTTTGTTATTATATTAATTACGGTGACTCAGATCCATGAGGCATCCAGGAAGACATGATCACGGTGAGCCATGAGACTGCAATCAGAGAGCCCACTGAGTGAAATGGGAGAAACATGAAATTCTGAAAATGATGAACAATTAGGAGATTAGCAAGGGAGAGCTAGAAAGAGCTAGAATGGACAGAGAAAATAAAGTCATTCCCCAAAGTAAAAGAAAGCATTTAAGATGTTCAGTTTTATCAAATCTACAAAGATGAGGAGCAGCACAAGGATGAAGGAGTTAATGAATTCAACAATAAGGTATGGTGAACTCTACTTCCCTTATCTATTTGGCTGGATGTTTTTCTTGTTCTTTTATTCAAACTGCTTCTTGGGGCAAGTATAGTTTATTCTCTCAAGAAAGAGCAGAGAACAGAGCTATTCTTCCCTAAAACATACCCAGTGGTAACGACACCCTAGCAGGAATCATAGGGACATACCTGGAACAAGTTTCACTTTTTAGTGCCCTTTAAGTGTACCTGCTGTTGTTTTAGCAATGCAAGAATAAAGATGAGACAAAGAAAGTGGCAAGAGTGGGGAAGAAAAGTTACACATCCTAAGAGATCAGTCTTGGTTCAGTGATTAAGCTCTGACAAGAGACTTAGCACATTTTAGGCCAATGGCTTGGAAAGTCACCCTTGAACTCTTGGAATGAGAGTCAGGGTATTTTCATTGTGCTCCTTTGGTATTAACATACTATTTGACCCAGATCAAGTCACTTTTCCATTCTGCTTCTCATGTTGTAAGGCTTTAACAAAGCAAACTCCTCAAAGCCAGGGATTAAAATTAGTTTTTGTATTTCCCCCCACCCTACCCCATTTGGTGGATAGAAGAGGCTCTGTATGGTCTGTATGATTCAATAAATATTACTGACCAAAATTATAACCAAGTAACACTTGAAGAAATTTAGCAATACTGATTTTGTCCATATCTCATCCTAGCACGGTTATCAGAGAAGGTCTTATATGCCTTCTAAGACTTTAGGCTCCGAGAGGCAGACATTAACACTGTCTATTTACACACAGGTAAAAAGTCAATAAATGTGACTGAATTAAATGAAAAGTGCCATGAAGCATGTGAAAAAAAAATTCCACTTTTAGAGTTCTAGCAATAACCCTAGATCTTCATTTCCATTTCTACCTCAGAGCCTTTCCTAAGGGTGGGCAAGCAAACCCTGGGCCAAGTGGCAGACTGCCTGCAGGAATGTTGGGGTTGCACACACCTGTATGGATGCGCAAGTGGTTCTTCAGATTTCCAGCTGTAGTGAACTGTTTACCGCAGCTTGACTCGGGGCACATAAAGGGCTTCTCCCCATTATGAGTCCTCATGTGCACCTTCAGCCTCTGCAACACATAGAAGCTTTTCCCACAACCTTCTGCTGGACAGATGAAAGAGCGGTCATTTCTGCAAAAACAAAACAAAACAAAAACAAACCAACAAAATCAAATCATATAAGCAACAATACCTGAAAATGCTCTTTGTTAGAAAGGACAAGTCATAGCTCCTGTTGCCTCTCAAAGCAGACAGTAACTCCCAAACCTAGGTATATCAGAAGCATATGAAGTTTGCTAGAACTACAGATGCCCAGGCCTGCCTTCCTATTTTTTTTTTTTCAAGTAATCTTACGCCCAATGTGCCACCTGAACTTACAACCCCAAGATCAAGAGCTGCATGCTCTACCCACTAAGCCAGCCAGGTGCCTATGCCTTACTTGTTGAATACTGATTTCACAGGTTTGAGAGTAGAGGCCACACTTACATATACTTTTTCTTAAGTTTCCCAAGAAATTATGTTTTATGTTTTGGCACATGTAGGTGCCAAATGTCTTACTAAATATTTGTAAAGAATGAGGTAAATGAGACAATTCTATTAAAGAACAAAAGACATCTTAATCACAAGTAAGCTGGAGCCTTTATTTTCCTTTCATCTATCAATTGAGGGACAAGCTCCTCCAGAAGCATCAACGTTCTTGAGCTCCAAGTATGGAACCTCAGATATGCTCACCGATGAGTTTTGAGATGGTACTTGAAGTGAGCTGGCCACACAAATGTCCGGTCACAGCCTTCAACTGTACATTTGAGTTTCTTTTCCACTTGAGGAAGGGGCCCAGAATCTTTGGGCTGCCCATCTCCAGAACCAAGGTGGACATTTTCCCCTGTAACAGAGTCACATATTTGTAATCTAGAGAAGGAACCTGCTGAGGTATTTTGGTTCACACAATAAAGCTCCTATCTTTTACTCCTAATGATCAGCAAGTAGGCATCTATCTTCAGCTTCCCTAACTCTCTCCATATCCATTTAACAACAGAAGTGAGTGAGCAATTTGTTCCTATCCTCCTATCTCCTTAATCCAGAGAATTATCAAAAGCCATCATGCTTTGTTTCACAAGACTAGGCCTCTCTGGCAAATGTAAGAAATGTCTACATGGCTTCACATCAAAACAGGAGAGTTAAACGTATTTCGCATTACACAAATAGGGAAGCAGATTCAACACCCGGAGGTGGTTGCTAAAGACGACTTCAAGTTCTAGGTATTACAAAACTTGTATTTACTTTAGGAGGAGCAGCCATTCTAGCTTAGTTGTGAACTTAAGGTTGTGATTTCTTTTGTAAATGATCATTCTTAGGTTTCTATCTTCTGAGGTCAATTTGGCTAGAAAGCATTTTAAATTTTTTTAAATGTTTTATTTATTTCTGAGAGAGAGAGAGAGAGAGACAGCGTGAACAGGGGAGGATCAGAGAGAGAGGGAGATACAGAATCTGAAACAGGCTCCGGGCTCTGAGCTGGCTGTCAGCACAGAGCCCGATGTGGGGCTCAGACCCATGAACCGTGAGATCATGACCTAAGCCGAAGTCAGACGCTTAACTAACTGAGCCACACAGGCGCCCCTGTTTCTAGCATTTTAGAGAATATGAATAACCTTCCAATTTCCTATGCTACCTCTCTTTAGTTATAAAATCTTTAAGAATGCAAAAACTCAGGGGCGCCTGGGTGGCTTAGTCGGTTAAGCGTCCGACTTTCGCTTAGGTCATGATCCCGCGGTTCGTGGGTTCGAGCCCCGCGTCGGGCTCCGTGCTGCCAGCTCAGAGCCTGGAGCCTGTTTCAGTCTGTGACTCCCTCTCTCTCTGACCCTCCCCTGCTCACGCTCTCTCTCTCTCTCTCTCTCCTAGAAATAACTAAAATCTTAAAAAAAAAAAAAGAATGCAAAAACTCAGCTGACTAAAATTTCTAACCACATTTTAAAAAGCTAGAGATAACATCTACTGAAGTTTTTTGTTCAATAGAATAAAAGCAGAGGAGAAAAGGAGCACATAGTGCAGCACCTCCCTTAAATTTAAAGGAAATCAGTTAATTAAAACTTTATATAAACCCCAGATTCATGGGTGGTATTTCTTTTCTTTCATTTTCTTCAAGATATAGCTGGACATCAACAGAGAAAGTACTCACAACCACTTAATTATGCTGTAAGCATATGGAGTTTATTTTTCTACTATACATACCTCAGGAATAAGATTTATATTTCCAAATTTCCCTCTCAAAAGTCAAGAATAAGGATAATAAATATCGTACCCATCACATTTCCTGGAACCTGACAATTGATCAAAGTTTCCATCCCGTCTATTAATCTTATTCTCTTCCTGTCCAACATTCCCCTTGCTGTACATTTCAACTAAGATGCCTTTCACTAGTTAATATTAACTTTTTTTTTAAATATTGTCCCACATATTTTTTTAAATTTAATTGAAAAATACCTGCACATAGGTAAATTTTAAAATTTCTTACAACAGGAAATTTCCCACCAACTCCAGAGCTCCAGGTAATTAATGTATAATGAAAGGTCTGTGGAAATCCCATGCTAATATAAAAATGTAAACCAGTGACATTTGGGGCTTTGTGCATTCAATGTTGTAGATACAGTGAGAATACTGATATAATCATGAAATTTAAAAATTGCTCAAAAAATAGTGAGTTGCCTTGTATTTGAGTCTTTATAAAACTACTCCCTTAAAAACACTAAAGCATTGTTTGCAGAAGATGGATAAGCTTAAAAGGATGTCAGCCAATGATAATTCTGGATATTTATTTATTTATGTATTTATTTATATATCTGTTTATTTTAGTTTTGGATAGAAATCCTCTGATGAAGTGGTTCCCCCCACCAAAAAAGAGTAAGACAAAGAAACAGTAAGACCAAGAAATTTAACATTTCATACTAAGCGTGTCAGATAACACTGTAAACACTTTAAATATCCCAGTTATGTGAGAAAGGCCTTTACATTTAGGATAACATTCCCAGTGACAGTATCATAGATAACATGGCTCAGTAAATTTTTTCTGTGAAGGACCAGAGAGTAAATATTTTCAGCTGTGAGGACAAGATGGTCTCTGTCACAACTACTTAATGTTGCTACTGTAGCAGCCATAGACAATTTGAATGCATGCTGCCTGTGGTCCAATAAAACTTTATTTACACTATGGTTGGTTATTTGGCCCTTTACTAACCCCTGATATACTGCATCATATACAAAATTTAAATATTGAAATTTAAAAATTGAAATATGTGTATTTCAGTCAACTTAGATGGAAGTGAAAATGTGCTCTAAAAACTGTTACAGGACCCTTAAAGTGGCTTTAGTAACAACAAAGATTTTTATGTTAAAAATCCATTTAAATACTGAATAAAATCATTTTATTATATGTAGTGAGTAAAAAGCAATATTAAATTAATATATTTCATGACTTAAAATGCATGTGTACACTGGGTGTTGTATGGAAACCAATCTGACAATAAATTATATTTTTAAAAAATTGAAAAATAAAATAAAACGCATCCATGTGTATGGGCACCTGGGTGGCTCAGTCAGTTAAGCGTCAGACTCTTAGTTTTGGGTCAGATCATGATCTCATGGTTTCGTGAGTTTGAGCCCCATGTAAGGTGGGCTCTGTACCAACAGCACAGAATTTGCTTGGGATCCTCTCTCTCCCTCTCTCTGTCCCTCCCCCACTCTCTCTGCCACTGTCTCTCAAAATAAATTTTAAAAAATGTTAAATGCAAGTATAATCAAAATAATAAAAATTTCAGGTTGGAGTTAAGATGGCAGAGAAGTAGGGGGACCCGAATTTCCCTCATCCCTCAAACACAGCTGTACTTAGGTCAGAATACTTAAAACACTCAGGAATATAGACTGCAGAATCACAGAAAAATCTCCACAGGTGAATGGAGACAGCTTGGCAGGACAGAGGTGTGTGTTTGTGAATTGAGAAAGATAAAATGGTGGGCAGCATAGGCATGGAAGGGAGGAGAGCCCTTCTGTTGAGAGAGAAAAGGAAGAGAAAGAGGTAAAGGAAGCATGATATTCTGTTTGGACAAACGAAAAACCTCTCCAGATCATGTGGGGAACAAGAAATAAAGAAGTTTCTACTTTGCAAACAGCCTTAGGAATGAAGATCAGAGTTTTCAGGGGTTCACGACTTTCCCGGCTCTGCACCAGAGCTATCCCCATGTGTTCATGTCTTGGGGGGAAGGGCAGCCAGCCCTGGGGTGTGGTAATAATCTCAGGGAATGCACTGGGAGAGAATAGTCCCTTCCCTCGAGTACTGTGAGAAGAGGGTATATTAACCCCCCACCAAAGACAAAAGATTCTGCAGGCACCTGCCAGCCAGAGGCCGTGAGTCGGCTAGGCAGAGCGGCGCTACCCCAGAACTAGTCTGCATGGAGCAGGACCCTTTAAGACACCGGGTTTTGATCCCAGCTGAGAGCATAGGAGGCCTGGGAGACTGTGGAGAAGGACAAGTCACCCACTGTGCTATTCTGTGAGGGCTGCCTGAACACTGTGGTTTGAGACACCTGGTTTGGGGAGAATAAACTGGGGTGTTGCCATTTTTCTCCCCATCACCAACACAGTGGGGCCTCAGGGAACATGACAGCAGCCCACAGTGGAGGCAACCAACTTACACCAAACCCACCCCTCTGTGCCTGGCAAATGCTTATCTACCAGAGTGGGACTGACACTGACCAAACCAGACTGACCCTAACTGAACCAGATGGCCTCTCCAGCAGACCAGCACGGCCGCCCGTCCCAGGCCCCAACAGACAACTGGCTTGCAGTTTTATATGTCAGTCTGTTGTTGCTGTTGTTTTCTCTTTTCTTTCCTTCCCTTTTCCCTTCTCTTTCTTTCTATCCTCCTCTTTTTTCCCCCTTCCCCCTTTGAAATCAGGCTCATAGTTTCTGATTTGATTTTTGGTTGATCTTAGTGTGTGTGTGTGTATGTGTGCAAAAATTTTTTTTTTCTTTCTTTTTTTCTTTCTCTGTTCTGGTTGTTTGTTTAATCAGGCATTTTAACTCTAATCTTTTTATACCTTTTCTGTATCTCCTTCTTCATTTTCCTCCCTCTTTCTCTCTCTCTCTCTCTCTGGATTAAGCCTTATAGTTTCTTTGATTCTCTGCCTGTTTTGTTTTGTTTTGTTTTTCACCTTTTCGATTCCTCTCTTTGTATGGAATAAGGCTCCCCATCCCTCTGCTTTCCTTTTTTCCATGGTTACTTCAAATACATCAAAGCACACCTGGTAGAATGTCCAAACAATGCACCACTATGAGCAGTAGGAGAGAACAGCCAAATACTCAACAACAGAGTGCATGCAACACACTCCAGAAATAGTTCCTGAAGTGCCAGTCCCTGGACAGTGTATGACCCCTTTTTAATATAATACTCGCAGGTGCAGGACACATAACAAGCTATTAAAACACATAAAAGACAGGACCTAGCCAAAATGATGAAATGGAAGAATTCTCCTCAAAAGAAATTCCAGGAAGAAATGACAGCCAGAGAATTGCTCAAAACAGATATAAACAATATATCTGAACAAGAATTTAGAATAACAATCATAAGACTAATAGCTGGGCTTGAAAAGAGCATAGAAGACTGTAGACAATCTACTGCTGCAGAGAGCAAAGACCTAAGAAATAGTTAACAATGAATTAAGAAATGCTGTAAATGAGATACAAAATAAACTAGATGCAGTGACAGCAAGGATGGAAGAAGCAGAGAAGAGAAGAGGTGAAATGGAAGATAAACTTATGGAAAATGATGACGCTGAAAAATAAGAGGGATAGGAAACTACTAGAGCACAAGGGGAGAATTAGACACCTAAGTGATTCAATGAAAGGAAATAATATCCATTATCATAGCAGTTACAGAAGAAGAACAACATAAAGAGAAAGGGTCAGAAGGTTTATTTGAACAAATTATAGCTGAGAACTACCTAAATCTGGGGAAGGAAGCAGACATCCAAGTCCGCACAGAGAACTCCCTTCAAAATCAACAAAAACAGGTCAACATCATATCAACATATAGTGAAACTGGCAAAATACATAGATAAAGAGAGAATTCTGAAAGCAGCCAGGGACAAACAGATCTTTTTTTTTTTTTTTTGAATTTTTTTAANAGGGACAAACAGATCTTAACTTATGAGAGTAGAAACATAAGGGTAGCAGACTTGTCCACTGAAACTTGGTAGGCCAGAAGGGAGTGGCAGGAAATATTCACTGTGCTAAACAGGAAAAATATGCAGCCAAGAATCCTTTATCCAGCAAGGCTGTCATTCAGAATAGAAGGAGAGATAAAGGCCTTCCCAGACAAACAAAAACTAAAGGAGTTCATGACCACTAAACTAGCCCTGCGGAAGATCCTAAGGGGGATTCAGTGAGTGGAAAGCAGCAAAGACTACAACGGACCAGAGATGTCACCACAAACATGAAACCTACAGAGAACACAATGGCACTAAATCTGTACCTTTCAATAATCACTCTGAATGTAAACGGACTAAATGCCCCAATCAAAAGATACAGGATATCAGAACAGAAAAAAAAAAAACAAGATCCACCTATATGCTGCCTACAAGAGACTCACTTTAGACTTGAGGACACCTTCAGATTGAAAGTGAGGGGCTGAAGAACCATCTATCATGCTACTGGAAGTAAAAAGAAAACTGAGTAGCCATACTTATATCAGACAAACTAGATTTTAAAACAAAGGTGTAACAAGAGACAAAGGACACTATAGCATAATTAAAGAGTCTATCCATCAAGAAGAGCTAACATTTATAAATATTTATGCCCCAAAAGTGGAAACACCCAAAATATAAATTAATCACAAACATAAACACATGTATAGATAATAATACTGTAGTTATAGGGGACTTTTATACTCCACCTACACAGATAATCTAGGCAGAAAATCAACAAGGAAACAACAGCTCTGAATGACACATTGAACCAGATGGACTTAAAAGATATATTCAGAACTTTTTATCCTAAAGCACCAGAATACACATTCTTCTTCTCAAGTGCACATGTCACATTCTCCAAAATAGATCACATACTGGGTCACAAAGCAGCCCTCAACAAATATAAAAGATTTGAGATCATACCATGCATATTTTCAGATCACAATGCTATGAAACTTGAAATCAACCATAAGAAAAAATCTGGAAAGCCCCCAAATACATGGAGGTTAAAGAACATCCTACTAAAGAATGAATGGGTCAACTAGAAAATTAAAGAATAAATTTAAAAATATATGGAAGCAAATGGAAATGAAAACATGACAGTCCAAACCCTTTGGAATGCGGCAAAGGCAGTCCTAAAAGGAAAATACACTGCAATTCAGGCCTATCTCAAGAAGCAAAAAAGGTCCCAAATACATAACCTAACCAAGCCCAAAGCCAGCAGAAAAGAAATAATAAAGATTATTATTATAATAATAGAGCAGAAATAAATGTAGAATAAAAAAAAACAGCAGAACAGATCAATGAATCTAAGAGCTGGTTTTTCAAAAAAATAAACAAAATTGATAAACCCCTAGCCAGACTTCTCAAAAAGAATAGAGGATTCAAACTGATAAAATCACAAATGAAAGAGGAGAGATCACAATGAACACCACAGAAATACAAATAATTTTTAGAAAATACTATAAAAAACTTATATGCCAACAAACTAGACAATCTGGAAGAAATGGACAAATTCTTAGACACCCACACACTACCAAAATTCAAAGGAGAAGAAACAGAAAATTTGAACAGACCCATAACCAGTGAAAAAACCGAATTACTAAAAATCTCCCAATACGTAAGAGTCCTGGGCCAGGTGGCTTCTCAGGGGAATTCTACCAGACATTTAAAGCAGAGTTAAGGGGTGCTTGGGTGGATCGGTTGGTTAAGTTCTTCAGCTGAAGAACCAACTTCAGTTCAGGTCATGATCTCGCAGTTTGTGAGTTCGAGCCCCACTTCAGGCTCTGTGCTGACAGCTCAGAGCCTGGAATCTGCTTCAGATTCTGTGTCTCCCTCTCTCTCTCTCCCCCTCCCTGCTCATGCTCCCTTCTGTCTCAAAAATAAATTAAGAAAATAATTAGTTTTTTTTTTTAATTTTTTTTTTATTTTTTTATTTATTTTTAGGAGAGAGAGAGAGAGACAGCGTGAGCAGGGGAGGGTCAGAGAGAGAGGGAGATACAGACTCTGAAATAGGCTCCAGGCTCTGAGCTGGCAGTCAGCACAGAGTCCGACGCAGGGCTCGAACCCACGAACCGCAAGATCATGACCTAAGCAAAAGTCGGACGCTTAACCGACTAAGCCACCCAGGCGCCCCAATTAAGAAAATAATTAGTAAAAAAAGAATAAAAGCAAAGTTAACACTCATTCTTCTCAAGCTGTTTGAAAAAATAGAAATGGAAGAAAAGCTTCCAGAGTCCTTCTATGAAGCCAGTATTACCTTGATTCCCAAAGCAGACAAAGACCCCACTAAAAAAGAGAATTACAGGCCAATATTCCTGATGAATATGGATGCAAAAGTTCTCAACAAGATACTAGCAAATCAAATTCAACAATATATTAAGAGAATTATTCACCATGATCAAGTGGGATTCATTCCTGGCTGCAGGACTTGTTCAATATTTGCAAATCAATCAATGTGATACATCACATTAATAGAAGAAAGGATAAGAACCATATGATCCTGTCAACAGAGGAAGAAAAAGCATTTGACAAAATACAGCATCCTTTCTTAATAAAAAAACCCTCAAGAAAGTCAAATAAAGAACATATCGTAAGCAATATATGAAAAGCCCACAGCTAACATCATCCTCAATGGGGAAAAACTAAGAGCTTTCCCCTTGAGATCAGGAACACAACAGGGATGCCCACTCTCACCACTGTTGTTTAACGTAGTGTTGAAGTCCTAGCCTCAGCAATCAGACAACAAAATGAAATAAAAGGCATCCAATTGTCAAAGAAGAAGTCAAACTTTCACTTTTTGCATATGACATGATACTTTACAGGGAAAACCTGAAAGACCCCACCAAAAAACTGCTAGAACTGATGAATGAAATCAGCAAAGTCGCAGGATACAAAATCAATGTACAGAAATAAGTTGCATTTTTATACACCAATAATGAAACAACAGAAAGAGGAATAGATCCCATTTACAACTGCATCAAGAACCATAAAATACCTAGGAATAAACCTAACCAAAGAGGTAAAATATCTGTATGCTGAAAACTATAGAAAGCTTATGAAAGAAATTGAAGATGACACAAAGAAATGGAAAAACAACCCACGCTCATGGATTGGAAGAACAAATATTGTTAAAATGTCGATACTACCCAAAGCAATCTACACATTTAATGTAATCCCAATCAAAATAGCACAGCATTTTTCACAGAGCTAGAACAAACAATCCTAAAGTTTTTATGGAATCAGAAAAGACCCCAAATAGCCAAAGTAATGTTAAAAAAGAAAATCAAAGCTGGAGACATCACAATACTAGACTTTAGCCTGTATTACAAAGCTGTTAATCATCAAGACAGTATGGTATTGGCACAAAAACAGACACACAGACAAATGAAATAGAATAGAGAACCCAGAATTGGACCTACAAATGTATGGCCAACTAATCTTTGACAAAGCAGGAAAGAGTATCCAATGGAAAAAAGACAGTCTTTTTAGCAAATAGTGCTGGGAGAACTGGACAGCAACATGCAGAAGAATGAAACTAGACTATTCTCTTACACCATACACATACACACACAAAAAAAATAAAAAATGGATGAAAGACCTAAATGTGAAACAGGAAACCATCAAAATCCTATAGGAGAAAACAGGCAGCAAACGCTGACCTTGGCCACAGCAACTTCTTACCTGACATGTCTCTGAAGGCAAGGGAAATAAAAGCAAAAATGAACTACTGGAACCTCATTGTGATAAAAAGCTTCTGCACAGCAAAGGAAATAATCAACAAAACTAAAATGCAACCTACAAAATGGGAGAAGATATTTGCAAATGACATATTGGATAAAGGGTTAGCTTCAAAAATTTATGAAGAATTTACCAAAATCAACACCTGAAAAACAAATAATCCAATGAAGAAATGGGCAGAAGACATGAATAGACACTCTTCCAAAGAAGACATCCAGATGGCAAACACACATAAAAAGATACTCAACATTGCTCATCATCAGGGAAATACAAATCAAAAGCACATTAAGATATCACCTCACACTGGTCAGAGTGGCTAAAATTAACAAGTTAGGAAATAACAGATGTTGGCAAGGATGTGGACAATGGGAGCCCTCCTGCACTGTTGGTGGGAATGTAAACTAGTGCAGCCACTCTGGAAAACAGTATGGCAGTTCCTCAAAAAATTAAAAATAGAATTACCCTTCAACCCAGCTGTAACACTACTAGGAATTTGTCCAAAGGATACAGGAGTGCTGATTCATAGGGGCACATGTACCCCACTGTTTATAGCAGCACTCTCAGCCCTAGCCAAATTATGGAAAGAGCCCAAATGTCTGTCGATTGATGAATGGATAAAGATGTGGTTTATATATTCAATGGAATACTACTCAACAATGAAAAAGAATGAAATCTTGCCATTTGCAACAACATGGATGGAACTGGAAGGTATCATGCTAAGTGAAATAAGTCAGAGAAAGACAGATACCATATGATTTCATTCCTTTGTGGAAGGTGAGAAAGTTAACAGAAGACCATAGGGGAAGGGAAGGAAACATAAGATACAGAGAGGGAGGCAAACCATAAGACTCTTAAATACAGAGTACAAACTGAGGGTTGATAGGAGTAGAGTTTGGGGGGCTGGGGAAAATGGGTGATGGGCATTGAGGACAGCAATTGTTGGGATGAGCACTGGGTATTATATGTAAGTGATGAATCATGGGAATCTACTCCTGAAGCCAAGACTATACTGTATGTTAGCTAACTTGACAATATATAAATAAACAACTAATTAATAAAATTTTCAAAAAACAAAACTTACAATGTTTAATTTTATCTACATGGCTAAAGGTTTAGATATTTAAGTTAGCCCCCCCAAAAAGGTTTTATGGAATCATCTCATTGACAAAATAGAGGATCGTCATATATTTGGGCTGACTTTATATTCTATCATACGAGGTAGTTGTTTAGGTAGTAAGGTAACATATTTTGAGAGTAATGAAAACATCCACAGAATGCTTTGCTTTATAAAAGCATTTCCCAGACAGAATCTTATTTAAATATCTAAAACAACCAAATCTGGTAAGCTGCTTGATCTCTATGCTCTGAACAAGAGAAAACTGAAGGTAAAGAGTTTAAATTCCCCAGGCAGAGAACTACCTAATGACAGCACCAAGTCTGGATTCCAGGTCTCCAGATTCCAAATCCCAAGCTCCCTCCCCACACAGCTTCTAAATGGCACATACAACACTACTTCCTTAATGCAAAGAGATGCTGAAGGTTTTGAGATCCACAGATTAGGAAAAGCATCTCAGTAAGAATCTGAACTTTAGAGCCCCCAAAATAGTAAAATGGACCATGCTAAGCAGCACTACAGTAGTTAAAGCAGAACTGATTATTTTGAAACTAACAGAAGTTTGAAGTTCTCTTTGCAATGACATGGATGGAGTTAAAGAGTATTATGCTAAATGAAATAAGTCAGAGAAGGGCAAATACTGTATGATTTCACTCACAGGTTGAATTTTAGAAAACAAAACAAAAAAGCAAAGGGGGTAAAAAGAGAGAAAGGCAAACCAAAAAAACAGATTCTTAACTATAGAGAACAAACTGATGGTAACCAGAGGGGAGATGGGTGGGGTGATGGGTGAAATAGTTGATAGGGATTAAGGAGTACACTTATTGTGATGACCACTGGGTGATGTATGAAAATACTGAATCACTATGCTGTACACCTGAAATTAGTATTACACTCTATATTAACTAACTGGAATTTAAAGAAAAACTTTTTTTAAAAAGGTAGTTTGGAGTTCTCTATACAGGAAAGATTTAGGTTAATGTTTTTAAAACTGGAATATTCTGAAGTATTCTCAGGAATCCTTCAGTTCTGTACGAGAAAGTTTTTTTTTTTTTAAGTTTTTATTTATTTACTTTGAGAGAGCGCGAGTGCGCATACAAGCACAGGGGAGGGGCAGAGAAGAGAGGGAGAGAATCACAAGGAGGTTCCACACTGTCAGCACAGAGCCTGACGCAGGGCTTTATCTCACAAACTGGGAGATGATGATCTGAGCTTAAATGACTAAGCCACCCAGGTGCCCCTGAATGAGAAAGTTTTTAATTTTTTTTGCCTATGTTTTATTTTTATTTCTGAGAGAGAGAGAGACAGCATGAGGAGGGGAGGGTCAGTGAGAGAGGGAGACACAGAATCTGAAGCAGGCTCCAGGCTGTGAGTTAGCTGTCAGCACAAAGCCCGACACGGGGCTCGAACCCAAGAACCATGAGATCATGACCTGAGCCAAAGTTGGACACTTCACCGACTGAGCCACCCAGGCGCCCCAGAGTTTTTAATTTTTAATTTTCACTTGCATGTTAATCACAAAATAATCATAAGCATATTCTAGATCATCTGCACGTATTCTCAACAGCTAGTTACCAATATAAGATTTCAGGGCTTAAATTTGGTTTGTGATAATGATAGTGTGTACCTTAATAATTTGCTGTAGTACCTTAATTGTCACAGATTAAAGAGAAGTATAGAAGCAGCTCTAAAACAAAAACTATTGTGGCATAAGTAAAGGTTGTGGACTCGTTTCAGAGTGCTTTAAATTTTTTTTAATGTTTTTTATTTAATAAATAGGAGAGAGAGAGAGAGACAGCGTGAGCAGGGGCGGGTCAGAGAGAGAGGGAGTCACAGACTGAAACAGGCTCCAGGCTCTGAGCTGGCAGTCAGCACAGAGCCCGACGCGGGGCCCGAACCCACGAACCGTGAGATCATGACCTAAGCAAAAGTCGGACGCTTAACTGACTAAGCCACCCAGGCGCCCCCAGAGTGCTTTAAATAGAGTCCTGGTTCTCAAGTTTTAACATGTGCTGGAGCCACAGAGAGGGCTCACTAAAAGAGTGCATGTTTCTAATTTAGTAGGATGAAAGCTGACAATTGGCATTTCTATGTTTCCAGGTGATGCTGATGGTTCAAGGATAACATTTGAAAATTACTAGATAGAGAAAAGTGGCACAAAGTAAGTAATACAGGCATGCTGAACTCAAAAGAAATAGGACTACAAGCAATGGGCATTGTATGGAAGCCAATTTAACAATAAATGATATTAAAAAAAAAAAGAAAGAAAGAAATAGCACTACAGCCTGTTTGGATATTAGTCATAAGATGAACTGGTTCCCCCTGACAAAAAAGGCAGCCATAGCTACTAAAATTTCTAAATTGCAATGAGTAGCAATTCAGTTTCAGCAAAATATCATTAGCTGCCACACTGACTGAATATTAACTCTTTGTTTTCATTGGTTTTGTAGCTTTACTTCTATTAGTTGGTGAAACTGTTTTGATTTTCAAATCATATAAAATCTCTAAGTATAGGGAACATTACAATAAAAACAATTCAAGATAACATCAAGATCTGGGAAATATTTTCCCTTCAAAGGGGCTCTGTACATTATTCAAAGCTGGCAATTGAGGATGCTAGCATAACTACATTTTGCATATGAATCTAGCATGGCTATATTATTTTACAGAAAATAAGACAATTTACACATTTCTAGCCTTCTGCCCTCACCAATAAAATAACCTGGATTACAGTCAACTTGAAATACAGCCATTGCATTATCAAAATCTGCACACAGAATACCAGAAATGAACAGAACTCCACAGGGGTCTCACCATTGCTGCTGGTTTTTGCATTCTTTGCCAGTTGTGCACGAGTAGCAGCAATCAAACTATCATGAGCCAATTCCTGCACCCGGAGGAACCATGGAATACTACTGTCCGTGCTCTCACTGGAGAGGAAATCATTCCCTGAATCCTCTGCCTCATCTTGTACAAATACTAAGTGCTCAGCTGAAGAGCCCAGACCTGGAAGAAACAAAGAAGATATATTAAAGTTACCCATCAAGTAATCCTTTTATCATCCCTGCCTCAGATACATGTGTCCTGAAATCAGCTATTCCAGATTTTCACCTCTCACCTCAAGCTTCTGTTCTCCTACATTAGTTTATCACTTTTCCACTCCCAGCCAACAGGCTTGTCTTTCTTACCTCCTCCTGCTTCTGGGGCAAAGCTGTCCTCCCTGGCAAACAAGCTAACCCTCACCTCTAGAATGCTGACCCTAACCTTCAGTTACCTCCTCTCTGCCATCTGCAAGCCATTCATCCCTACTGGCCACCTTACAACCTCCCTTTTTATAGCCTTTAAATCTGTCTCGCCCATTTTTATTTTTAACCAGAAGAGAAAATCCCTGTACTTCTCTAGCTATTCAGTGTCTCACAGTCAAGTTTCCTAAACAAGCGTAACTTCTAACTTTTGTATCCGCTTTCTCACCCGCTATCCACTCCCCACCTCTAACCCTGGCCTCCACACCTCCACTACCTCAGCAACAAGTGCTCTTGCAGAGGTCACCTGATAGACACTTCCCAGCCCTCTCTCATTATCCCATCTTGTGGTATTTGTACTACGTTTCTTCTTTAAGATCTTTTCCTCTCTTGGCTTCTCCCACACCGCTCTCCTTGTTTTCTTTATCTCTGCCTAGCAACTCCTTACCATTCTTCTGTTACCCTTTTATGTGTTGTTTTTTTTTTCAGGATCCTAGATTTTCTACCATTCTATTTATGCTCCTGAATCAAAGATTCCATGTTTGCTGTTTTATACATTTCCTGAATGCTGATAAGCACCAAAATAACTTACTTCACACAAGAAATTCTCAAATTCTAGATTCCTATTTCTAACTCTCTAAAGAATACCTCCTCATGAATGTCCCTCTGAGACACTAATATCAATTAGCACAAACTGGAACTAATCATCCTTCCCACAAACCCTGTTCTTGGGTTATCTTGCTGAATGCAACAACCTAATTTCCCAAACAAGAAACTTCTGAGTCATTCTAGGATCTGCCTTCTCCCTCTACACATTCAACTGATCACCAGACTATACCAATTCTCTAAAATAATAAAAATAAGACTTCTTTCCATTATAAGTACAACTGAATTAAATATGCCCCACCCCTAGTTTTTTTCTTAAGCATTAGCACAGTTCAGAAAAGGAGAAAGAATACCTGCTCTTGTTAGGTTAAGAAGAATAAAAGAAGTGCTATCACTTGGCTGTAGATCTTGCAACAAGCTAGGAGACTCAGGAGTGGACAAAAACTCCGGGGACTTCTGTACAGTCTGAGCCCTCGTCTCTTCTCCGTCTGGGCCCACATTCACCTGAAGGCTTCTCAACACAGCCGAGGAAGGGACCTCCTTGGAGGAGTTTGTATGACTTGGAGTATCATCTAGCAAAGGGAAAATACCATGGCTTTATGTAGCACCTATCTCCAAGGAGCTCACTGCTGAAACACAGCACCTAATACCCTTATGACATCCCTTATGCAGCAGCATTATTTTACAAATACAAAATCGGCCTCAGGAAAGAACAAAGAGATAACTTTAAGTCTGAAAGGGAGTCAGCCAAAATGTGAAGGATAGACTCATCTGACACTTGGCAGTAACCAACCATCCACATTTGGACATTTACAGACATTTGTCTTTGAGGCCAGAAGTCAGTACTTTTCCCTTGAAAAATATAGTTATACAATGAATACTAACTCAAGAATGGATCTAAAGTTTTATTTTTCTTGAGAAGAAGTCTCTCCCTTTAATTTTTATAGCATGTGACAGCTCTGTTGAGTCATTAGAGGGAAAAATCACAGCCTGAGAAATAATTAAAATTTTATAGAATCACCAATATGTTTTATTATACTTCTGGGTTTACACTGAAATGTAAAGACATAATACAGAAGACTTGTTCTCTACAACTTTATTCTAAGGGCAGGGATAAATTTACAAAGGTTTTGGTTGCAATAAAATGAGCAACTGCATTACAGTGCCAAAGCATCCAATGTCTTCAGGAATTTCATTCATCTTTATAAAAGGCAGGTAATTTTCTTCCCTTTTTTTAAAAAGGAGATAACAAATAAGATTACAGGAATGAAAGTGGAAGCCTAGAGACAGTATTGCCATTTCAAAGCCTAATGAAATAGCACAACATGAATGTACTTAATGCTACAGAACTGGCTAAATGGTAAATTTAAATGGTTAAAATGGGTAACTGGTTAAAACGGTAAACCTTAGGTTATGTATAGGTTATCATACACACACAAAAATCTAATAAAGTTCAGAGCAGCATTGTCTGTCATAGTACAACACTGGAAAATAACTAAATATTCATCAACAGTGTTATGGATAAAGTTGTGGTTACACTCACATAACAGAACACTATACAGCAATGAAACCAAACCAACCACAGTTATACACCCAAAGATTAATCTCACAACTATACAGTAACAGAAGAAAGGCACAAAAACGAACATTCAAACAGTTTCATTCATTTAAAGCCTAAAAACACCTGAGATTAAACTGCATTGCTTAGACCTGGGTAGTTGAACTTAGAAAACAAATAACGGTTAAAAAATTGAGGATAGTGGTGACCTATTGAAAAACAGGAAGGAACCCAGGGAGGGCATGGGAGCTGGCAAGGTCCTACTTCTTGAATAGGTGGTAGGTATCTTCTTTATAACAATTCCTCAAAATGCACTAGCATGGCACCTGGATGGCTCAGTTGGTTAAGTGTCCGACTTTGGCTCAGGTCATGATCTCACCGTTTGTGGATTTGAGCCCCGCATTGGGCTCTATGCTGACAGCTAGCTCAGAGCCTGGAGCCTGTTTCGGATTCTGTGTCTCCCTCTTTCTCTGACCCTCCCCTGTTCATGCTGTCTCTCTCTCTCAGAAATCAATAAAACATTAAAAAAAATTAAAAACAAAAAAAATGCATAAGCATATGATTTTAGATTTTTCTGTATCTATCACATTCCCCAACTAAAAAGAAAACATATATCATTCATGGAATGATACACATATACTTAAGAAGGAGAGGAATAAGGTCAAGGAGGTACATGCAGATACGTTTGTGTTTGTAATATTGTTTTATGAACTGGGAAGTACATGGGTTTTCATTTATTATTACTGATAACTGGTTATCTAAAATATTTTTAATCAGAGTGCCTGGCTGGCTGAGTCCAAAGAGCAAGTGACTCTTGATCCCAGGGTCATGAGTCTGAACCCCACAATGGGTGTAGAGATTACTTAAATGAATATAAAAAAATTTTTAAGTTTTTATTTCTTTTGAAAGAGAGAGAGAGCATGACCAGGGGAGGAGCAGAGATAGGGAGAGAGAGAGAATCCCAAGCAGACTCCACACTGCCAGTATAGAGGCCAACACAGGGCTCGAACCCACAAACCGTGAAATCATGACCTGAGCCAAAATCAGGAGTTGGTGCTTAACCAATTCAGCCACCTAGGAGCCCCAATAAATAAAAACTTATTAAAAAAATAAAAAATAAGTAAAATACTTTTCATCAAAATTAAAACTAAAAGTTAATGTAGAAAAGAATATTGATGCTTTTGTTCCTTCATTATTTCACTTCATTTATTGCTAAAATATTCAACAAATTAAAATTGGGAGAGAAAAAAATTTTTTATGCTTAATAAAAATCAAAACTTATTAGCACATGGAAATTTATACAGTTTGAAAATCCAGAAGAATTTGGACTCAAACATACCAGTCAAAAAACAGGAGCTGAATATAGAAGATATGGGAAAGCTAGGGGGCTAGATACCGAAACCTTAAGTCAACATTGGTTGGTTGAATATATCTGCCCTTCTTGAATCTGTAAACATTGAAAAATATTTTAAAGTCACTTCAAAAAATCAAAACAGGACACCAGAAGTAACCAGAAGACTTTGTAACATATAAGCTATCACCAATCACCAATAGGTGCCCCTGCCCTGATTTAATATCAATACATTATGAGTAACTTGTTCTGTGAGTGTTCTGCAAGACAAGCAAACATTTCTACTAAATTTTAACTTGACAAACGAACAATGTTTGCAATACGAGTAGCATGTGACACCGAACATTACATGATCATAACTAAGCCAATGGTTCTTCTCTCTCCCTCTCTCTCTCTCTCTCTCTCATTCACTTGCTTGCTGTGGGATTGTGGGTGATCGCCTCCCATGCTCAGATGCTCGGTCTCAGGCCACGGTGTTTGTCAGAAATCAGTGACTTTTCAGAACACTGGAAGGTGCCCACAGCTGGCACTAGTGTATTTTTTGTCACCTCAAAGCACCCATGGACAGTCAGTCCTTTGCTTTTCCATACACAATAAGCTTCGGAATACTTTGTTTCATTCTAGACCATTGGATAGATTCTTTGTTAAAATTGCACGAAAAAAAAGATTTCATTGAACCAGTAGATAGTAGTGATTCCATAAGTGACAGTGAAAAGTCATCCTACACAATAACCCTTCTCTCTCTGGTCTCTCTCACTCACACCAACCATGAAGGTTTTCAAAGGTGAGTGCAGGTTACTTTGTTTATTTTTCTTTACATTTTGTATTTTATTATTTTGTATTATACTACAGTATTGTAATCATTTTTATATGAATATTTTGGGTTGTGGAATGAATCATCTGAGTCTCCATTATTTCTTATGGGGTAATCCACTTTGATATATAAGTGCTTTGGATTACAAACATGTTTCCAGAACAAATTATGCTCACAAACCAAGGTTTTATAGTATTCCAAATTTTAAATATTCCAATTTCCAGAAAATAAAAAATTCATTACACCCAAAAACAATGCTCACCTTTCTAACAGTCAAGTGATAGGATCTCCTTCTCCCCATCCAAAATTAATCTCACTACCTACGATCAGCATTCTACCTCCTCCTACCTCTCCTGGAGACTCCCCACTAATTATCCATTCTTTCTGTCTGCAGCTTCTCTAATTGCCCTTTCCTCTTAGCATAAAACCATCCTCAAATATTTTAGACCTTAAAAAAGAATTCTGCCATCTACCTTATGTCCTCTTTTTCCTCCCCTAGCAAGAGAGCCTTTAGAAAGTGTATTTACTTCCTCAACTACACTTAGCTTGCACGGATACCTTGACCCACTGCAGCCTGGCTTTCCACTCCCTTTCCAGGGAACAGGTCCTGCCAAGGTCAACAATGGCCTCATTGGCCCTATCTCATTGGAACAGTCCCTATCTCCTGGGCCTCTTAGAAGCATCTGACACACTGACTCTCCTGTTTTACCCTGTACCTTGAATAGGGAGTTCCACCTTGGTCTTTTCTCCTCACTCTCACATTCGGTGAATGATCCTATCCATTACTATGGCTCAAACTACAAATGCACTTGTGACTTCCCTGGTTGCTTATTCTCCATGATTCCTAATTTTTACAGTTGCTACCAGATATCCCATCTCATCAGTATCACAGAGCAGACTAAGCCCTTAAGACTTGCTTATCTTATTTCTTATGATCTTAATTTTTACCTGGTAACATTAGCCGACTGCATTCTGAGGCCTCAGTCACCGGAAGGAGGGACAAGCAAGTAATGTCTTTAGCTTCCGATTCCACTAGCCCCTGTCCCAATGGGATGGACGTATTCTGAACAAACTGTACCAGGAGCTGAGGGTGTGGGGGAGACAATATTGAAACATACAAGTTGTTAGGAATGAATCTAAACCATTGAATTTACCAAACGTTGATAATGTAATTAAGTCTTCATTGCTTGCTAGTTTCAACCACATTCATAGAAAAACTAGATTAACTACAAAATAACACTTAAAGTTATTGTTATCAAGTACACTGTTCTAAAGAAAAGCTGAATTATATAATTAACCTCTATCACATTCCATCAGAGAAAATATAAAAACAATTATATTTTTAAATGAAGGCTATTAAAAAGTCAACTGCATTGTACTGATTACATTTTACAAAGCACTTTTTTTGTGTAGTGGCTCATTTAATCCTCAGTATAATTCAATAAGATTGAACATGGTATTTTAAAGACAGGGGATCAAGTTGAAGACATCAAATGACTTGTGTAAGGTCACATGACTACTTAGGAGAAGTAAGAGTCTTCAAACTCATGTACCCTGATTCCAAATTCATTGACCTTTCTTTCCACTATGCAACACAGATGTACTAAAATTTAAGTGAGAAAAATGAATAAAAATAAAAAATGTTTAAATAATCTAATCACATTTAGGAAGAAAACACTTTCAGACATATATAAAATTAATTTAAAAATGGTTGTGGTAGTAAAAATTTACATATAGATACATACATACACATATATACCATACATAAAAATTCTGTCATTATGTAATTACCTAGATTTATACTAACTTACACTTAAATAAATCTAAAAAGTGATAGGTAAACACAAAGTTTTTAAACTTTTGAGAAAGTACTTAGTGATAGAAAAAATAATAAACTAGTAGTTACAATCAAAACCATATGGCCCACAAAAACCTAAATTATTTACTATCTGGCTCATTACAGAAAGTTTGCTGACTCCTGAACTAAGGACAAACTTTGGAAGATAGCCCACAAAAAAATAAAAATAAATAAGTAAAAAGTGCTGTCTTGGCTCACCTCTGGTTTGGATTCTAACTCATCTGATAACATTGATTCAGCTTCCAAATCCTATAGCTGCTCAGGGGACAGGTTAAAAATTTGATTCAGAGTCAATGACACTTTCTTCTTATGCTCATATTCCTTTAGAAATGCTATGCTTTCCCTTTAAGATGCTGTGCTGAGCCTAAAAAAAAAATAAGAGAGAGAAAGAATTAGAGTAGTGGAAAAATGTAGCTAAATAAACAAAGGCACTTTTCCACATATCCAAAAATCACAACTAGCAAGCGAATGAAGAATTCAGCTCAAAACACTTGTTTTAAAATAGAACAAGCCCAATACATGTCAAAATCCATTAAAACTTGTATTTGGAGAATTCCTACTTCTAATAATCTATTTTAGAAAAGTTCTTAAAAATGGAAAAAGGTTTAACAATAGTGCTCCCCTATGACCCAGCAATGGCACTGCTAGGAATTTACCAGAGAAATACAGGAGTGCTGATGCATAGGGGCACTTGTACCCTAATGTTCACAGCAGCACTTTCAGCAATAGCCAAATCATGGAAAGAGTCTAAATATCGATCAACTGACAAATGGAGCAAGAAGATGTGGTTTATATATACAATGGAATACTACATGGCAATGAGAAAGAATGAAATCTGGCCATTTGTGGCAACGTTGATGGGAACTCGAGGGTATTATGCTAAATGAAGTAAGTCAGGCAGAGAAAGACAGATATCATATGTTTTCACTCATATGCGGAACAGGAGAAACTTAACAGAAGACCATAAGGGAAGGGAAGGGGAAAAAACTGTTAAGGAGAGGGAGGGAGACAAACCACAAAAGACTCTTAAATACTGAGAACAAACTGATGGTTGATGGGGGGTGGGGGAGAAGGGAAAATGGGTGATGGGCATGGAGGAGGGCACTTATTGGGATGAGCACTGGGTGTTATATGGAAACCAACTTGACAATAAAGCATATTAAAAAAATTTTTTAACGGAAAAAGGTATAAGCCCAAAGAATTTCTTGTTAGTATCTGTAATAATAAACAACTGCAAGCAAGGTATAAATAGACATACATACCCAACACTCAGGGAATAGTTAATGAGGTTATGGCACTTTCACTTAAAAATATGGTTATGAAAATAATGCAACAACAAAAAGTGCTAATGGCATGTTAAATTACAAAAACAAAATGCAGAAGTATATGCTTGCTATTATTAAAGCTAGTTAAGAGGAAAGTAAAAGGAAATTTACACAACTATAACAGTAGCTATGTTAGGTGGTACAGGCTGGAGTGACTTACTTTTCTTTTCTCAATTTCCTCATCTTTCTAAAAGTAGTTACACAGTGAAAATTTGAACAGTGTTTCCCAAAAGTCCCTTGGGACCCTGATGCAGCTGTTTTCTGCTATTATTAAAATTCTTACTTTCTTATAGCTTAATTTTTTTTCAGAACTCTGACAAATGAGTTCACTTTATTTTGTACAATTGTTGCTAAAATTGGGAGCACTGCTATAAACAAACCATACAGTGCAAATGTACCCAGGATGGGAATTTTCAATTAATACCAAGGTTGACTGGAAAGTTAGAATAAAGCAGACTTACTCTACAAAAAGGGCATTTAGCAGTACCTGAATAAATGTTTATTGTCCTTTTGGTTCCTTCTTCTCCCCCTTGCTAGCTTCCAGAAACCTTCATTTTCATCGTAAAAAAACAATTCACAAGATGTAAGTGAAAATGTCCTTTAAGTTTCCCACATAAAATCAAGTAAAATAAATCCCTGAGTTTTCCTTTCACATGTTTTTTCTTATGCAATCACTATACATAATAGTTCAATGTGGTTTATCCATCCCTCTTGTTCACAGAAGGAACTGAGGCTCAGTACATCACTTACTCAAGTTAAGTTTAAGAACCAGAACTTATTAAGTTGCAGAACCAGAACTCACACCTACAGAGCAGGCTGGCATGACCAGTGATTATATCTGTCTACATCTGATCTTGAAACACCAGGATTTAAGAATTTCTTTTCCCCAATTCCAGCTCATCTCAAGAAGCCAAGAAATTACCAAATGTTTGTTTAGGTTATCCTTAAGAATCCTCCAACTTTGAGTTTACAGGATTATAAAATCTCTGAGAAACTAGACAACTATTTACTCTCCTTTATATTTGTTAGGGTTCTTAGAAAAGAATGGTGCTGGCTGCATTTCTATTACCCTTACCTAATGAAAAATGAAAAAAATGAAGTTTATGAATATGTGCACTGAACAAGAGAAAAATCATATACTAGATCTTAGTTCTGCAAAGCTGTAATAACAATGTAAAGAAGGAAGCCCCTTCTCTCTTCTAGCTTAAAAGCCACCTCTAGGTCACCATTTCTCAAGGGTTTATGGCTATCTATGATATCTTTTTATTTCAGTGATAATCTTTTTTTATTTATTTTGAAAGAGAGAGCGTGTGCATGTGAGCGGGGGAGGGGCAGAGAAGGAGAGAGAATCCCAAGCAGGCTCCGTGCTGTCAGCTCAGAGCCCAAGAGGCTTGACGGCAAGCTCTATCTCAAGAACTGTAAGATCATGACCTGAGCCAAAACCAAGAGTCAGATGCATAACTGACTGAGCCACCCAGGTGTTCCTTGTTTCAGTGATAATCTTTAAAAAAAATTAACATAAGCATTTTCTGGGTATGTATGAGAAATGGGTATGTATATTATAATTGAGTTCTGCCCAAGTTTGTGGTTTGTCTGTACACTGTATGAACTAAAGAGAGACTAGGAGCTCAGAAAAGGCAGGCTGACCTCAAAAGAATCTGTGCTTGCAGCACTCAGTATCATATCAAGTATATTGTGTGAATCTCATCTTTAACACAGCAACTCGCTATGTTTATTAGCTGAAAATGTGAACGCAAATATGCAATTAAATTGGTTTCTGTCTTCAATTCCCATCATCCATTTAACAGGTTTCAAAAACTGCAACTAAGTCTTTAAGTAACAGCTTCACTGAGATATAATTCGTATACCATACAATTTACTCATTTAAAGAGTTCAGTTCAATTGTTTTTATTATATTCACAGAGTTGTACAACCACAACCACAATCAATTTTTTAAACTTTTTAATATTTATGTATTTTTGAGAGAAAGAGAGAGAGCAAGCATGAGCAGGGGAGGGGCAGAGAGAGAGGGAGACATAGAATCCCAAGCAAGCTCCAGGCTTGGAGCTGTCAGCACAGAGCCCCCCACAAAGGGCTCAAACTCACAAACCACAAGATCATAACCTGAGTCGAAGTCAGACGCTTAACCAACTGAGCCACCCAAGCGCCCCACACAATCAATTTTATAACAACTTCATCATCCCAAAAAAGAAACCCTATACCCATTAGCAATCACTCCTCATTTTCTTACAAACCTTCCCCTGACCAGGCCTAGGCAACCACTAATCTATTTCTGTCTGTGTGGATTTGCCTATTCGGGACATTTCATATAAATGGAATTATAGGGGCGCCTGGGTGGCTTAGTCGGTTGGGCGTCCGACTTTCGTTTAGGTCATGATCTCGCGGTTCGTGGGTTCGAGCCCCACGTCGGGCTCTGTGCTGACTGCCAGCTCAGAGCCTGGAGCCTGTTTCAGTCTGTGACTCCCTCTCTCTCTGACCCTCCCCAGCTCACGCTGTCTCTCTCTCTCTCTCTCTCTCTCTCTCCTAGAAATAAATAAAAAATATTAAGAAAAAAATAAATGGAATTATAGATGTGATCTTTTGTGCTTGGCTGCTACCACTAAGCATAATGCTTCCAAGGTTCCTCCCTCTTGTAGCATGTATCAGTATTTCATTTCTTTTTATTGTCAAGTAACATTCTTTTGTATAGATACACATTTTATTTATCCAAGTATCAGTTAAGGGACATTGGGTTATTTCTACAATTTGGCTATTATGAATAATGCTGCCATGAACATCCATGTGCAAGTTTTTGTGTGGACATATGTTCTCACTCTTTTGAATATACACCAAGAAGTGGAATTGCTAGGTCATATGGCAACTCTATGTTTAACCTGGTGAGGAATTACCAGGCTGTTTTCCAAAGTGTCTACACCATTTCACAATCCCACCAGCAGTGGATTTCTCTACATCCTCACCAACACATTATTATAGCCCTCTTAGTGGGTGTGAATGGTAACCCATTGCGTTTTGAGCAGCATTGCCTGATAGCTAATGATTCTGAGCATCTCTTCATGTGCTTATAGGCTATTTGTACATCTTTCTTTTTTTTGATGTTAGAAATATTTTATTTTTTATTTTTTTGCTTATTTTTTTCTTAGTTTATTGTCAAGTTGGTTTCCATATAACACCCAGTGCTCATCCCAACAAGTGCTCTCCCCCATGCCCATCACCCGCCTTTCCTTTTCCCCACCCCCATCAGCCCTCAGTTTATTCTCATCTTTTTAGGAGAAATACTTATTCAGATTTTTGGCTCATTTCTAAAATTGATTGGTCTTTTTATTGTTGAGTGTATAAGAGTTCTTTATATATTCTAGATATAAGCTCCTTATCAGATAAAGGATTTGCACAACCTTTTTCCCATTCTGTGTGTTATCTTCTCGTTTGCAAGGCAAATCTTATCTTTATTTGAACAAGGCAACTCTAACTCTACAGTTATCAAACAAAACCTCATTAAAATTGTCATTCAAGGACTTCTAGTCTTAGTTAAATGTAAGATCCTATTATCATAAGCTGCTTAACAATGTCTTGACACTATAAATACTACCTTGTATGATATTCTCTGGATGAGTATTACTAAAGGTAAATGTAAAAAATGAAATATATTATTGAATCCAAGGCTAAATTTTTCCACCATTCAATTCAACATTAAGTACTTCATTTCAGCAATACAACATCTCTACCATATAATATGAATGATATTTTGAATTTTGTTTTATGGTGTGGTATACTTACTCATAAAAATCCAATCCATGGCAACAACTGATATAATCCTAACAACCTAAACTGTACTATGTACACAGTTCCTTAGAGTCATCAAAACATATTAGGCTGCTAATATTATAACAAGTTTGTATGGTCCCAGGCAGGTAACTAGGCTGATCTTGGTGACCACTGAGTAGTGTATCAAATTGTGGTAACATATCGAATTGTCAAATCATTAAGTTGTACACCTGAAACTAATTTAACACTGTATGTCAACTGTTCATCAATTAAAAAATATATATATAGGGGCACCTGGGTGGTGGCTCAGTTAGTTAAACGTCTACTCTTGGTTTTGTTACTCTTGGTTTCAATTCAAGTCATAGTCTCACAAACCCCTGTCAGGCTCTGCATCAGTGATGCAGGATTCTCTCCCTTTCCCTCTCTCTCTGCACCTCCCCTGCTCATGGGCTCTGTCTCTCTCTCAAAAAACAAAAACCAAACAAACAAAAATACTTAAAAAGAAAAAAAAGAGCTATGTAAGAGGGATAAGAATTACTACCTAGCTTTATGTCTGAGTATATTTAGTGTAATCATGATAAAAATAATTTGGCAGTATGGGGACCACTATAGTGTGCAATGCAAAGTTTTTCCTTTAAATGCAGTCTGTATAACATGGGAATGAATGGGACTGCTCTTATTCAAAAGGAAGCTGTTTTCAAGTTAATTATGGGTCTCAAGATTTCTTCCCAGGCCTTCTTACGCTATTAATTAATATACTGGAAATGCAACTAAGTAGTCACCTACATCACCCCAAATTATTTTTATTACTTTTTTTTGAGAGACAGCATGCACCCACAAACATAGGCGCAGAGAGAGAAAGAGAGAGGAAATCTCAAGCAGGCTCAACACTCAGCATGGAATCCGACATGGGGCACAACCCACAACCCTGGAATCATGACCTGAACCAAAATCAAGAGTCAGATGCTCAACCCACTCCCAAATTCTTTAATGCAGACACTAATATTTGTTCATTTTATTTTGTATCTTTACCTGGTACACAGGCAAAATATATATCCTTATTTCCTAAATTACTAATTTAGCCCATTTTAAATAATAAAAGAGATAATGACATTTAACCACAACAAACCAAGAGTAGGTCCATCAAATCATATTTTCCACAGATCATAAATAAGGCGTCTTGGTTCTGGATAGAGTTCACAACAAAACAAACTGATCTCATAAATCCAGGGATTAGTCTAATAAATACTACTAATAAATACGAAATAAGTAGTACTAGTCAGACCCTTTCTCCCTCTACCCATGCCAACAACTGAATTTTACTGTGTGCACCGTTCTTTTGGCCATCAAAGCACATTAGACGATTAAAGAAAACAATCTTGGTCTAGCACAAATTATATTTTTTAGATACCCACTGTCCTACCACTATTATACTAATAGTTAATAGCAGAATATATTAATATGTTATCCCATAGTCAGCTTAAAAGTTAAAACGAATGCAGGCAATACAAATCTTTGCAATGAACCAAAGCAAAGAATACAGGAAGGCCTAAAAAGTTCTGTAAATTGGTAATGAGAAAACTTACAACAAAAGCGAAGCAGATAGAAGAAAAAAGTGATCTCTATGATCTAGACCATCCTGAGAACAATTCTCCTTCTGTTTTTAGCCAAATAAACAAATCCTGAGAACTGAAGTCTAATAAACTGCATTCTTCTACAGTACACTCAACAGCATCCAGCAAATTATTCATTAACGCTAAGTAGCTGAACAAGTTAAAGAAGCTAAGACAGATATGTCTATTAAAAAAAAATTCCAAGGTCTCTAAAGCAGAAATCTAAATCCTGCCTCTGACTTTTTGGTTGAGACCTAGGCAAGCTACTCAACTTCTTGGCCGTAGGTAACTCATCTGAAATACAGATGAAGCAAATCTACCTAGGACTATTTATGTATCAGTCAATAGAAATGCTTTACAAAATTCTTCAGAAACAAAGCTCTACATAAATGCTTAAGAGACAAGTAAATCTATCAAATGCTTTATATACTATAAAAGATGAAATCTGCCTTTAATTGAAGGCAGAATGAAATTGAAAAATTTCATGAATTTTTTTAAATAAAACTTACTAAACTGATGTCACAAACTACTTAACAGATTATGTCCCACAGATGAAAAACACTATAATGTATCTTCGAAAATCTAAAATGCATATCTTAAACACAGACTCAGCCATAAAACATAAAACAATAGATATAAACCTGCTATAAATATACATTACAAATCAGCAATTATCATTGATAAGAGTCTTGGGGAAACTGAAATTACTTGAGTCCTTACACAAGACAGGAATTAGTGGTAACACAGTGTCCAGAGGGTGGAGATGGCCTAAAATCAATGCAGGCTACATGGAGAAATATTGGGAGGAAAAACCATGCCAAAATAAACTAAACAAGTAAGAGAGGAACAGAACTGATACAGGTCTCTTGCATCAGTCCCAACTGCCATACAAAAGGGACTATATTCCAAAGGGAAAGATGACCAAGGCCTTTTACTACCCTGCTCAATAAAGAAACAGAACGTCATTGTATCAGCTTCTAAAAAGTAATGTGATTCCACCCTAGGAAAACAAAGCCCAGAATATCAATACTGTTCTTACTTGACAGAGGCAGAAAATGGCCTTGACCTTGACCCAGTTTTGGAAAGAAGGGAGGGAAGGGGTAAGAAAAAAAGGGGAGAAATTGAGAAACACTGTGGTCCCAACTGGTCACCAATCTGCTTCTCAGCTCTCTCCATTTCTACCTGTATCTGACCACAGACATAGACCCAAACAATGCTTCACTAAAGCTGAAAAAACTATGACAAAGATTCTACTAATGGCAGAGAATTACAAAGGCCAAAAATTAAAATTAAAAAAAAAAAGGGCAGTTTAAATTTTGGTATAAAATGGTAGTCATAGGGGTTCCTGGGTGGCTTAGTCAGTTAAGCATCAACTCTGAATCTCGGCTCAGGTCATGATCCTAGGGGTAGTGAGATCAAGCCCCACATTGGGCTCCTCACTGAGTATAAAGCCCCTTCCCCATCTCTCTCTCTTCTGCCCCTCTCCTCAGCTCATGCTCACACACTCTCTCTCTTAAAATAAATATTAATTAACAACAATAATAAGATAGTAGTCCTAGAAAAAGAAAAGCCAAGTAACTTCTTATATTCATATCTAGTATATTACAGGAGTTGATTAAATTCTAATAGTAAAGTGGTAACAGGTACTAATGAAAAAAAATTATAATATAGAACTGTGAAGCCAGAATGAATCTTACCAATACAGCATTCATCCTGGGCCTTCCTTTTTCCTTCCCAGGATCTGCTGAGGTGTTCTATTCCCACAGCCTTCATTTTTACTCTAGTCACCTCCCCCTTTCTCTGCAAACCTTCAGAGCCAAATTTATCAAAAGACTTGTCTTCACTTTTTCATCTCCAGTCATTACTCAATCCCAAGACTTCACCAAAATTTCTCTTGTAAAGGGTACCAAAGATCTTCATGAACCAAACCCAATAGACACTTTGCAGTCCTAATCTTACTTGACCTTTGCAATGAACAACTATTGTTTTTAATTGTCCGACATGCATCTCCCATTTAGGCGACAGAATATTGTGTTTGGGATATAACCCCTCCCTCACTGGATACATCTTCCGTGAGACTATAGAGTAAGGTGTTCTTTCCTTCACTGACCAACTGTTGGACACTTGACCCACACTGAGACACTTTTCCTCAGAATGTGAATTCTGAAAGAAATAACAAAGGGCTGAAAACTGCTCATTCCCCAGTAACGCAGCTAGCAGCCTCCCGTGGGGCTGCTCAGATTCCTGTCCTTTATGAAGCCAAGGTCTTCATCATTTCCTTTGATCCTATCAGCTGCCCACAACCTTGTTATAAATTCTTCTTCCGAAGCAAACTGGTTACTTGCAACCAGAGACACAACTAGTATTATCCCTTAGAAACACTGCCTCCTTCCTCAAACTTTACTCTCTTTGCTTCCAAGATACATGTCCCTCACTTTACTCTTATGTCATTGCCATTCTTCCAGTTTCCTTTGGTAACCTTTTTGTTAAGTTTACTTATTTACTTTGAAAGAGTGAGAGTGAGAGTGAGAGCGAGAGCGAGAGCGAGAGCGAGAGCGAGACAGGGAGGGAGGAAGAGAGAGAGAGAGAATTCCAAGCAGGTTCTGCACTGTCAGCAAAAAGCCCAATGTAGGTCTCGAGCTCACTGTGAGATCATGATCTAATCCAAAATTGTATGCTTAACTGACTGAGCCACCCAGGTGTCCGTCTTTTGGTAACTTCTATACTCTTCCTGCATGCAGCCTCTAAATATTAATATTCCTCAGGACAGTATTCAGGACCTCTCCTCTTGCTACACTCTCCTCCTAGTATAAACTTATGGCTTTAAATGATAGTCTCCAAAATTTTTTTAAGTTTTTATTTAAACTCCAACAAGGTAACATACAGTATAATATTAGTTTCAGGTATACAATACAGTGAATACAGTGATCCAACAATTCATTACAACACCAGGTGTTCATCACCAAAGGTTTTTTTTTTTTTTTTTGAGAGAGAGACAGAGAGAGACAGCATGAGCCGGGGAGGGTCAGAGAAAGAGGGAGACACAGAATCCGAAACAGGCTCCAGGCTCTGAGCTAGCTGTCAGCACAGAGCCTGACGCGGGGCTCGAACCCACGAACCGCGAGATCATGACCTGAACCGAAGTCGGACGCTTAACCGACTGAGCCACCCAGGCGCCCCAATCACCAAAGTTTTTGTCTGTAGCCAAGATATGTCCCCTGAGCTGCAGACCTGCATATAAAATTGCTTACTTGACATCTGTACTTAATGTTTTAACTTAGTATCTCTAATGTGTCTAAAATGAATTCTCTCTCAAGCCTGTTTCCTACTCATGTCCTGCCAGTTCCACTCACCACAACGCTCCACTTAAGACAGGACCACTATGCACCCCATTTAGGAGTCATTTTTATTACTTTCTTTCCCTTGGCAATATCCAGACCAGCTGCAAGTCCCACTAAGATTAACAAATCCACCTACTTCTATCCACCACCCTATTTCAGGCCACTATTCACACCTGCCCTAAACTACTGTTAGTGCCAGCTAACTGGTCTCCCTGTTTCTATTCTTGCCTACCTCCATTCTATTCTCTTTACAGTAGTAAATATCATTGTAGGGGCACCTGGGTGGCTCAGTCAGTTAAGCGTCCAACTTCAGCTCAAGTCCTGATCTCATGGTGGTGGGTTCAGGCCCCGCTTCAGGCTCTGTGCTGACAGCTCAGAGCCTGGAGGCTGCTTCAGATTCTGTCTCCCTCTCTCTCTCTGCCCCTCCCCTGCTCATGCTCTGTCTCTCAAAAATAAATAAAAATGTTTTTAAAAATTAAAATATGAGTCCAATTATATCACTCACCTGCTTGAAACTCTGTACGTGGCTTCCCAATGCACCAGCATAAAATTCAAACTCCTTATCCTGGCATGTAAGAACCTAGGTGATCCATTCCTGCTCTTCCAACCACACTCGAATCACTCTCCCTTACTTGCTCACCCAGCTCCAGCCATGTTAGTTCCTTGAACACATTAAGCTCTTTCTGATGTTAGGGATGTGCACACGTCTTTTCCTCTACCTTGGAATGTTTTCACCTCTCGCTTCATTAGTTACCTCTTTTTCACTCTTCTGGGCTCTAACTCTCAACTCATTTATAAAGCCTTTGCCTGATCACCTTATCCAAAGAAGATTCCCCACACTCCCATCTTTCTGCTGCTTCTAATTCCTTTGTTTTTATACAGTATTCCTTTTTTTTTTTTTGGTCTGGCTACTCCCCTAAATTGTAAGCTCCATAAACAAGAGCAGGAACTAGTCTGTCTTGTTTATAACTTTACCTTCTACTACCTAGTACAGTGCCAGGCAAAGTACTATATGCAATATAGAAGGAATTTAGGTCTCCAAGAGTCATTTCTGATACTGTGAAGCTCCAAGGCTGTCTTTACTATGAGATTAAAGGGCTTTCATACAAATTTCCCTGCAAACACTTAGTAGGCACTGAATAAATACCTGTACAATGAATGAATGACTTGGATATAACACCAAAATATCTGCCTCTATTCCTGATCTCTCTCCTAAACTCCAAATTTTCATTTCTAACTGCTTGCTGGGTATCTCCACATAGATATCCATTTCAAACCTAACAATGTCCAAACTTCAGATAATCGTCTCCACCACCAAACCTGTTCTTCCTCCTATATTGTCCGTTTCAATTATTGCCCAATCTTCTTCCCACTCAGCCATAAATTCTACGTCTTCAACTATGTCTCTCATCTTCCATATTTAAATAATCCCAGTAGTTCTAATCCCCCAAATTTATTCCTCCTGTAATGCCCTGTTTAGGCTTCATTATCTTTCAACTACACTATTAAAACAGACTCCTAATTCCCCTTTTTTATTTTTTTAAGTTTATTTATTTTTGAGAGAGAAAAAGAAAGCAGGGGAGGAGGAGAGAGAGAATCCCAAACAGTAGGACTCAATCCCACCAACCATGATATCATGACTTGAGCCAAAACCAACAGTCAACTGACCTAGCAGCTTAGGTGCCCCAAAATTTCCCTTCTCAACCCATCTTTCCATGCAGCCACTCGAATTATCTTTCCAAAACACAGAAATGCTTGTTACTCCACACACTAAAAATCCAGTGCCTCAGAATATTAATCAAATCCTGAAGTATGGCATTTCAAATATTTTACAATCTATCTTCAAATACTGTTCCAGTTACAGCATATCCATATTCTTCAATTAACCCTTTACTCCAACCCACATGGACTATTGAATGAACACACGAGCCTATTTCAGTGCTCAACATCTTTGCTAAGAATAGTTCTTCAACCAATAATAAACACTCCCTATCCAGTTGTGAGTTTTTGAAATCCTTTCCAGACTTTTTTCCCCACCTTTTTAAATGCTTGTTTATTTATTTTGAGAGAGAGAGAGAGTGTGAGTGTGTGTGTGTCTGAACAGGGGAAGGGGCAGAGAGAGGAGAGAGAATCCCAAGCAGGCTCCCCACTGACAGCACAGAGCTTAACAAGGGGCTCCATCCCACCAACAGTGAGATCGTTGAAAATCAAGAGCTGTACGCTTAGCCGACTGAGTCACCCAGGTGCCCCTCCTTTCCAGTCTTTAATATCCAAACTCAAATGCCATCCTCCACTAAGACTCTGATCCCTTCCCTCCAGTGAGAACAAATCTGTCCTTTCTGTAGTGCTGTCACAACACACTATTTCACCGCATTTTAGTAATGATTCTATCCTGCCTAGGCTGTTGTCTGAATGTATACCTTTCTTACTGGTTAAAGTCATTGAATTTATTCTTTCTACTCTCATTAACTTAGTATGATGCTTTGCACAAACTAAGCATTCAGGAAATATCTGCTTAATAATGAGGTAACCCTCTTCATCTACAAAGAAAGAAAAAAAGCTAGAGATTAAGTAACTTGGCAAAAATCAGACATCTACTTAAATGCAGAATTTTTAAAAACCAGAACCTAAATCTTCTGTTTAGCTGACTTTACTCTGTCCATACTAAGATAAAACAGGTGAAATTTCTCACTCCCTAACAACAGATGCCACTATTTCAAAATGTTTCTTTTATTCACTTCGCAAATATGTTGCATTGACCCATGGGCCAAAGAGAAGAAGTACAAATTCTTAAGTCCCAAGTCAGTAATATTTAACTTCCAAATGGTGCCTAAATGCATGTCAAAGCCTCGTGGGATAAACTTTAACAGAAGAAATGCATTATTTTCTCTGAAGAAACGTCGGAGGAGAAACAACCTACGAATGCCTCCAAGACTGTAAACACCCACAGCCCACAGCCTCGGCTTAAAATGACAGGCGAAGAAGCAGCTAGCAGCCAAAGCCCCTCAGAGCCGGCAGCCTTCCTTCTTCTAACACCCAGAAAGTAAGTGCACATATGAAACAAGAGGTAGCTCTGGGTTAGAAATCTCGAAGGCAGAGTCTTCTCGGCATCCTTTCTGCCCCCACCGCAACGGCCTCAGTGTAAGGCCCCAAGCCCGCGGGCAGGGCCCGGCTGCGGGTGCAGTCCAGGAGCCCCTGCCCTAGGGACTCGCTGGCTCCAGCTTTCTCAGGACCGTCAGGTCCCCAAGCCCCGCCCCCACAACCAAGCAAAGGAGTCGAAACAACGGCCCCAAAACGCCCCGAGGCGAAGGGCCAAAGCCGTAGGGCTTCAGACCGGCCGCTCCCGGGCCCGCCAGATAAGGGAGGGGTGCTCAAGGGGGGCGGTTTCCCAGTCCTCTCCGGAGTCGAACTCGGCCCGAGCCCCCGGGGGACCGATACTGGCTCTCTCCCTTTCGGAGACCACCTAGCTGCGCGGGTGTGGCCTGGCCCAACCCCGAGCTCACCTTCCTTTCCCGGGCAGCCGGCTAGCCGTCAGTCGGTCCCGAATTCCGTCCACACACAGCGTCTTCCGGCTCCCGCCGGAAGCAGCGGCAGCGCGGGACAGGAAGTTTGGCCAGCCCCCAACGCTCACACCCACTGGCTCGCCCCAGGCTGGACAGCGGCCGCGCGGTGTGAGGGTCCCGTCGAGGCGCAGATAGCGGGCGGGTGCCGGGCTGTCAGCGCAGGGCTGTGTTCCCGGACGCGAGGAGCTGCGGTCTCTCCGCTCCTATTCATTCCCGACCTTGGGGCCCCGTGGTCTACGAAACCCGAGAAACGGGGTCAGTCCGTGCCAGCCGTGACGTCATTGCTTCCTTGCAGCAGCAGAAGGGGTAGTTTTTCCTGTCAGCTGAGATCAGAACTAGTTACGAGGGAGGCAAGCGAGGAAGAGAGCCCTACTTAAACATTTATAAAAGTTCTCAGTGAAGAGGACCTCAAAGCTTCACTGCCTTAGAAGGGAACTTGCAGAATCCGGTCCTGCATTCCATGCGGGACGGGGTAGAATTGAGACTAAGGTGTGTAACTTTTCTCGTAATATGAATTCCCCAGAGTCTGGGTTCCCTATATTAGGACGGAAAGAGCTGTCGGATACGCACACCGGGGACTAGAACACTTGAGTTCCAGGCTGGACGCCACTTGTTAGAGCTTTGTGCGGTTGACAGACTCTGAAATTATTAATTTTTGAGTACTTGCTGCGTACCAAAGGAGGAGGAACTCAATTAAGATCGTGGTCTGGGAATTAAAAGAGTTCTCTAAGAAAGGCGTTTTCCTCTCTCTCAAAAATAAATAAAACATTTAAAAAAAATTTTAAAAAGGCATTTTCAAGGTTAAACACAAGCCTTGATTTGATGACAGGAACCTGAATGGGTAAGGGAGTAGCAGTTTGGGTGCACAAATGATGGTGATTTAAAAACAAAGTAGAAACATGTAAGAGGAAGGTTAATTCCTCTTTAGATAAACAGAATTTATTACAGGTGTCAAAAGAATATTTTATTTGGAGGTCCCCAGCTCAAGTAAAAGGTTAGAAATAGAGATGTAGATTTGGGAGTTATCAACATACAGACATTTCTGGAGATGAAATGTTCCAGGAAAGGTATATAAATTAAAAAAAAAAAAAAAAGAACACTGAGGTCAACTGGAGTAATTGATTACTAACAGAATTTCAATCTGCTTTCTACAAATATTATAGACAAAAGTATATTGCAGGGTGTACACAGGTGTCCATAAACCAGCACAACACAGAAAAATAGCCTCAATTTTATTATTGTAAATGTTTGATTGAATTGATGAAACAAACCCTCTTATTTAGAGGTTCATTAATAGATCTTGAACATTCACGTTTTCAACCATCTGTTAATTTGTCCAGTCCTGTCATTTTCTTTTTAAGTCCTGTCTTTGCTAAAACTATCTTTATTGTCTTAATCTTTCTAATCACCTAAAACTTCAAGTGATGTTTATATCTATTTGCCCTCGAAATCTTTACACTATATGAGTGTGTGCCTACTAACCAAAAGCAAACCACTTTTATCAATATATGTGTTTTTAAGACTATACAGTAAACTATTTTGCAAAACACAAACAGATCATCCTCTGTAGTAAACTGGTGTCTCAATCGACCTAATTGACCTCAGTTATTTATCTTCTCAACACAAAGCTTTTGCTCTCCTATCCTAAAAACTGCTCCACAAGCCCTAAATTCCCCCCCAAAACCCCTGCCATCTCCATCTCCATAGGGAAAGGCTATCCCTCTTCTATTCTGACACCAAGTTACAGTTCAAGAATTACATAAAGCATTTCCAGATCAACATACATTTACAATGTATCTTCTCAAGCATTCTATTTTTTTTTTCTTCTTGAGAGAAAAAGAGGGAGAGAATCCCAAAGAGGCTCCATGCTATCAACACAGAAAGCGTGACACAGGGTGAGGTCATGTTGACTTCAATCTATTACTGTAAATACTCATGTCAGAATCGGAGAACATATATAATATTGACCATAAAGGGAAAAATATTATCCAACTAGAAAATATTACCTATGATCACATTCAAATTAAAGGCTATCTGTACTCAGGGTCCCTGGGTGTCTTAGTCAGTTATGCGTCCAACTTCAGCTCAGGTCATGATCTCATGGTTTATGGGTTTGAGCCCTGCATTGGGCTCTGATACTGACAGCTCAGAGCCTGGAGCCTGCTTTGCATTGTGTCCCCCTCTCTGTCTGTCCCTCCCCACTCACCCTCTGTCTCTATCTCTCAAAAAATCAAAATTAAAAAAAGCTATCTGTACTCTAAGATTTTTTTTATAAATTTCTTAAAAATGAAATCTGTGTATTTCCTTGATGAAACTGCTTATACATGTTACAAAGAGGTTTCTTCTGAAATGCAAACTATCTGCTTTCCGATATTACCTCCTGTCATCATGGACTGGAATGCAACTAGAAAGAAAAAAAAAATAGGTTATATGAAAACCTAAATGTCACTATCATACATGTTTATCAATAGGTCAAACACATGCAATTAATTTGAATAATTTATTCAATGATTTTAATATTAACTATAGAAGGAACTTTTCATGAAAGAACCTAAAGTGAAATATTGGCAAAGCCACTAAACTAATTCAATTTACAACTTAAAAATGTGTTTTTACCCAAACTAGAAATGTTTAATTGGTATCTACCTCAGTGTTCACTGTTTACAGAATCTGAAGACTAGAAGCAAATAAGTATATGAGGATAAAATGTCAGCAAAAACAATTTTTCAATTACTATTAAAAATAATAGAAATCTGGGGCACGTGGATGGCTCAGTCGGTTAAGTATCTGACTTCAGCTCAGGTCATGATCTCATGGTTCGTGAGTTCGAGCCCCGTGTCAGGCTCTGGGCTGACAGCTCAGAGCCTGGAGCCTGCTTTAGATTCTGTCTCCTTCTCTCTCTGCCCTACCCTGCTCACGCTCTGTCTCTCTGTCTCTCAAAAATAAATAAATATTGGGGCGCCTGGGTGGCTTAGTTGGTTAAGCGTCCGACTTTCGCTTAGGTCATGGTCTCACGGTTCGTGGGTTCGAGCCCCGCGTCGGACTCTGTGCTGACTGCCAGCTTGGAGCCTGGAGCCTGTTTCAGAGTCTGTGACTCCCTCTCTCTCTGACCCTCCCCTACTCATGCTGTNTTTAAAAATAACAATAATAAAAATCAAGCCATAAAGTTTTACTAAATAAAATAAGCATCTGTTATGCCAGGAAAATGAGTAAAATGTATAGTTCTGTTTAGTAAACATATTGACCGAATGTATTAGATATTTTTTCCTAAAAAGGTAAAGAAAAATCAGTTTGATCTAATCTCTTTCATTTGAAACAGACAAAAGAATGTTGACATCTGTGTAGGTTAGGCCAAAAAAAACTTAAATACTGAAAATCTGTTTAATATAATCTTATGATGCCTTAGAACCATTCAATCTGAGTTACCTAGAAGCTAAATGACTTTCATGATACTTTTATGTTTCTTTTTTAAAAATTAAAAAAAAATTTTTTAATGTTTTTTTTATTTATTTTTGAGAGTCAGAGACAGCGTGAGCAGGGGAGGGTCAGAGAGAGAGGGAGACACAGAATCTGAAATAGGCTCCAAGCTCTGAGCTAGCTGTCAGCACAGAGCCCAATGCAGGGCTCAAACCCATGAACCATGAGATCATGATCTAAGCCAAAGTCAGACACTTAACCGACTGAGCCACGCAGACTCCCCACTTATATTTGTTTCATAACTTGTTTCACAATCAAAGAAACACTTATTTGATGACCTGAAATGTGAAAACAATACTTTCTTAAATACCACTAAGATGAACTTTAATGAAGTTTCATTAATCTATTTAAGTAAACATGCAGGATGGTTTTACAGGAAAGAAAGAAATGATTTAAAAAGAAAAAATCCCAGAGAAGTAGAATTAAAGGAAAAAAGGGAATATTTGTGCTAAGTGCTCATGCATGCAATAAATAAACCCACATTCATCTTACCTCCCATGTTTTCCAATCCATTTATCATAGTCTCTTTAATCTGTAAATCAAAATAACCAAATACAGTATTCTTTATACTTTAGCATGTTTATTTACAGTTAACCATTTGAACGACATGGGTGTGAACTATGCATGTCCGTTTATACACAGATTTTTTTTCAGTAAATACAGTACTGTAAATGTGTTTTTCTCTTCCTTGTAACTAGATTCTTAATAACCTTTTCTTTAACTTACTTTAATTGTTAAGAGTACAGTATAAATTATACATATTTATAAATAATTATACAATATAACATACAAAATATGTGTTAGTCAACTGTTTATGTTATCAGTGAGGCTGCTGGTCAATAGTAGGTTACTAGTAGTGTTAGGGGAGTCAAAAGATATATGGGGGTTTTCAACTGCATGGAGGGTGAGAGTGTCAGCACCCTTAACCCCTGAGGTGTTCAAGGTCACCTATAATATTCTTCATTTTGGCAAAGGGCAGCAATACTATTTAGCACTTTCTGATTAAAAATAGATATTCTTCATTTCATGGACATAGCACAGAAAAGTTTCCTACTGAATAATTTTTAAAAATAAAGTCTTCTTAAAAATAAATAAAAATAAAATCCCATTTTCCCATTGTCTAATCTTCAATTGGTAACATCACAAACTCTATAACCTCTTTTCAGAAAACAAAGTATATAAACATAAGCACACACACATATAACTTTGCCTAAATCATTAGCAAGTTTCAAGAACATCCCAGGTCAGGGTCTCTGGACCCCAGATTAATAACTCCTGATTTTCAGCCAGCAACCAAGAGATATATCAGGCTATCCAGGAGGGCAGGAAAGAAGTATAGTGGTGGTGAGGTAGGGGAGTACAAGGAGGGTGCCTAAAAGATTTTTGAGAGAAAGCACAGCTTCTGGGCACCTGGGTGGTCCTGTTGGTTAAGCTACCGACTCTGTCTCAGATCATTAACTCATGGTTCATGAGTTGAAACCCGGCATCAGGCTCTCTGCTGTCAGCGTATACCCCACTTCAGATCTTCTGTCCCCCCCTCTCTCTACCCCTGCCTCGCTGGTTCTCTCTCTCTTTCTCTCAAATAAATAAAATTCAGAAAGCACAGGTTCTAAAACACAGTAGCATTCCATAAATATTTGTTAATGAATATTAAAATTTGATTTAAAAAACACCTATTATAATCTAAGAAAATTAAAAATTAATAAAATTTTAGATAAAGCAACTGACAGGAGAGGATTTCTCAATCAGGAAGTTATACTCACCTGAGAGTAAACTTAATTTACAATATTCAGTACAATTTGGTAGTAATTTCTATTATGAAGCTAACATGTTCGCTATAATAATTTCAAATAATACAAAAGTATATCAAGCATATCAGTATCAATGATATTAATAAAGGATAGAAGCAAGTTCTACCTTTAGCTTTCCTTCTTTAAACCACTGACTCAGCTGTAGAATGCCAGACTCAAATCTGTCCTTATAGTTTAACACCAGAAATCTTTCTCTGCAGTGGGGAAGAAAAGAATAGTGATCAGAGACTATGGAGGGTGAAAGAGTTTAAAATCAAATCATTCCAGAACTCTAACATCTGTTAATCTTTCAAACATTAGGATTTAATCACACAGAATCAGGTCAGATACAGTTTTAGATGTAGTTACACGTAACTACACTCCAAGTATAGTGGGCTTCTGATGTGTTGTCTGGCTAGCATTACAACCCTGTATGGTAATTAGCACTGTGATTTTACATTGTGGGTAATATCCCTTCCCCAATCTCCTGTGACCAAAGCCAGCCCAGTCTGAGTCAGTAAGTATCAGCTTTGGGACTCAATAAAACTGAGAGGAAGAGGGGCACCTGGGTGGCTCAGTCGGTTAAGTGTCTGACTTCAGCTCAGGTCATGATCTTGCTGTTTGTGGGTTCAAGCCCCACATCGGGCTCTGTGCTGACAGCTAGCTCAGAGCCTGGAATCTGTTTCAGATTCTGTGTCTCCCTCTCTCTCTCTGACCCTCGCCTGCTCGTGCTATCTCTCTCTCTCTCTCTCTCTCAGAAATAAATAAAAACGTTTAAAAAATTAAAAAAAAGAGGAAGAGGGCTGTTCTCTTTTTGCTTGGGTTACTAATTTGGTAAAATATAAAACTAGAGGTAACAGTCATCCTCTTGCTCTGCTGCAAGGGAAGATAAAGGACCAGAGCCAACCCAAAAGAAAGCACAGCCCAAAGGTAGAGAAAAACTTGGTGATGCCACTATGCAAACCTTCTGTCCAGCCAATACTAATACTGGACTGCTCAGAAATATGAGTCAAGTAACTTCCTTTGCACTTAAGCCAATGTGAGTTGAGTTTCTATCACTTGGGGGGAAAAAGACTTGCAAAAGATTGATTGAACAGATATGTTTTTTAGAAAGTTTTTTTTGCCAGGGGGTGCCTGGGTGGCTCAGTCTGTTAAGCATCCAACTTCAGGTCAGGTCATGATTTTGCAGTTCGTAGGTTCAAGCCCTGGGAAGGGCTCTGTACTGACAGCTCGGAGCCTAGAGCCTGCTTTGGATTCTGTGTCTCCCTCTCTCTCTATAACCCCCCACCCTCACCCCACTCATGCTCTATCAAAAATAAATAAATGTTAAAAAGAAAAGAAAGTTTTTTGCCAGGGCTCTAGTTAACAAAACCCTAAATACTAAAAACAATGTCCATTTTCAAGTTTTATTCAATAAGGAACAATTATATATGAAGAACACTACATTTCATATACATCTATGATCTTAAAACTCAGGAAAATCTGGTAATAAGGGGAAAAAGGCAGACCATACCTTGTGATGTTTCTTTCTTTTTGGATTGCTTCCACAGCAGATGGTAGTGGAGGAGGATAAGGCACATCTTTGTTGTACTGAGAAATTTGACCACACAGGATGATATGACTGTTCCGATTCATCTGTTCAGAAAAAAAAAAAAAAAATCGATGATTATACCCTGAGATACATGCCTTTCCGATGTTTACTGATTTTATGGCTGCTTCAGCCAAAGCCTCCTTGATCACTATATTTAATCCTTTGGTGCCAATTAATTGATTTTGCTTTGAAGATTTACTCCTTATATGTATTTAAGAGTTTTAATTAGCTTGGAAACAGGTCCGTTCCAAAGGAACAGAGGTACATGAGAGTTTGGTAATGCACAAAAGAATTACTCCGGTATTATCATTGTTGTTGCTACTGTTAGTAGCAGCAGTAAAGTATTTCCTTGGATTTAAATAATTTAACCTCAACTGCAGATAAATTTACATATAGGAAAGGACAATGCCATGTCAATAGCTAATGTTGGTAATTTTATAATACTGTCAATAAAAATATGTAAATAACCATAATCTATGAAAATCCTTTCCCTACTCAAAGTCAGAGGCCATGGCTGTGAGTGAATTAGTGGATGAGGAATGAGGGTCAAAATTTCACCACTTGAACAATACAACTGTAATTTTTTTTTAAGATTTTATTTTTAAGTAATTTCTACACCCAATGTGGGCCTAGAACTCACAACCCCAAAATCAAGAGTCACATGCCCAACCAACCAAGCCAGCTAGGAACACACCCATACAACTGTAGTTTTTTTTTTTTTAATTTTTAAATTTTTTTAAATTTATTTCTGAGAGAGAGAGACAGCGTGAACAGGGGAGGGTCAGAGAGAGAGGGAGATCATGACCTGAGCCAAAGTCCGATACTTAACCAACTGAGCCACCCAGGCGCCCCATGTAGTTTTTGATAAAAATAAATTGCAGGTGAAAAATATAATACTGCTATCAAAGAATTGAAATTGATGCTCATATACAAATCTGCAAGCAAATGGAAGTAGTTGTCCTTCCAGAGCAAGCTCCTCTGTATCAATTACAATACTGATCATTATGTAATTTCTCACAATAAACCTTACAGTTTTATAGGTTTTTTTTCGGTATCAGGTAAAAAGCACATCAAATAAAATGTAGTGTTCAAGTTTGTAACAAAATGGCAAACAACCTGACTTATCACTGTATCGCTGATGTCACCACCAACATTATCAAAGTAAACATCCACTCCAGCTGGACATAATTCACGGAGCTGTTCTGCCACATTCCCCTTTTTATAATTAATTGCAGCATCAAAGCCCAATTCTGAGGTCAGAAGGAGGCACTTCTCCTGTGTTCCACAAATTCCTACCACTCTGGAACAGCCCATCAAATGGCCAATCTAGGGAGGAAATTTTTAAAAATTAAACAACTTTCTATTGCCACATCTACGTGTAAAAATGTCAAAGTATATAAGTAAGCTATTACAAGTATATGAGAGTGTTCACCACAATTTAGGTTAGATTACAGGGTTTCTGGCTTACAAGAATCTGAAACCAAAAGAATTGAGACCAGATATAATGCTACTGCTAAAAACAGAAATTAAGATTGGCTAAAATTAGACTTAGTTTGAATGTTAAAATCTCACAATTTAAAGCTGATTTCATAAAAGAAGTAGTCAGACTCAAAACATCACTATCTTGCAATTCAATATTTTTCAGGCCTATGAGGAACTAAAACCACTACGATAAAATATTTTGTTTCAATGGTTTCCATACTTAACAAAAACTGTTATTCATAAAATATACTTTACAATTCTATCATAATCTTTACTGTATTTCTAAAACCCAGTAAGTGCTTTCTTATTTGAAGATTCATTTTCAAAATATGAGTTTGTCTTTTAATTCATGGAATTCCAGATAGGTACTCTATGGGTTTCTTCCTTATATTTATTAGAGCAACACTCTAGCATTTACTATACTG